>NW_006203787.1:1419743-1420373 GCF_000334495.1 Tupaia belangeri chinensis
TCACGCCCTGCCGCGACCCCCGGGACCACGCGCACTTTGTCCCCTGCCTCCCTCCGTGCAACTTACAAATCCGTAGCCCCGGGACTTGCCGGTCTGCCGGTCGGTGATGACCACCGCCTCCTCGATCTCGCCGAAGACCTCGAAGTACTTGCGCAGGCTGGCGTCGGTGGTGTGGTAGGGCAGCCCCCCGACGAAGATCTTGGTGTACGTCGTGTCCTTCTGCGTCGTGTGCATCTTCGCGCCCGCCCCGCGGCTCGGGCTCCGGCTGCGGCCCAACAGCCCGGGAGACTTGACTTCGCTCTCTCCTCCCGCCCCCCCTGCCGGTCACGGTACAGATTCTCCGGATCGTCCGGGTTAGGATCCGGGTCTGTAGAATGTGCGAGCGGTTTCCACTCACCCGGCGGGGAGGTCAAAAAAGAAGAGAGGGTGGCCTGGAGCGAAGGAGGGGTGCGCGGAGAGGTAGAATTCTCTTCCTTAGAAATTAGGCGTCTTGGGTAGGGCGTGGGGAGGGTGGGCGGCGAGAGCGTCCGAGCGCGGGGGTGACGGCGCGGGGCGCAGCGCCGGGCCGGGCCGGGGGACTCCGCGCGGCGTGGCTCCGGCCGGGCCCCCCCCCCGCGGCAGCTGGGGGGC
>NW_006203787.1:1420624-1488343 GCF_000334495.1 Tupaia belangeri chinensis
GGCTCTTCCCCGTCAAAGTCCTGGGAACCCGGCGCAGCCCCAGCCGGGACCCAGAGCGCGGGGACTGCGCCCCAGAAGGGAGCTGCGTTGCCTTTCCAAGCCGACGAGCTCTTTGCGCTAGGCCTCGGCGACCGGGCCGGCCACCCGGACTGGCGAGCTAGGGGCCCCGTGGCCTGGGTTCGCTGAGAGGCCAGCCCCCTCCCAGGAGCTGGGGGCTCGCGAGCTCGGCCAGCGAGACCCGAGCTGGGCACTCTGGGCTCAGAGAGTGAGCAAGGAGCCCCCAACTTTCCTTGGCTACAGAGAGCTGGTGCTGGGGGGAGGGGGGGGTGTGGGGGGAACCGGAGAGGTAGAGACAGAAGTTGGGGGCGGAGGAGAGAGATTTAGCGCTGGGTGAGCTTGGAAGAACCATTAGGGTTAATTGCTGACTGCCCAGCCAAACCCAGACCTCTGCCCGTGAGGCACAGCCTCACATTGTATCTCGGAGGACCAAACATGAATGCTTTAGCCCCCACCGATCTGTGTTTCCTGCCTAAGTTATTTATTCGGGAAGATTGGTACAGATGTCTCGCCTAAGCCCTCCCCCCACCCCGAAGAAGAACGAATCTTATTTCCTTCTCTTTGAATTGCAAGAACGCTTTAGTGACCTGAGCTCACGTGTTTGATCTGACGGTAGTTGTAAAAGGAATAATTTTTGAAAGCAACTTGTTACATAACCACTGATTGCTCACAGCAGATCTGAAAGCGTTTGTAGAACCCAGTGCACCCCATAGCGACTTTAGTACTTTGCCTCGGCTTTTTGCAACCATCTTTTAATCAAGAATGCAATTAGGTCCTAAAGTCATTGTCGTAGTTGAGGTTTGCACGAAAATATTTAATGCCAGTCGACGGTTCACCCACCACGGTTGGTGTCCAATTGCCACGCAGGTATTCCTTCAAAGCGGTTGGGTCTGTTCAGCTATCCAAGAGACTCATACTCTGTTTCCCTTTTCAGGCACCTTTGCAGTCAAACCAAGAGGATGAGAATTGTTGCATTTGCAAAAGCTAATAGGAATGCAAACATTCTTGTGCTGAACGGTAAACTCTGTGTTTCATCTTGCAGACTTCAGCTTGAGATAGACTTTTTGAGGTCATCGGTTTAAGCCCACACATAGGAAATACGGCCAAACAAAAAGTCTATCTAAAGTTAAAAATATTTGTAAAAAATTCCAATTAAAAAAAAAAAAGTATCTTACAGACAGATGAGTCCAGAAAGCAAAATGGTAAACAACACTGTCTCCCCGTTCCTTAGGTAAAGTACAGGTTCAAAGGGGACTCTGTGTGCCCATGTGATGGAGGATATTTTTTAAAAATCAGAAAAACAAAGCAGGCCGGGAAACAGAGGAAGCATGTTTTTAATATTCAACATCCATCTTGCAGTGTCATTTCAGAATGACTGCGCTCAGATGTGGCCCGGGCACATCCTTTTGGGATAGGAAACTACTTTTACAGAGGAGCCTTCCAAAAGTGACTTTCACTGTCTTCTCTTTGGACCTGGGCAGGAGCCCACCCTGGAGAGGTCTGTGATGGTGTCAGGGAAGGGGGATGTCAGGGGTATATCGGGCCATATGGATGTTGACTAAGTAAAGAGCTGAGATCTACAAGAAAACTGATCCCAGGCTGGATTCCCTAGGTCAAAAAAGACCTGGAAAATCAAGAGGCTTCCCTGCCATTGTCCCAGAGAAAATAATGCAGCCCCTGCCTGGTGTGCTTTTATTCGTTCAAAGGGACAGTAAATATGTGATAACTTGGAAACTTTCGCTCTATACAAAACGATGCCTGGGTATTTCCTGATGTCCAATTCCTCGGATAATTAAAGCATTACTAATACTCTTGCATTCTGTGAGTCACTAAGAACAAAGACGAAGAGGCATGGAGATTCCTCATTTTCCGAACAGTTCAACTCCACAAACCCTCCTGGGCTGCCATCCGCAGGCAGCCACCCTGCGAGCCATTACCGGTACACACTGTGGGTTTCGTTTTACAAAGGTGGGTATAGTTACCAAGGCCAGATCGGTTCTTGGTGGATTTATGAACCTGCGCCATCAAACCATGTAGCCTTGGGGCCATGAAAGTCTTTCTGACTTCAGAGTTTCAAGGTTATTAAATGCTAAATATTTCTGTCCAATTACCCATCACAAATTCAGGTTTGAAAAACAATACTTGGGTGATCTCTTTGTGTTTCCTGCTGCTTTCTGTAGAGAACTCGTACAATACCATGAGTGTTTTTTTGGAAAGAAGGAGCCATGAAATACTGTCGAAGTTATAAGTAGACTCCAAGCTTATCCTATCCAAATTGGTACGTATGAGTGGCCCTGGGTCCTGGGTCCCTGCTCCCATGACGAGATCGATGTGACTTTATTGCTTACAGTAAGTGATTGTCCACTTTGCTCAACATCTTTATTTTCACTTTTCAAGGTCAGAACCAAACTCACAAGCTTCACATTCATTTATCTACTTCCTCTTTTTTCCCCTTCTCTCTCTCCTTTCTTCATTTTTAAGTTATTGTCATAGGTGCCCGTGCTCACTAGAGAAAAAGAGACAAAAGGAAAGTGAGACATCATCCCCTGGCGGAACGGCCCGGTCACAGTCCCTTCTCTTCCACTCTCCTCTCAGAATTTCAGGCACAAAGGTACACGCACCCAGCATGATTTTCAAGCTGTGGGGTCAAGGACTTGAACTACAGTTGGTCATGTGTGAGTCCATCATCTTAACCACCATGCCACCTGCTGGCCCCTTCTCCTTCTCTCTCTCTCTTTTTTGGAGAGTTTTTTGCTATAGGGCGTGTGTGCTCGCCAGAAAGACAGAGAGAGAGACAGAGAAACAGAAAGCCAGAAATCACCCCCCCAGGGGGGATGGCCACACCGCAATCCCTTTTCCTCCATTCTCCTCCTGGGATCTTGGGAACACATATGCACGCACCCGGCATGAGTTTAAGCCACCGGGTCCAGGACTCAAACTGCGGTCAACTACATGGGATTCTAGTGACATAGCCATTACACCAACTGCTGTCCCCTTCCCCTTCTCTCTTAAGTTAATGGTGAAAGTGAACTTCAGGCTCATAGTCTTACAGGAGAATTTTAGAAGAAAAAGAGAGTAATCTGTCTCAAAGGTTGAGAAGCAGTATTCTAGCTCCCTGGGGCTCCCACCCCAGAGACTGTATTGATGTACTCCCAGCAACACACCTGAGGACAGGGCTAGACTGCTGTCACTGGGTCTCCTGCAGGTCCCTGAAAGCCCTCACAGAGTTCTACACATATTCAGCATTAAAGAAATAGTCAATATCGAAGCTACCTAACTTCAAGCTTGATGGGAAGAAACACATTCTTGATTAGAACTGACAACTTGTGGAATATTCAGGCCTGGCACTTTTTTTTCTTTTTCTTTTTTTTTTTTTTCTAAACAAAAATCTGGCTTCAGTGAAGTCTTTGTTTCAACCGTTTGGACACATTTTACCTTCTTTTGGGAGTCTGTGAGCATTCTATTCTCACACCAACAGGTTTCCTGGGCGTTTGAGAAATCCTATCACCAGCTGTGGTTCTGTTTGTCTGGGTGGACTGATAATTCTCTCTCCGTAGCAGATAACGGATGTGTGTAGTAGGTTACGCTGCTATTTTAGAGTGCTGAAGGACTGGCAGTCAGAGACCTGGACAGGTCAGCTCGGGCCCACCTCTGGGGGAGTTCTCTCCATGCTGAATGAAACCACAGAGAAGCTCATAACGTGGAATAGAAGTTTGAAACTGTTCTTCAGTTATTTAAGTCATAATGTCTCTTTTACACCCCAAATCCCCAATCAGAAAACAGAGACGGACTATTGAGGGGATAAGGCCAGGACAAAAATGAAAAGGGCTGGGACACAAAAGTTCATTGTCAGCTTCCCCCTGCGGATGATTTCATCCTGCCCGTGTAGAAGTGACATCCTAAATCCAACTGGATTGTCAGAAAAGTTGGGATGCATTTTTGCATAGGAAAATGTGGCGTGACTTTCCTGATGACCTACTACGACATAGAAAGCCAGGAAGAGAACACAAATAATTGAAGCCCACTGTTGCTTTACCTTTGAACATCAGCACGTAGTTTGATTGTAAGTCTTTAAACTGGACGGGCCCTGACCTGCTCCGTTCTTTTCAGGGAACTGATGGCACTGCCCAAATGTCCTCCATGATGTCTCTCATGATGACAGTCATCTTGCTGATGTTGCTTGTGGGCTGAGCAGAGTGCCATGGAAGTGGCCCTGGGTAAGACAGGAGACCCGGGGCCTACAGCACACAGTCAATGGCCAGCTCCACGGCCTTGTTGGGTTGCTCCGTTGCACAGCACAGGTGTGGTTAGAAGTTCTGGTGGTCTTTCCTGAGCAGATGTACCCTAGGAGGGAGGATGCTCATCTTACCCTTCATTTAACGATATATGCAGTCACCTTGGACTCAGGAGATGACCTGGTGTTAATACTTCAGTGTTACTCTTTACATTTTAATTTAAACTTGAGATCATTTTGTAAGATTGATATTTTCTCTGATAGCAAAGAAAACATGTATTTATGATAAAAAAATATATAAAAGCATTAAGATATATTAAGAAGAAAAGAAAAATCACCCACAGTTCTACTCCTCAGAATAACTGCTGACATCTTTTTTGTTTTGTTTTGGCCATAGGGTGTATGCTCTCACTGGAGAGAGACAGAGAGGGACAGTGAGGAAAAGTAAAGATCACCCCCCAGGAAGGATGGCCACACAGGAATCCCTTCTCTTTCATTCTCCTCTCAGGATTTTGTGCACACATGCACACACGCTCAGTGTGATTTTCTTTTTCTTTTTCTTTTCTTTTTATTTTTTGAGAGGTTTTTGCTATAGAGTGTGTGCACTCGCCAGAAAGACAGAGACAGAGAGAAAGAAAGTGAGAAATCACCCCTGGAGGGATGGCTATGCTGCAATCCCCTCTTCTCCATTTTCCTCTTGGGATCTTGGGCACACATGCATAGGTACCCGGTGTGAGTTTAAGCCACCAGGCCCAGGACTTAAACTGTGGTTGACTACATGGGAGTCCAGTGACATAGCCATTACGCTAACTGCGGGTCCTCCGGGGTGATTTTCAAGCTGCTGAGTCCAGGACTCAAACTGAGGTCAGCCATGTGGGAATCCAGTACTTTAACCACCATGCCACCTGCTGGCCCCAACTGCTAATATTTGGAGAATCTACTTCCAAGATTTTCTTGTACATAGCATACACACATAATGTATAAACATAAGTTACACTCTACATGCTGTTTTATCATCAGCTTTTTTATCCACTACTATATGGTGAATATTTTTCCTTATCATTGAAATCGTTTTCACAATTCATTTCAAATGTCCAAATAACACTGTATCACGTCAACACCCCCCAATTTATTGAAGCAATCTCCTTCTGTTTGGCATTTATATTGTTTGCAAGAATCCCCCATTATAAAGGGCTCTGAAATTACTACCCTTGTAGATAATTCTTCTTGCACATCTTTTTTTTTTTTTGAGAGATTTTCACTGTAGGGCGCGTGCGCTTGCCAGACAGACAGAGAGAGACATAGAGACAGAAAGCAAGAAATCACCCCCCAGGGGGGATGGCCACGCCGCAATCCCTTCTCCTCCATTCTCCTCTCGGGATCTTGGGCACGCACGCACACGCGCCCGGCGTGAGTTTTAAGCCACCGGGTCCGGGACACGAACCACGGTCGACTACGTGGGAGTCCAGTGACATAGCCATTACGCTAACTGCTGGTTCCCTTCTTGTACATCTTGATTATTTCCTAAGGCTGATTCCATAAGGGACTTTAGTTTGTCTCCTGATAATCCCCTGCTTCCTAAATAATGTTTGGCACACAGTCAGTGAGTAAATATTTATTGAATAAATGAATAAACCCATACGAGTTTATACATGAGGTTGAAGGGCGTGCCCATATTGAGATCACTGAATATGCATTGCTAATTTGTCCTCTAATTTGAATCAGGTCTTATTTCTACCTGCAGCATGTGAAGTCAGTTTTCTGAATCCTCGCTGCTAAATAACAGAATGACTTTGGACGAAAATGAGAAAAGTTGTAACTTGCACTGGCTTAAACAATCAAAAGAAATTTATGGTCTCCTATTACTGGGAAGTTCACCCACAGGCAGAGCAGTCTTCGGGTGTGACTGGGAGCCAAGGGAATATCATTGCTGCTTGGCTTGAGCCTGGGTTCCATTCTGTTTTCCCTTTTGGGGACACATCCCCAAGGCACAGAGATGAGTTGACAGTGACTGATCCATGATGCCCTATCCCTGGAAGAGGCACGTAGTGAACCTCACTGCTTTGGTTTGGATATGGTTCGTCTCTCAAATATTCACGTGCTGGAGACTTGGTCTTCAGTGGAATGGTGCTGGGAGGAAGCAGGACTTAGGCAGCAGTGCTTACTGAGACCTTTCCCCCCTTCAATGTGTGAGAGCTCTTTGAAGAGCTTTTTGATAGACTCGTGCCGTCCAACTCATCCTCTGGTCTAATCATTTTGAAATTGAGAAAACCAAGGGCTCCCAAAGGGTTAAACATTTAGCAAAGGACTCTACTAGGATTCAAAGGAGCTCTATTTACCTTAAAAACAAACAAACAAACAAACAAACAAAAAACACACTATTAAATTTAGGGCTAGCAGGTGGTGGGGTGGTTAAGGCTCTGGATCCCACATGGTCAGCTATGCAGTTCGAGTCTCTGACTTGGTGCCTTGAAAAACTCACCTGAATGTGTGTCTGTGTGTCCAAAACCCCGAGAGAACAATATAGGAGTAGGGATTGCTGCGTAACCATCCCCTGTGGGGTGATGTCTCACTTTCCCTCTCTTTCTGTTTCTCTCTCTGAGGCGGAATGTTATGTGCACTTTCTTGACAGCTTCTCTCTAGTTTTTCTTTACCTGGTACCTATTCTCCAAGTCCCTTGATAGATTCAATCTCTGATCTCTGCTTCTTCTGCCCAAAGAAACTAATACCGACTACTTGGGCTCTATTTCCCTGTGCAGGGATTGAAAACATAACTTCAGGAAGAATCTCAGTGAATGTGGGACTGAGCTCATGCGTTCCCCATCACAAATTGCTCGCTGTTCAGTGCCTTCCAACAGCTGATTTCATCCAGCTTTCATCGTTTGTATTTAATGGTGTGAGAATAAGTTTTTATCATGGCTTCAACCAGAATTCCTTTACATCAATTATAGATGTGAATGTTTTTGGTGAGAAGTCCTTTACATTAAAAATATTAATGTAGGCACCAGCAGATGGTGTAATGGTTACATCACTAGACTCCCATATAGTCAACAGCAGTTTGAGTTCCAGAACCAGAGGCTTAAAACTCACACCAGACGTGTGGAAATGCATGCCCTAAATCCTGAGGAGAATGGGGGAGAAGCGTTTGTGGTGTGGTCATCCCCCCCAGGGGGTGATGTTTTGCTTTCTATCTCTGTCTCTCTTTCTCTCCAGAAAGTGAATGCACCTCATAGTAAAAATCTCTCTTTAAAAAATATATTATTTCTTCATTTTCTTTTTGTACTTTGTCAGGCAAGTAAGTCTTGAGACCTGTTATGTTGCAGTTTGTTTATTTATAATTCATCTATTTTTCAGAGACCAGGCCTTGCTATAGAACCCAGGCTGGCCTAAAACTCACATGCTCCTGCTTCAGTACCAATAGGTGGGCTGACAGGTGGGTGCCACACACCTGGCTTGGTGTATTTATTATATTGACTTCCTGGCAAACTTGTATCAAAAATGCAGACTTCTCTGTTTGTAAGGTACGTATTTATGCAGAAAAATCTGTTGGAATAAATAAATATCTTATTCATACTAAATTTTTGCTAAAGCCAAAAAACGAAGAAACTGTTTGTTTTCATGATGAGAATTTGAAATACTGAGGCAGTCAACACATCATGGGTTCAGCGTTCATGTCTACTCCCTAACCATCAATTTCTCGGAACGTTTGTGTAAAATCGATTGTAACGTCTCAGAGTTTTAACCTACTGCCTATTTGTATTGAACATGACACTTGGAATAGTTTAAAGGAGTGGAAGTCAAGGACCAGCTGGTGATTAAGGAAGCTGGATCCTGCATGGGCAACTGCTCGGTTTGAGTCCTGGACCTGGAAGCTTGAAAACACTCTGGGGACGGATGTGTGCATGGCCAAAATCCTGGAGAAGAGGCTGGAGGAGAGGGGAGTGTGGTACAGCTGTCTCCCCCTAGTGGTGGTGTAACTTCTCACTTTCCCTCTCTGTCTCTGTCTCTCTGCTGAGCGTACATGCCCTTTAGCAAAATTACAAAAAAAGAAAAGGCTGATGTCATCATTAAGAAACAAAATGATAATGCACATGTGTCCCTAACAAGCATAGGCTCAAAGTGTAAATCTTCACTGCCTGAGAATTCATTCTCCCTTCTTCCTAAGTTTGTTCCCTGCAGATGTCCTTCTTGGACTCCACGCATGGAGATGTTATGCCCATTGATGTGCAGCGATTGCCTTGGTGTGTGGAAGTGAGTTTTCTAAGATACGATGGGAAGGAGAGTCCAGAAGTGTTAGGTGAGGCTTTGCCTGCTTTCTTGCTCCCTGTACTCCAAGACTGGGTGGACATGGGGAATGAAAATGGGGGGATGTCAGTTCCTCGAGGTGGGCTTTGTTGGAATACCCCAGTGCCTTACCTTATCTTAAACTGCATTTTTATAGATGAAGCTTTCTAGGCTGAAAAATTTTCCAGAATTTTCTCTGACATCTGAGTACTTCTCTTTCCTCCAGCAGCAATATTCCAGTGTAACTGTGAGTACAGAGCTTTGTCGTGAGAGGCACGTCGGACATTTGGAACCCAATAGGGAGGAATAGAAGACACAGCAGAGTGACCAGCGAAGGTAGGCGTGTCAGTAAGGAAGGCTTTCTCTTCACTGACAGTATTCCATTGGGAAAGCAGCCCAGTGACTGCCAAGAGAAGTGCCGATGAAGTAGCCAAAAAGCACACCGACGCGTCAACACGCAGTCAGGCTTTCTGTCATATTTTTGCAGTCATTTCTTCTTTTTCAGTCCCCTAAATAGTGAAAGCAATTTATAAAGGTTAATATACATGTTCATGTGCTTATGTAGATATCTCTGATGAAGGTATAATAGCTATTTCTTTCTGTTTATAAAGAAAACAATGCATCCAGTCATCCCCACCAAAACAGTGACACAATCTGAACTTCTTATGAAAATAATTTACTTTGGTTTGTCTGTTCTATGCATGAAAATACGGGGTTCCCATTGTCTAAAAAATAGCATCATTTTCCACTTGCACTGAGAAGCTATCTCAGTATAGGCTACCTTAGTTAAAGCAGCATTTTTCCTAACGTAAAAGAACCATTCAAGTGATGAATTAGAGATAAAAAAGTTATTTAAGTTAGGTAACTAGAGGCAGAGTTGGGTATTTTTATAATCTTTGGGAGATGTTTATTAATATATTTTACCTCACAGCTTTAAAAATGATATTTTAAATTTATTTTTTCTTCCAACTTCATCTTTTCCTTCTCTTTGTCTTGCACACTTATGGATGAAAAACTATCACTGATTTTTTTTCCTAAAAATTATTTAACTTTATTTATTATTATTATCATTATTATTTTCCAGTTTGATCAGAGAGACACAGAGAGAGAGAGGAAGTGAGAAAGCAAGCCACCAGGTCTGAGACTTGAACCATGGTCGGCCATGTGGGAGTCCAGCGCCTTTAACCACTATGCCACTTGCTGGCCCCAAACTATCACTGGTTTTTAAAATTTGTTTTATGCCTTGAAAACGAACACCCTCACTGTTATGTTAGGTGTGAAAAAATCAGCCTAGCAGCCACTGGAGAGGGCAGTGTGATGTTGGAGCATCCCCCCCAAAAAGCACTATTTGAAGAGAACTGTTCATTTTTGTACTGGCTGGCAGCTCCCTGAAAACCTTCACTCACAGAGCTTATCTTTATTTGACCTCAAGTGGAACTCACTCTGTGCTAATAGCCTTTTCCCTAGGGCACTTATCAAAAACTCCCAGTAGTGATCACCTAGCATTGTAGCTGCCCGAGGTGTTGTCTTAGTCTCCTCAGGCTGCTATAACAAAAATACCCATGGACTGGGTGTCTTATACACAATAGAAATTTATTTCTCATGGTTCTGGTAGCTGGGAAGTCCAAGACCAAGACACCAGCAGATTGGTGTCTGGTGATGGGCTACTTCCCAGTTAACAGATGGTCCTCACATGGTGGAAGAGATGGGAGATCTCTCTGGGTCTTTTGAAGAGCACTAATCTCATTCATGTGGGTTCCTCCCTTCTGACCTAATCAATTCCCAAAGGCCCACTTCCTAATATCATCACGCTGGGTTAGAATTTCAGTCTGTGCATTTTGGACGATGCTTAAGCATTCGGTTTATTGCAGGTAGTTACAATCAATGACTAAAAAAAATTAAGAGCAAAAGCTGGGGAATGAGATGTCCATAGAGAGCTGTGAAATGTTCTGCCATGTTCCCACGAATCTGGAAGGTCACACACTTGTGTAAGCTTGTGCACAATCAGGAAGGACCGAGAAGATACAGTCTCTCCTCGAGCTGAGCCTGAGTTTCCGAATAAGCAGGAAGTAAAAGCTAAGCAAAGTGTTAACTGCCGGATCATTGGAAGCCTGTCCCAAAGTGTGCACAAAAACATGTGGGAAAGGCTGGGACACCGACCGGTTCAAGGCATTTAAGGAAATTCAAGTCCGATTCTTAGATGACAGCTAAACTAACCAAGCTTAGACCAAGCAGAGACTTAAATGGCTGTGCACAACAAAGACGATCCACTTCACACTTGACAGGCTTAGTTCAGCACGGTGGTACCAAACAAACAGCGGCAACAATAACATCAATGAAAAACAGCCACACATCCTGGGTAGAGGGGAAATCTGATTTTCAGAGTTGCTAAATTGTATTATTTTTAAAGTCCTCTTCTTTAAAGCTTCTAGCAAAAAGATTGTGAGTCATGCAGAGAAATAGGAAAGCTCATCAACGGGGCAGGGGGGCGGGGGGACTCAAATTGTCACTGAGAAAATTCCCATGTTGGATTTACAAAATACGGAGTTCAAACAAGTATGTGTTTCTCACTTTCCTGCTCACTATCCCTGTCTCTCTCTCTGGTGAGCACATATATCCTATGGAAAAACCCTCTTAAAGTAAAAGAAAAACATTTGCAGAGTGTACAGTAGTGTCACTCTGCTGAAGCAATGTGGGATCCATGTGGGAACCATGGGTTCTAGTCCCCGGATGACTCGTCCATGCAGCGTGTACCCACTTGATCCTGGCTGGTGGGGAAGGCTGGAAGGCTGGGGATTGGAGGTCGTGGTGTAAAATCCTGTTGAGAATGCTTGTCTCTCTCCTTGTCTCTGTTTCTGTCTTTCACTCTCGTGTAAGAAAAAGAAAGAAAGAAAGAAAGAAAGACCCTCCCAAGAGAACCAAAACAACAACAAAAATAATTTGTTAGTATTTTCTTAAAATATTTTCGGAAACATTACCCTGCTCTAAGCAAAGTCCAAAGTGCAAGTGCCGGAATATTTGAGGTTGATATTACCTCTGGAACGAGCAAACTCCTTATTATGGTGATTACCCTGATATTATTTATTTATGACTTATTATAATTCTTTATTAGATTTCTGAAAATAGTCTCTTTGCTTTCTGGTCATAATTTATATAGAATCACAGATTTTTAAAGATGGAATGGATTTTTGTTTACAGAGTTTTTTTTCTCTAGAGTGTGTGTAATTGTTGGAGAAACAGAGAGAGACAGAGAGACAGAAAATAAAAAATCACCCCCTAGGGAGGATGGCCATACCACAGTCTCTTCTCCTCTTGGGATTTTGGGCACGCAAGCACATGCATCTGATGTGATTTTCAAGTCGCCAGTTCTGGGACTCAAACCATGGTCAGGCATGTAGAAGTCCAGTGCCTTAACCACTACGCCCCCTGCAGGCCCCAAGGTGGAATGGATTGTGTCAATCTTATTATAAAAGTGAGCTATATGACTGAGTTGATCTTTCACTCTGTTAGATTGTACTTTAACTCAGATCTCTGGCTTTTCCCTCTAACATGATTTCTCCAACATAGTTTCAGTTTTTGGTTTGAAATCTTCAGTTTCCTTTTTGCCCAATATCATAAAGCATGCTTCTTAAAATTGATTGGATATATCACTGCACTGTTGAGCTGTGGTTGACAAAGTTAACTTTTTCCATTAGGTTGTATGTTTTTGACAATGCACCTTTCCTGAAAGTATTTGCTCTCATGATCTAAAATCTTTCTTGTGATAGTCCAGGGTATTTCCAGGTAGCTCAAATTTCAAAACCAAATTAACTGTAATGAAAAAGACCACACATAATCGTTCTGGTGATGAGGAGGCCAGGTACTTCCAAGTTTCAGATTTTGCAAATAAAAATACTATATTCTCAGACTGGCTCTATTACCTGGTGGTTAGGGCAACTTGATCCCACATGGCTAACTGTAGTTTGAGTCCTGGACCTGGTGGTTTGAGGGACATGTTGGGTATGTGGGCATGTGTTCTCAAATGCCAAAAGGAGGGAGAGATGGAGAAGAGATTGCTGTTTGACCTCCCCCCATCCAGAGTGCCCTTTCCTCTCTCTCTCTCTCTCTCTCTCTCTCTCTCCCTGAAAGTACATACTTTCTTTTTTTTCCCCTAAAGAATTATTTATTTATTTATTTATTATTATTATTATTTTACATGAGTTTTTGCCAGAGAAAGACAGAGAGAGTGGGAGCATGAGAAAGCAAGCTTCCAGGTCCAGGACTTGAACCACAGTCAGCCACGTGGGAATTCCAGCACCTTAACCACCACACCACCTGCTGGCCTCAAGCATACATACTTTCTAACATTAAAAAAAAGTTCTCAATTTGAATTTCATATAAACAACAAACAAATCAATTCTTATATAAGACACATTTGTGCTCAAGCAAAGTATTCATTATTTATCTGAAATTCAAATTTTATTTTGTATGGCAACACTATTCTAGGTGCTTCAGGTAAAACGCTGAAAGATTTGTGCTCTCACAGAGATTATGTTTTAGTGGGGACAGTTGGACAAAGACAATCAACCTAATTAATAAGTAAACTCTCTAGTATGGTAGAAGATTCATGCTTTAGAGGAAGAGGAGAGTGGGAATCCTTAGCCCGAGTGTGTGGCGATGTGGAAGGCAGGTTCTCATTTTACATAGAGTACTTGGTGAGATAAACTTCACTGTCTGGTGAGATTTGACCAAAAACTAGAAGCATCCCTCCAGCATTCAGTGGAAGAGTACTCCAGGCTAAGAGACAGTGTCTAGTATATTTGAGGAACCACAAGGGGACTAACTGGCTAGAGAAAAGTGAATGGGAGGGAGAGTAGGAGGAGCGACCATGGGAAGCCATCAGGTCTGGTGGGCCTTGCAAGGACTTTTGAGCCATTGCAGGTATTTGAGCAGGGGGGCGCTGTTCCCTGACTTCTTGTTTTAAAGACTCTCTTTTGCTCTGTGTGGACTAGGCTCGAGGAAACAAGTACAGAAGCTAGGAGGCCACCAGAAAGTGATCGCAGTTGTCAAGGGAGAGGTGATAAGGCCTAGGCTATGGTTGAGGAAGTTGAAATAGTAGGTTGTCGGGAAAGTCATGACATATTTTTTCTGTGTTCTTCTATGCAGAGCTGTGTCATGGCTTTCCAGACAGCCCAATACTATGAAGTGGTGAGATTCTGCAGGGTATTAAAGGTTGATCCAACAGGTTTCCTAAAGATGGCAGAAATATGAGAGTGAGAAAGAATTCAAGCGAAGAATTTAAGGATGGTAGGAGGGAGTTTAGTCAAGCAAGCGCTTTAGGAATAGAATCTTGTAATGGCTTCTTTCAAAGAAACTGTGGCCAATACGTGGATTACAAGGAAGATCAAAGTTCTTTGGGTTTGATTGAGTTGCATCATTTAATTTCTGGCAAAATATTTGTGTGTGTGCATGCGTGCGTGCGTGTATAGATATAGCCAACGTGTAGAAAATTCGCAGACAGAAAGCCTGTCTTGTCTACCTTTTCCTTGGGCGCTTCCTTGCTGAGCTCTCTCTCTCACTCTTTGCCGCAGATGGAAGTCGGATAGCATAGAGCTGTACCTGTTACTAGGGTTTTCGTGTAGACACACCAGAGCAAAGCATCATGGACCAGTTGTGTCAAACACCAGGCATGAAAAGCCCCAACCTTCAGGCTGGAGTGTTTTTTTGTTTTGTTTTATTTTGTTTTGTTTTGTTTTGTTTTTGAGAGATTTTTGCTATAGGGCGTGTGAGCTTCCCAGAAAGACAGAGAGACAGAAGCGAGAAATCACCTCCCAGGGGAGATGGCCACGCCGCAGTCCCTTCTCCTCCATTTTCCTCTTGGGATCTTGGGCATGCACGGACACGCATCCAGTGTGAGTTTAAGCCACTGGGTCGGGACTCCAACGCGGTCGACTACATGGGAGTCCAGTGACGTAGCCATTACGCCAACTGCTGCTCCCAAGGCTAGAATTTTTAAGGAGCTGTGTACTGAAAACTCTGGGACCAATTGTGATGATCTTGCAGTGTCGTTTAAATAATAAATTAACATACATGTACAGACACAAATTAGAGCATGACCTACTGCTTCTTTGGGAAAACTAAAGACAACCCAAGACTCTCATGTCCTATGAATAGATTTTGATGGAGACGTTTTATTTTATTTCCACCTGTTAGGATCAAGAGGGAGGCAGTCAGCTTGCCAGCTTACCAAATGTTACTAGACCTGAATGCTTCTGCCTCGACGTAATTATATCCTTTTTATTTATTAATAAACACCATATGCCTGTCATGTCAGAGATCAGAGGATGTCACGGAGTCATTCAGTAGACTCTACTACAAAGCTTGCCTCATTATGCTCCACTTCATTCATTCTTGCTCAGGCTTTGCTTCTGGGGACCTCTCTCGGGGGGATTCAACTCGAATAGCATGTCTTTGATAGTGGACTGAGATCGCTCAGACACAGCTGCCTTCTCTCAGTTGTTTGCCCTGATCTAGGGGTGCCATGATGGGGGTCCTTCACATGCACACACACACACACACACACAAGAAACAATATAAGTGACTTATAATTAGTTCATAAATACATAAATTGACCTTACACTATGTCATTCTTCCTAGCGACAGTTCATACAGACCAAATTTAAGATGAATGTGCATCTTCTACATTTGCAGGAGATGGAAAGGACCTCTCATTTAGCGTCACCGATGGTGGGGTGATACTGTTGTGAGATTAAAAACAAAATATATTGTAATATTTCCAGAAAACAAGAGCTCTGTGTTTTATAAATGCATGGAAACGAGGGGTTGATAGTGGTGATGATCGTAAGAAGAATAACAACTAATAATTCATCGAGCTTTTCATATGAAGGGACTTACAATGTGCATAGAAAAATGGAATTAAATTATAACTTACTTTTGGTGCAAAGTTTCTGAAACCCATGTATCGTTTATTCATAATACATTCTCTATGGAAATTTTGAAGGCTTCTCATATGTGCCATGACTGCTCCAGGCCCTCTCTATGTATTGATATCATACTACCATAACAGTCTTAATACCATAGCAATCATATGAGCTGGGGGTTACGATTACTCTGACTTTACGAATGAGGCTTCTTCTTCCTCTTCTTTTGTTTTTTTTTTTTAGAAATTTTTGCTATAAAGTGTGTACACTCACTGGTGAGAAACAGAGAGACAGAAAGTGAGAAATCACCCCCTGGGAAGATGGTCCCTTCTCCATCCTCCTTTTGGGGATTTTGGGCATGCACCCACAAGTACACAGTGTGAGTTTCAAGCTACCTGGTCTGGGACTCAACCCACGGTTGACCATGTGGGAGTCCAGAACAGTAACCATTACTTGCTGGCCCCAGGAAGCTGATTGTTTCGAGTGTTTATAGAGGATAAGTTACTTGCTTAAGTGGCAAAACTGAGATTTAATCCAAATAATCTAATTCTAGCACTTAAAATAAATGTTTTTTGTTTTCTGACTTTTTGTTTTGTTTTGATTTCTTTTTTTTTTTGATTTGATATAGGGCATGTGCACTCAAGAGAGAGAAGAGAGAGAGAGAAAGAGAGTGAGAGAGAGAGAAAGAAACAAAGAAAGAAAGAAAGAAAAGAGGATCATTCCTAGGCAGGAGGCCATGCCTCAATCCCTCCCTTCTCCGTCTCCGTCTCCGTCTCCGTCTCGGTCTCCTTCTCCGTCTCCGTCTCCGTCTCGGTCTCCTTCTCCGTCTCCGTCTCCGTCTCGGTCTCCTTCTCCGTCTCCGTCTCCGTCTCGGTCTCCTTCTCCGTCTCCGTCTCCGTCTCGGTCTCCTTCTCCGTCTCCGTCTCCGTCTCGGTCTCCTTCTCCGTCTCCGTCTCCGTCTCGGTCTCCTTCTCCGTCTCCGTCTCCGTCTCGGTCTCCTTCTCCGTCTCCGTCTCCGTCTCGGTCTCCTTCTCCGTCTCCGTCTCCGTCTCGGTCTCCTTCTCCGTCTCCGTCTCCGTCTCGGTCTCCTTCTCCGTCTCCGTCTCCGTCTCGGTCTCCTTCTCCGTCTCCGTCTCCGTCTCGGTCTCCTTCTCCGTCTCCGTCTCCGTCTCGGTCTCCTTCTCCGTCTCCGTCTCCGTCTCGGTCTCCTTCTCCGTCTCCGTCTCCGTCTCGGTCTCCTTCTCCGTCTCCGTCTCCGTCTCGGTCTCCTTCTCCGTCTCCGTCTCCGTCTCGGTCTCCTTCTCCGTCTCCGTCTCCGTCTCGGTCTCCTTCTCCGTCTCCGTCTCCGTCTCGGTCTCCTTCTCCGTCTCCGTCTCCGTCTCGGTCTCCTTCTCCGTCTCCGTCTCCGTCTCGGTCTCCTTCTCCGTCTCCGTCTCCGTCTCGGTCTCCTTCTCCGTCTCCGTCTCCGTCTCGGTCTCCTTCTCCGTCTCCGTCTCCGTCTCGGTCTCCTTCTCCGTCTCCGTCTCCGTCTCGGTCTCCTTCTCCGTCTCCGTCTCCGTCTCGGTCTCCTTCTCCGTCTCCGTCTCCGTCTCGGTCTCCTTCTCCGTCTCCGTCTCCGTCTCGGTCTCCTTCTCCGTCTCCGTCTCCGTCTCGGTCTCCTTCTCCGTCTCCGTCTCCGTCTCGGTCTCCTTCTCCGTCTCCGTCTCCGTCTCGGTCTCCTTCTCCGTCTCCGTCTCCGTCTCGGTCTCCTTCTCCGTCTCCGTCTCCGTCTCGGTCTCCTTCTCCGTCTCCGTCTCCGTCTCGGTCTCCTTCTCCGTCTCCGTCTCCGTCTCGGTCTCCTTCTCCGTCTCCGTCTCCGTCTCGGTCTCCTTCTCCGTCTCCGTCTCCGTCTCGGTCTCCTTCTCCGTCTCCGTCTCCGTCTCGGTCTCCTTCTCCGTCTCCGTCTCCGTCTCGGTCTCCTTCTCCGTCTCCGTCTCCGTCTCGGTCTCCTTCTCCGTCTCCGTCTCCGTCTCGGTCTCCTTCTCCGTCTCCGTCTCCGTCTCGGTCTCCTTCTCCGTCTCCGTCTCCGTCTCGGTCTCCTTCTCCGTCTCCGTCTCCGTCTCGGTCTCCTTCTCCGTCTCCGTCTCCGTCTCGGTCTCCTTCTCCGTCTCCGTCTCCGTCTCGGTCTCCTTCTCCGTCTCCGTCTCCGTCTCGGTCTCCTTCTCCGTCTCCGTCTCCGTCTCGGTCTCCTTCTCCGTCTCCGTCTCCGTCTCGGTCTCCTTCTCCGTCTCCGTCTCCGTCTCGGTCTCCTTCTCCGTCTCCGTCTCCGTCTCGGTCTCCTTCTCCGTCTCCGTCTCCGTCTCGGTCTCCTTCTCCGTCTCCGTCTCCGTCTCGGTCTCCTTCTCCGTCTCCGTCTCCGTCTCGGTCTCCTTCTCCGTCTCCGTCTCCGTCTCGGTCTCCTTCTCCGTCTCCGTCTCCGTCTCGGTCTCCTTCTCCGTCTCCGTCTCCGTCTCGGTCTCCTTCTCCGTCTCCGTCTCCGTCTCGGTCTCCTTCTCCGTCTCCGTCTCCGTCTCGGTCTCCTTCTCCGTCTCCGTCTCCGTCTCGGTCTCCTTCTCCGTCTCCGTCTCCGTCTCGGTCTCCTTCTCCGTCTCCGTCTCCGTCTCGGTCTCCTTCTCCGTCTCCGTCTCCGTCTCGGTCTCCTTCTCCGTCTCCGTCTCCGTCTCGGTCTCCTTCTCCGTCTCCGTCTCCGTCTCGGTCTCCTTCTCCGTCTCCGTCTCCGTCTCGGTCTCCTTCTCCGTCTCCGTCTCCGTCTCGGTCTCCTTCTCCGTCTCCGTCTCCGTCTCGGTCTCCTTCTCCGTCTCCGTCTCCGTCTCGGTCTCCTTCTCCGTCTCCGTCTCCGTCTCGGTCTCCTTCTCCGTCTCCGTCTCCGTCTCGGTCTCCTTCTCCGTCTCCGTCTCCGTCTCGGTCTCCTTCTCCGTCTCCGTCTCCGTCTCGGTCTCCTTCTCCGTCTCCGTCTCCGTCTCGGTCTCCTTCTCCGTCTCCGTCTCCGTCTCGGTCTCCTTCTCCGTCTCCGTCTCCGTCTCGGTCTCCTTCTCCGTCTCCGTCTCCGTCTCGGTCTCCTTCTCCGTCTCCGTCTCCGTCTCGGTCTCCTTCTCCGTCTCCGTCTCCGTCTCGGTCTCCTTCTCCGTCTCCGTCTCCGTCTCGGTCTCCTTCTCCGTCTCCGTCTCCGTCTCGGTCTCCTTCTCCGTCTCCGTCTCCGTCTCGGTCTCCTTCTCCGTCTCCGTCTCCGTCTCGGTCTCCTTCTCCGTCTCCGTCTCCGTCTCGGTCTCCTTCTCCGTCTCCGTCTCCGTCTCGGTCTCCTTCTCCGTCTCCGTCTCCGTCTCGGTCTCCTTCTCCGTCTCCGTCTCCGTCTCGGTCTCCTTCTCCGTCTCCGTCTCCGTCTCGGTCTCCTTCTCCGTCTCCGTCTCCGTCTCGGTCTCCTTCTCCGTCTCCGTCTCCGTCTCGGTCTCCTTCTCCGTCTCCGTCTCCGTCTCGGTCTCCTTCTCCGTCTCCGTCTCCGTCTCGGTCTCCTTCTCCGTCTCCGTCTCCGTCTCGGTCTCCTTCTCCGTCTCCGTCTCCGTCTCGGTCTCCTTCTCCGTCTCCGTCTCCGTCTCGGTCTCCTTCTCCGTCTCCGTCTCCGTCTCGGTCTCCTTCTCCGTCTCCGTCTCCGTCTCGGTCTCCTTCTCCGTCTCCGTCTCCGTCTCGGTCTCCTTCTCCGTCTCCGTCTCCGTCTCGGTCTCCTTCTCCGTCTCCGTCTCCGTCTCGGTCTCCTTCTCCGTCTCCGTCTCCGTCTCGGTCTCCTTCTCCGTCTCCGTCTCCGTCTCGGTCTCCTTCTCCGTCTCCGTCTCCGTCTCGGTCTCCTTCTCCGTCTCCGTCTCCGTCTCGGTCTCCTTCTCCGTCTCCGTCTCCGTCTCGGTCTCCTTCTCCGTCTCCGTCTCCGTCTCGGTCTCCTTCTCCGTCTCCGTCTCCGTCTCGGTCTCCTTCTCCGTCTCCGTCTCCGTCTCGGTCTCCTTCTCCGTCTCCGTCTCCGTCTCGGTCTCCTTCTCCGTCTCCGTCTCCGTCTCGGTCTCCTTCTCCGTCTCCGTCTCCGTCTCGGTCTCCTTCTCCGTCTCCGTCTCCGTCTCGGTCTCCTTCTCCGTCTCCGTCTCCGTCTCGGTCTCCTTCTCCGTCTCCGTCTCCGTCTCGGTCTCCTTCTCCGTCTCCGTCTCCGTCTCGGTCTCCTTCTCCGTCTCCGTCTCCGTCTCCTTCTCCGTCTCCTCTTGGGATTTTGAGCACGGAGGTGCACATCCAGCATTTCTCAAGCTGCCAGTTCAGGACTTCACTCTTGGTGTCAGCCGTCTGGTCTTCAGCTGCCTTAACCACCACATCACTGGCTGACACCCCCACCCCAGCACTTAAATTAAAAAAAAAATGATCAGAGGGTGGATGCGTTTGCCAGAGAGACAGAGTTAGCGGGAAAGTAAGTGCGTTTCCTGGGGAATGATCATGCCGCAGTCCCTTCTCCCCCCCTTTGGGATTTCGGGCATGCACGCACACACACCTGGCATGTTTCTCAAGCCACTGGGCCAGCACTTGAACGGCACTGTTGGCCGAGGGGCATCCAGCTGCCACCAGGCCCTGGGCTGGCCCTCATTTCAGCACTTTAACTGATATTTTATATAAAATAACATGAAGTATCAAAAATAAAATGTAATACACTGTCTAGTTTGGGAAAAAAAAAAAAAAAAGACAATGCCTAGGTGCCAGGGACAGAGAAGAAACTCCAATTCGGAGTCATAAAGAAAAACTGAAGAAGTGAAACTCCAAGGGAACACAGACCCAGTACCAACCCCAAGAACTGGGCAGGGTTTCCATGTCCACATGGGAACAGCATGGGTAAACTTGGACTTGTACAAAGTGGGGAGCTTGGAATGAGGCTTTTTATTTATTTTATTAATTATTTTAGTTTTTTGCCATAGGGCCTGTGCTCTCGCTGTAGAGACCAAGAGAAGGACAGAAGTGAAAAATAAAGAAGGAAAAGTGAGAAATACCTCCTCCACCCCCGGTGAAGGGGAGGCTCATGCTGCAATCCCCTCTCCTCCATTTTCACTAGGATTCTGGGCAAATGTGCATAGGTACCTAGTGTGATTTTCAAGCTATTGGGTCTGGAACTCAAACTGTGGTCAGCATGTGGGAGTTCAGTGCCTAACCACCACGCTACCAGCTTGTTATTAATGCTTGGAATATTGTAGGCTTATAAAAGAGACCAGAACAACATTGCCCAGTTACCTAAAAATCAAAAAGGAAGTTTGTTTTCTCGAAATAGTGGTAGGCTAAGATATTTTTGAGAAAATCTAAATAAGGGAAAAAATAAAATTTCAAACCTATGTCACTGGCAAGTATCAGTCCACATTTTTATTGTGTACAGAGTAAAGGAACCTGCAATTTAGAAATAATCACAAAATTTAGTCCCCAGTCAGTGAAAACTCCAGGGTCTTGGCAGAAGAGAATGACAAGGCTGTTCAGGGAAGTTGCACCACTCCGGTGTAATGGTCCCCTGTGAGGTGAGGAAAACCTTTGTGTGCTACAAAGAAAGTTACAGACAGCACCAAGGAATGAAATACTTTGAGGAAGTGTTGATCACATGAAACAAGTAGCACCCAGGTAGAGAGATAATAAGGAAAATGCTACAAGTACCTTTAAAATCATTAAGGACACAAAAGAAAGAAAAAAGTATCAAAAGATAGGGTGCTGTGAGTTAGCAAGTGAATTTAAAAATAATTGAAGAAGGGATCAGGCTCACAGCACAGTGGTTAAACACGAGGTGTAGGGAGCTGGGTCCCACATGGTGGGTGGTGGTTTGAAGCCCGATCCCAGTGGCCTGAAAAATACGTTGGATATGTATGTGTGTGCGCCTCAGATCCTGATGGGATGAAGGAAAGGGATTGCGGCATGACCATACCGGCCTGGGAGGTCTTCTGGCTCACTGTCTGGAGAGCACGTACCCTCTGGCAATTAAAAAAGGAAAGAAAGAAGAACCAAGTAGAACTTCAGGAAACAAACAAACACAACAGAAAGAAATAAAATTAAAATGTAATTGATAAGTAATCCTGAATTTTTATAGAGATGAAGGGAGAAATCATGTGGCAGGAGATGGAGCCGGGGAATTCTCCCAGAGAAAACAAGATATGAGAAAAAATGAGAGAGGTTTAGAAACACGGAGAACTGAGTCATAAGGCCCAACAGATGTCTAAAGGAGTTCCAGACAGAAGCACTATTATATAACGAGAGGCAATATTTGAAGAGATAATGAATAAATATTTCTCAAATCGAAGAAAGACATGCAGATGCATGCCAGGTTCTGAACAGAACAGAAATAAATCCAGACCTAAACACACTGAGTGATACTGCAATGCATCAAAGGAAAGTAGGCATTCTTAAAAACAAAGAGGGACCAGTAGATGGCATAGTGGTTACATCACTGTGCTCCCACATGGCTGACCATGGTTTGAATCCCAGACCCAGTGCTAAAAGGGACTTTGAGAAGCTCACTTGGAGAATCTAGTATTGTCTCCTAGAGTCTGGGGGAGGGGGAATGTGAGCTTTTTTTTTTTTTTGGCTGTAGGGCATGTGTGCTCACTGGAGAGAGACAGACAAAATAGATGAGAGAAACATAGAGAAGAAAGGTGAAAAATAACCCCCCAGGGGGATGGCCATGCCACAGTCCTTTCTCCTCCAATCTCGTCTTGGAATTTTAGGCACATATGCACAGATGCCCAGAGTGATTTTCAAGCTGCTGGGTCTGGGACTCAAACCATGGTCAGCTACATGGGAATCCAGCACCTTAACCACTACACCACTTTCTGCCCCCCTTCCCCCACCTTTTTTGCTTTTTAAACTCAGTCTGAAGAAGCATTGGTGAAGGTGAAAGGCTTTAACTGTAACTGTTAACAGAGACCAGGCAAGGCAAGAAAGAGAATGGTACTTGAAACACTTCTTGGTTTGGCTTAGAAAATATGTATTGTTTCCTAAGGGCTAAACACTGTGAACTCTTGAACTGGAGCCATCCTGAAGGGAACCTACCCAAGATGGAAGTCTGCCAATGTGACAGAGCCCAGCAATGAAAGATTGTGTGATCGACTGCCAGAGAGCAGGGAGGGCAGATGCATGAGTTAACTAGTGTCTTGCCCCTGCCAAAACTGTACTGTGAACTCTCATTGGAGACCTCAGAACCCAAACTGTTTCCAACTAAAGAAATCAGCACTAAACTCCACAAATCTAAGAATGCATATAAACCAGATCATGACACTATTAATAAAATAAGACATTTCCTGCCTGACTTTTCTCGTTTCCCAGAAAACTACAATAGCACCAGGCTCTGACTCCACTCCAAAGATCTAGGAATTAACTTAGTCAAGTATCAGAACAACCACTAGAGAATCAAAAGGAAGAAAACAAACAAATAGTTCTCCCTCTCTTTTCCTCTGTAAATTTCTAGTATGAAGCAAGCTCACACCGAAGGGCCTTAACTTGAAATAACTTTTCACCCCTTATTGGACACAAAAAAAGAATGTTTTATTTACTTAAATGAGACTTTCTATTTTACTAAAAATAATCAGACTTTTCCAATATCATCCTAGAAGTCCTAGCCAATGCAATAAGATAAGAAAAACAAAAAGTATACAGAATGAGAGGGAAGAAACTGAACTCTTTTATTACAGATGACATGATTGTCTATGTGGAAAAATTTATATACAGGGGGTCTGAAAAAATTTTATATATATATATCCTGACTGACCATGTGATTTGAATCCAGCCCCTAGTGGCTTGAAAACATGTCAGGCATGTATGCATGCATGCCCTAAATCCTGACAGGGTGGGAAATGGAGAAGGGATTGTGACATAATCATGCCCTTTGAACAGTTCTCCTGCTTTCTGCCTCTCCCTCTATCTTTCTCTCTAGTAAACACATTCACCCTCTGGCAAATTAAAAAAAGAAAAAGAAAGAAATGTGTCCATAAAATAAAAAATCCCAAGAGACCAGCAGATGGCATAATGGTTATGTTGCTGGATTCCCACGTAGTTGACCATAGTTTGAGTCCCAGACCTGGTGCCTTAAAACTCATGCTGGACGTGTGTGTATGTGTGTGTGTGTGTGTGTGTGTGTGTGTGTGCGCGTGTGCCCAAAATTCTAAGAAGAGAATGGTAGAGAAGGGATTGTAGAGTGGCCATATCCCCAGAGGAGTGATTTCTCATTTTCTGTCTTTCTGGCTAGTGTGTGTGCCCTATAGCAAAAGTCTCTCTTTAAAAAACAAAAGAAAACAAAACACAAAACAACAAAAAAAACACTAAATTTGGAATAATGTCTTCTGCAAACATTCATAAACATTTACCAAAAAAGAGACTAAATTATAAAAGAAATCTCGCAAATGCCAAAGAATTAATATAAGTCTCTGATCACAGTGCATTAAAAATACATTTTTTTTTTTGCATGCATGCACATACACCTGTTTTTCAAGTCATGATGTCTGGGACTTGAACAGTGTAGTCAGCCATGTGGGATCCAGCCACCTCAAGCTTTATGCCACCTACTAGACCTTAATTGTTTTTGTTTTTTTTTTAAGTCCAATATTCTTTTTTCAATACTACACCACAAATGCATTGCCAAGTCATGTCTTTATGCTGGGTTTACCAGAAGGAAGAGTCTCCTTAAGGTGTGGATGACTAACAATGAGAACAAGTTGCCTTCATTATCATTTACTTTAACACCTCATATCTTTCCAGGAAAAGATAATAAAGCAAATTGTATCTAAGCCTATCGCAGTGAAACTGCTGAAAAATAAGCAGAGAGGAAAGCTCTTGCAAACAGCCAGAGGGGAAACAATAAGAGTAACAGTTGATTTTTCAATCTAACTGTGGAAGCCAGGAACAATAGAATGATGTCTTCCAAGTTCTCAAATAAAACATCCGAGTGCTCTTTTTGTTGTCAAGACTCACTCAGAAGTCTTGAGCTGATGGTGGCTCTGCTCCAACTGGCTCTGAGCCTCCTCCCAGGTCTAACTGGCTACCTTGAACATGTTCTTCTCAGGGAGACACCAGAGAGAGCAGGTACGCGCATGTACCTCAAGCTTTTGTTCATGACACACCTGTTGACACCCCACTGGCCAATGCAAGTCACATGGCTGACTCCTAATCAAAGACCAGGGAAGTACGTTCTGCCACCTGATAGGAAGGGCTGTGAGAGCAGGTAGATAAGGACAGGGCTACCATAAAGGGTGAAGATTTGGGCCAATAGTGCAACATAGCCAAAGAGGAACTATTCAGATAATCCTTTGGAGCCAGGGTTTCTGGACAGAAAGGCATCAGGTTTACCAACCTAAATCATTCGAGCTGTTGCTCTAACCCAATCTAAAGCATTTTGGTAAAGAGCATGAAAAATGTTGAAATGTTCTTTTAGCTTGTACTTTTGAAGCACATGCTTCATACCATAGATGCCTTTATTAAATTGTATGAATGAGCAAATCCTTTTGTAGGATGGAAGGTAAATTAAGTTGAGGGGGAAAAAAAGCCCAACTCTGTTTAATTTTTAAAGCATGAGAGTGATAATAAATTGAACTGAAGAAAAACAATTAAATAAGGATTTGGGTAACATCTTTGTTATGCAAACTAAGAAAAAGCATTATGTAGAATTAGGTGGGAAGATTTTTTTCTTTTTAATTCCAAAGACAGAGGCTGGCTCCTTGGCATACTAGTTAGATGCTGTGCATGGGGAGCTGGTCTCACATAATTGACTGTAGTTTGGAGATTAGCTTGAATAACAAGCCAGACACAGGTGTCTGTGTGCTCAAGATCCTGATGGAGAATAGAGAATGGCAAAAAAAAAAGATTGTGTTGTGACCACACCCCAATTTCTTTCTCTCTCTCTCTCTGGCATGCACATACACTCTCTGATAATTGAAAAGAAAAAATATTTGTTTGACTTACTCAACTAAAGGTAAAGGTCAAGTTTTAGGAAGAAGTGCAACATTTATGCTATGGCTTAGAGCTTTTCCTGGCCCCTGAAAGTTCCTCCCTAGGGTTGAAGGGTTCAGTTGGAGAACCTCAAGCTGTAGAGCTTTGGCCTGGAGCTCAAGAGGAATGGGTTTTACTCTTATCCTTGTCCTCCTGCTAGTGGCAAAGTTATCTGACTGGCCTAGAGCTCAGTTTCTTTTTAGGTAGAAGGAGATCGGACTAGACCCCCTTTAAGATCCCTTCCAGCTCTGAGCTTCCTGAACCTTCCAGTCCTTGGCTATGCAAGTCCAACCTTGGCGTTCACCTTTGAACAGGCATTAAGCTTGAGCTCCTTTCCATCATTTCAGGCATGTCTGGGCTTATTTATTTGTTTGTTTAAAGTTTATTTTACTGGGAGACAGAGTGAGAAACAGGGACCATCAATAAGGATCTTGCCACGATCCCTCCTCCCCTGAGCCTTCCAGCCAACTAGACCCCATAGAGCATCTCTCTCTCTCTCGCTTGCTCTCGCTCTCTCATGCATTCACACCCTCTCTATCATGAATAAAATAAACTTATTTTAAAAGCTATTTAGGGTCCAGGCAGCTACTTAGGGTCATGGGCGTGTACCTTGTGTTTTTGGGTCAACCTGGGGTTCAAACCAGGGTCTTCCATGTGGCTCCAGCATTGCAGACATCTTGTTAGAGCTTGAACCTCTTAACAACCCAACCCCAGGGTAGAGCAAGTTTCTATTTTCTCTTCTAAGCTGATCATACTGATCAGCAGAGTCCACTTTCTCTACAACCAGGGATGGTTTCTCATTATGAAACAGTCCCCGCGTGATGAAGGGTAGGATAGAAAAGTGCGTACCCTAAACAATCAAATCACAGACCATGCCGATGGAATTTTTTTCTTTAGTATATGGAATTAACAATTCCCATGGAGATATTGATGGACTTTGGTATATTAACAGAGGCTGGGTTCTCTGTTTTGTTTTGCTTGTTATTTATTTATTTATTTAGTTAATTCTTTCGGCTTTGAAACTGAGACTGGAAATGAGACACCCCCATGAATAAAACAAGGTGGTATTGGGACACTTAAACTCAACAAAAGAAATTGAACCTGGGAGCACATGACTTATTGATGGCGTCTGCTTGCTGAGCTCCTATCCTGTGATGGGCCTGGGACACTCTCTTTATTGGCATTTAAAGCAAGCGGGGAGGACACTGTGATGGTCTGTGGTTTAGGTCAATGGTGAGCTGGGCGAGGGGCGGTCATCCAGTCCAGAGCCTCCTTATAAGGAAGTGTGCTTCCTCTCCTTGTCTTGGAAGCATTTGCAATTCAGCTAATTGTAAGCAGGAGGTATGCTCCGGAATTTCACAAGATAACATAGTCAGGAGGCCGTGGCAAAATCGTCAGGAGGCTGTGGCAAAATCGTCAGGAGGCCGTGGCAAAATCAAATCGGAGTGAAACAAGACCAAAGGTCTAACTCTGAAAGGGGGGACAGGCAGCTGCCTGGTTTCTCGTGCCTCTTAGAAGGGTAAACCTGCATGGGCGTCAAGCAGGACTTCTCTGCTAAGGAGCTGGAAGTCAGAATGACCTCACTGGCCTCCTCGTCTCCAGTTTCTGCTGTCGTCCCCCCAAAACCCACAGCTGTTCTCCTGTTACCTTGTCTCATGTCATTTAAGTAAAGATTATTGGGAGTCTGGTGTGATCCTTCAGAATAGAAATATTTTGCCGTTTCCAGTGAATTCTTACTAGGGTTTTAACGTATAGATATGTCTGCAGTAGGAAACGTAAGTCTAGTTACTGTATATCCGTGTCTCCAAGTTTATTTAAACACAAACTCACTGTTGGGGCATATGGGTGCATTCCATATGGGAAGTATTTATTCAGTGTACCCAACTTTTGTCTTGGTATAAAATTTCTCCTCGTCTTGTAACTAGGAAGAAAGGGTCTGATATTGAGAGGTGACAGAAGAAAAAAATCCCACAAAGAAAAAGCTCATCTTCCCAGTGGTACTTCAGCAAGAAGCTATGCTTCCTCGCCCTGATCTACAAAGGCTTGATTAGAAACTTTCTCCTGATTCCGAACACAGAAACTATCGGTGCCCAACCATTAAAGACAGACCAACAGAGGGCTGAGGGCTGAGTGAGAGGGTGTCAGAGATGTGACCGTCAGGCGTGGTCTGATGGGTCGGGTGCCTGCTGGATTCTTAGGCAGGGGGCCAGAAGACGGCAAGGAACTGAACTCCAAGATCAATTGTGGGTTGGCTCAGCCTGGGATGGAATTCCTAAAAGAGAGGGGATTCCTTTGCCTATTCCAGCAGCCCCCTTACCCAGCCACCATTCCAAAGCTCTCTCTCATTCCTGCCCAAACTCTTCTTGTCCTGGTCCCTTCCGGTTACTCAAGTTGACAGCCCCTTTCCTGGCTGGACCTTCCTCTTCAGCCGCCCTACTTACTTCAAGCAGGCTCTCATCACCACGCCTAGTTTTCTTCTCCCTGGGATACCATGGCATCTCAATCCCTTTCCCAGGACTGATGCAGCCGTTCTTATCCACTGTTCTGTCCCTGAGGTGAAATAGGCTACCGGGGAAAACCCGGAACCAAAACGCAAACCTGAACCCCACACTGGATGACAAGCTCCATAGCATTGTATCATAACCTTTTCTAGTTTTCTCACCCTTGACCAGAGAATGGACCCATTTCCCAGCATGGCGACTTGAGAACATCATTTCTTTTCTTTTTTCATTTATTTCTTCCATGAGCAGTGGGGGCAGAGGGCAGAGAGAGAGGGAGAGAGGAAACACCACATGAGGGTCTTCATGCCACTATCCACCGGGGTCTCAGCTGGCCTAGGTCATGGGCATATGCATGTAGGTGTGCTTAGGGAGGCGCCACGACCCAAACCGAGTACCGAGTAGGACCCGCTGTGTTACTTCTGCACCACTGCCTGGACCCTAAATAGCTTTTAAAATACATTTATTTTATTCATGATAGAGAGGGTGTGAATGCATGAGAGAGCGAGAGCAAGCGAGAGAGAGAGAGAGAGAGAGAGAGAGAGAGAGAGAGAGATGCTCTATGGGGTCTTGTCATGTTGTGATCTCCTTTTCCCAGCCCTCCAGCTCATTGGGATCTTGGGCACACACGTGTGTGTCCAGCGTGTTTCCAAGTAGACCAGGGGACCTGAACCTGTGGTCAGCCACGTGGCTTTCAGTGGTGCAGTTCAGTTTGCTGCTGACTATGCTGCCACGCTGGGCCAGAACACCATTTCTTACCTTGTATCTTGAATCGACCCTGAACCTGTCACTCCCGGCAGAGGACGTCGGCTCCTGCCTCAGCAGAGGGATCAGAGACCACTCCGGGGTGGCCATGAGCTCCTTCACCTTTTCTCCTCACAGCCTCCTCTCAGACACCTTCCTCTCTTCCCCTCAGAAAGACATTTCTCAGTCCCCCTCGAAGACCCATCTCTACACCAACTCTCAGTCCCTCCCTGTGTCTCTTTCGTAGTGCTTGTTTTTGTAATGTTGTCTTCTGTATTTCCAATATCTTTTCTTCATTCTAGCAACAAGTTCACATCTGCCCTGTTAATTAACTTTCATGTTTTTTTAAAGAATTGTTTTGTTTCATTTTAATTTATTCATTCATTTATTTTAATCTGACCAGACATACACACACACACACACACACACACACACACACACACACACACGGGGTGGGGGGCAGGAGTGAGAAAACAAGCCACTGTGGTCAGCCTTGGGGGAGTGTCCAGAGCCTTAACCACCATGCCACTTGCTGGTCACTTACGTTTGTTTTTAATAATACATATTTTCTATGAACTTTTTGGAAGGCCTGGCATATTTTTCTGGGGGAGGGATGGCACAAAAAAGTTTTTTTTAAAGAGATTTTTGCTATAGGTCACATGTGCTCACTGGAGAGACAGAGAGAGAAAGAGGAACTGTCTGTCTCAGAATCTCTTTCCTGGGGAATGTGATATACGATAGAAATGAAGCGAAATATTCCCCCCAAAGTAATAGAGCTGACAATCTCTTGCTCTTAATCCTACCCTCTACGTATTAGACTCTTTTGGGAGCATGTACCGATCTTGGAAGATTTGATCAGGTTAAATTTAAAAATATAATTTTGCCCTGACTTCCATAGCAACAAATGAAGTTGAGTCCCAGTTTCTAAGCCTTTTGTCCAATTTCTTCATTTTCTTGAACAACGTTCACTTGGAACAATCTTGGATCGAACTTCTTTCCTGGAACTATAGCCAAGTTTCCATGCGCTAAATGTATAGCAGTGCTATTATCTTCCCTGTAAAGAAGCCATTCCTCTCCCTGGGCTCCTCCCCCTTTGTGGTTTCTGCCCCCCAAGTTCTCAAAGATTTGCTTCATTATGAATGTGTGAGGTTGCCCCAGTCCCACTCTGTGGACATCAGAGAATTAGAGGAGCTCTCCGTTCAACTTTGCCTAACACCTCTAGAACTACTGGACACGCTGGTGTTATTTATTAGGATCATGGAAACTATGCTTTTTTCCTATATTCAAATAATTTTGATATGTCCAATTTATCTGTGTGTGAGGAAGGATAACTATTTCACTCATCAGCAATTCTTCTCTAAATCGCAATGCGGGGCAGATTCACACTTTTCTTCCAGTGCCTTCTTATCATTTATATCAGTGGTTCAACACTGAGTAACGAGCACTCACAATGTAGTGGCTTTCAGCAGCCATCAGTGGCTATGTCTCACCTGTCCCTGGTCTGGGCATCTCGTCTGAGCGACGCTGGGCCTGGCTGATCTTGGCTGGGCTCACTCTTGCATTTACACTCCAGTAGAGAGTTGGTTAGCGGTTGGCTGATCTAGGATGGCCTCAGCTGGGATGACCTCTGTCCTCCAGCATGCAGCTGGCCCGGGCCCGTCCTCCTGGCATGACGGGGCTGGGTTCTGAGAACAGGCAAGACCGACGATGCACGGGAGCAGCCCTGAGCACAAGGGGCCTCTGCTTGTGTCATAGTGCTAAGAGTGTCAGAACAGAAGGGGACTGTAAATGATAGGCCAGAGGACTCGGATACCAGAAGGACACTAACTGGGGCCAGTCACACAGCCATTCTTCCACACCTTCAGGCCACCGTCCTGTCTTGACTGGATGACTCCAGTCTTCCCCCATGTCAGGTTGCCTGACTTCCACTGTCAATCTTGGAGTTCATTCCCCACCTAATGGAATTGTCATTGGAAAACATTAATGCAACCATGTGGCTCCCCTGCTCAGAGCTCCTCAGTGGCTGTTCAGTCCCCTTCAGTATCGTTAAGATCTGACAGCCCCTTCCTGACTGTGCCTTCATCCTGTAACCCAGACACTCCATTCTTCTCTCTGTCCTTCCAGCCTCAGGGGTCTTGTCCTGGGTGTTCTCCGTGTCAAACATGCTAGGCCCCGGGCATCTGGACAGCTGACTCCTTATCTTGCAGGTCACACATCCCATTCTCAGAGCCCTTCTGGTCACCTGAGCTGAAATCTCTGCACCCCATGCCACATGCTCTTTCTTATTACCTCTTTAACATTTTTACAGCCACTTAGTACCTATGTTACAGAAAAATAATTTCCCCAAGGCTGCACAGTTTGAACGGGTACGGTCTCTCTGCAGCCGGCGCTCCAGCCAGCGTGGTCTCCTTTGTTATCGTCCACGTTGCGTGGTTTCGCACTTAGCTCCATTTCTTCTTGTGTTGCCTGCCCGCCACTTTATATTCGTCCTCCCTGCTTTCAGCTATAATATAAATCCCTTGAAGGTAAAGACCAGGACTCAGATTTCTTCTCTATCACCCTTACCACATGGCAGAGAGCTGAACTTGTGACCTGTCTTTAATTCTTGACCATCAAAATGGAATAGAAGTCACGTCTGTCTGGAAAACGTCCCAAAGAGAAGTACAGGAATATCTTCGGGAATAAATAAAGAAACCTCATTTTCCCCTCTGCCTCAAGACAATGCTATCATTGGGCACAGGTGGGGGACATCATCAATTTTCAGTTAAAAATGCAGAAGGTGTAAATATGCAGTGAGAAGCTACAGGTAGGCTTGGCGTTTCTGTTCTGAACCATCCCTGCTGGAGAATACATGTGTGAAGGGCCAGTTACCATAGCAACCAGCACAGCAAGAATTTTTTTTTCCACTTTGGTTTATGAATCCAAATCAATAAATGTTTATAAATAACTCTCCAATTGGCCAAAAGAAGTAAAAGCATCAGCCAGAACAATCCTTCTGTCCTGTGAATGTGAATCATAGATATATTGGCCATATTCCGGGGACAGAAAAAGGCTATCCATGCAATAAACAAATGGCCACATCATTTTCTTTGCGAGAGCATTTAGAAAAAAACCTGCTGAGCAAAAATCTATTCCACATGCTTACTGACAACAAAGAATACAGCGTGTGCACATTCAAGGGGCAGGGATACAAAGCTGTAGACAAAGCAGGTTCAGAAATGCAGATGCAGGTGGAGCGGGCACGTCATTGTCATTGGATCTCAATGGTTCTGCCGAGGTTCTGACAGAGGAGGAAGAGACATTGTCCTGCGTTTGTGGGGCTCATGTTCTCTGTGACATGCTTGTGGAATTCATACAAATGTGGAATTTAGTCCAAAGAGTCCCAACACAAATCAAATCAGGCTACCAACCAGGGTAAGGCTTCTTTCTATAGCATTCCAAACAGATGGCCCAACAGCCTCTCTCAGGATATTTTTAGTGAAAGGGAAAGTCATTTGCCTCCAATCTCTATCTAGTAGCTGTTAAATTTATTTCCTGAGCCAAAATCTCCTCCCACCCCCATCCTCTAGCACCTCTCCATTGGTCTCAGCTTGTTCTTTGGTACAACAAAGACCTCATCCATGCGGTCCTCCTCCTCCGAGGGACAGCCTTTCAAACCTTGAAGGCAGACACTGAGTCCTTCCCCAGTCCCCTCTTCCTGTTGGTCTGGTTCCCAACTCTCCCCTCTCCTAGTTTCTTTTCTCAGAATGCTCTCGACCTGTCAATGTGCTTGTCAAAATGTAGCCTCCCAGAAGGATCTGTACAAATCCCCAGATGTGGGTTAGGATTTCAGAGCACAGTGAAACTACCTCCTGTGCTTTCTGTAGTTATGGATGGGGTTAAGTGTATGTTTAAGTTTTCTTTTAATAGTTACACTGCAGTGTTTGCACGTATTAGGCTTCTGGTTGGTTGAAACACCCAGGGCACCCCATCCCAGGATAGGAATGAATTATATAAATATTTCTCCCTCAAAGAGCCCAACTAGAGCAGGGATTCCCTGGCAAGCCACTGGCCTGAGAAACAAAAATAAATGGCCATTTGGGTTATTTTGGCAAAGATTTTAGCTGGCTGATAAGGAGTGGAAGAGCCATTGTCTAGGAGATGCGGTGTGAAGGTCCTAGCTATGAGTCTCCTGTCCTGAAATATCTCACTCAGCCAAATGCCAAAAGTGACCAGAACTTCACCACTGGGAAACGTTAAATGCCTCTTGCCTGTGCTTTCCCCAAAGGACGTGTGAAATCACTAACAATTTAGCGGGTGAATGAAGTGATCACAGATCTTTCTCTCAGGAAAGAGTAGAAACTGGGGCAGTAATGACACTCCAACGTCATGGGTCTGCAGTGGGGGATGCGGGCTTAACACTGGGGGTAAAGGGTGGAGTTTGCAGGCTGACTGGCTTTGCCCTGCTAGATTATTAATGCCCTTCTGTGGCCAGGGGAAGGGTCACAACCTCAATTGTATGCCAATGAAAGAAACCCTGAGGGCCAAGGAAAGAGCTGCACCAGCATAATAATAGGTGGCCCAGGGACACCGGTGTGGAATATGGAGGGTCTCCCTGAAAGGCACAATTTACTCAGCGCCAGTCAAATGCTGCAAAGGAAGAATGCAGGTCCTGTTTTGACCAAACTTTCACATTTTTAGAAATTTGGAGGTTTATGCAAAATCTGCTAGTTTGGAAGTGTCAATCAATATTCTGAGGGTGAAACGAAACATCTCTGTTGCCAGTTTTTGGCCTCTTGTCTCAGGGCAGGTATCAGTAGGATGATCCCTATGGCTAGTACGATAAGGTGCTAACCGAGCTGCATAGGCCTGAGAAGGCCTCATCGCGGACATCCTTGAGTTCTTGCAAAACAGTGAGCCTGATTAGGAGACCCAGCCAATCACAGTCGCCCTCTTCAGCCAGTCCCACTGCCCGCTGTCCCACAGTGCTCGGGTAGACAGGCACTAGGCTGTGACCAGTCCTGCCATTTCTCTATCTCACTTTCTTTTTCCTGCCTATAAATGTTATTTGGCCACGTGGCAGCTCGGAGTTCTTGGACCTGTTCTGGGGGCTGCTTGATTTGTGAATTGTTCTTTGCTCAATTAAACTATGCTAAAATAGATTTGGCAAAGTTTTTCTTTTAACAAAGGCGAGTAGCAGAGAATCCGGAAAACAGTGGCTTACACAAGACATTTGCTGTTGCTCTAACCAGAGAGCGGCTTCGAGGACTGTACTTAGACAGCTCGGTGTGTGTGTTTTGGGGTTTGAGGGACACAGCCTGATGAATGGTGTGTGAGTGTTCCCAGGGCAGGCCTTGGCCATCTGTCCACAGTAGCAGAGGACAGACAGAGCGACCTTGGAAGCAAACAGCACTTCACTGTGTACACTTGTACGGGCATGTGTCATCCAGACGTGTCTGAAAAATGACGGAATCTGCCTGAGAGTTTAAAGTCAGGGAAAGAACTCGGTTTCAGAGCCAATTTGAATAGGTACTGGGGAGGGAAAAAACAAGTAAGCCTTTGTTACCCATTTTAATTTATACCCAAAGAAGGGATCTTTTGCCATTTGATTTCATCGAGTCAATGTATGAAACCAAAACTGAGTGCCATGGCAGAAGGTTTTCCAGTGGCCAAGGAATGGAGAAGTGGGAGCTGGGTCCACAAATCAACGTCTTGCTGGTCTTGAGCTGGGAGTTTAAGATCTAGCCAGTAGAATGATGAGGGAATGGGATACAGTAATGGGCAAGCTTTTCCTGGAAAAGGCAGGCATTTTGTGCAATTCTAAAACCTGTCTCTTTTCTCTTTACATGGTCATTTCCAGTTACACCATCGATTGTCAACAGTCATGGAACTGGCAGGTGTGTCATCTATGTGCTCGTGCAGGGCAGTGAAGGTGCGAGGAGTCTGAAGGTTAGGCAGCGGGACTTCTAGGTGCCATCTTGGTTCCAGCTGATTCGGGCTGGATTTTCAGTGGAGATCTGATCTTAACTACTGGCAACATCCTCTTAATTAAACAAACAAACAAGGAGGGGCCGAGGTATGGCATGAGCATGGACTATGGTGGATGGCATCTTCAAACCATTCAATAAACACACACAGAGGCACAAATGAATGTGAATCGTCTTTATCCACTATTCAGAGCCTTCTTTAGCATATTAAAATATCTAGGAAATTTTTCCACATCCGTATCCTCCTTATTCTTTCTTCCATCTGCATGTTCAGTTGTGTGGATAATGTTCATAAACGGTCCCCTATCGACACACATTCATATTGATTCTAGTTTTTTGCTCTTATTAATAAAGCCACGCTAGATCTACTTGTGCACATGCAATTTTGCATACATATGAATATATCACAGAATAATTACTAAAGTAGAACTGCTGACAAAAATGCACACTTTCTATTTTGAAAGTTGCTCCCAAAGTGCCCTCTGGATAAATAATATTAGTTTTCATGCCCACCAGCAATGCAGGCTACACGAAATATTGTCCTTGGTGAGCTAGATGGCATCAGCCTCTCCAGGGAGCTCGTTAGAAATGCAAATCGCCAGGCCTCACCCCAGCCCTTCTCAGTCACAATCGGCATATTAATAATATCTCATGGTGGTTTTTATGCTTGTAAGGGTTGAGAAGTCCTGTAACCTCAGTGTGGACAGCTGCCAAACGATGCCTCTTTAAGGTATTGTTTTGTATTTCCTTTAGTAGGAGTGAGGTCAAACATCTTTTCATGTGTTTAAGACTCAGTTGTTGGTCTTTATATATTTAGGGGATTATCTCATGTCTGTTTTAAAAATTGCAATTATTGTTCTGTTGGTTGGTTGTCTTGAATTTTCCATGTTTTTTTTTTTTTTTCCTTTGCTGTGCAGAATTTTTGAGTTAAATTTATCTTTTTTTATAGTTTCGGTGTTCTGAGTCATAGAAAGGTCTTTGCCCACTCCATAATTATTTTTATATGTTTTGTTTTCTTTCTGAATGCTTCTGGCCTTACCGTTTACATTGAAATATGTTTTCTCTCTGGAATTTGTTGGTTCAATGAATGGGATGAGGGTTTATTTGAATGTGTTCCAGATGGCTATCTTTTTATCTTGATAGCATTTGTTGAATAATTCACACTTTCTCTATGTATTAGAAATGTCACTTCGATCATATACTAAATTTTCCTGCCTGAGCTATCACTTATTTTATCTCACCACCTTTTTTTCAAAGAATTATTTTATTTAATTTTGTTTATTTTAAAAATTTAATCAGAGAGGTACAGCGTGAGAGAGAGAGAGAGAAAGAAAGTGAGAAAGCAAGCTGCCAGGTCTGGGACCCGAACTGCAGTCGGCAATGTGGAAATCCAGCACACTTAACCACCACAGCACCTGCCAGCCCCAATCTCACCACCTTTTGATCAAAGAAGATTTCTCTACTGAACTGTTGAATGTCTATGCTTCTGTCTTCCCAGTGATGATCAAAACCATCAAAACTTCTCAGATTCTGTAGGAGACAACTAATCTGATAGGGACACACAGGACAGAGGCTCATCTGGGCCTGGAAGTCGTGGGCTTTTGTCTGTTTTTATTTACTCCTTAGAATGAAGAAGTAACCGAAATGGATGAGGAATTCTAGACTAGATTTGGTTTCTAGAATTTGGTATTTTGTACCATAGAAGCTGCAGCTTATGGTGATGTCTCGGTCCTAGTTCTAAGTTAGAAAAGTTCATAGAATTTATAAATTAGGAAATTAATTTCCTTCCTGGGAAAGCATTTTCAGAACTATTTATTGGTTATCTCGCACGTTTTCTATTGTTTTCGTGTCATCTTTATTGCCTTCCCACCTCTGTACACTCATTTCTGGTTTTCACAGAACAAAACTTCAAAGTATTGGGCCAGCCAGTGGTGTGCTGGTTGAGGTGGCCGGATCTCACATGGTTAACCACACTGTTCGAGTTCTGGTCCCAGAGGCCTGAGAAACATGCCTAGACCATGTACATGCATGCCCAAAATTGCAGAAGAAGGAATTGCAGCATGGCCATCTGCCCTGGTGTGTGTGTGTGTGTGTGTGTGTGTGTGTGTGTGTGTGTGCATCCTCACTTTTCCTCTCTATCTGTGTCTCTCTCCAGAAATTGTACATACCCTATGGCAAATAAAAAATAAATAAATATTTAAAATAGGTGTCTTGACTAGGTCCTTTTAGCACCTCACTCTTTATGTTAAATAACTCTGTGAATCAACCTTGGTAACAATCAAAAACAAAAATTGGGGCTGAGGCCAGCGGGTGGCATGGTGGTTAAAGCGCTGGACACTCCCACATGGGGGACCACAGTTCCAGTGCCAGACCTGGTGGCTTGCTTTCTCACTTTCCCTCTCTCTCTCTGTTTCTCTCTGGTCAAATTAAAGTCAGTTAATGAATAAATTAAAAAAGAATTGGGACACAAATAGAGGACTTAAAAGTGGTAATATTGGCTTCGGCCAGATTTTTTAACCTTCCTTTTCATTATGATAGAGGTTTTTTTTCTAATCACTTTAAAGGAGGATATGTAATGACCAAAACAAAGCTGGTTCTTACAAACACACCTGTGTGGGTGTCTGCAGGTGACTTGGTGCTGAACATAGGCAGTTTTCACTGAGAAATGAAATTTGGGGATATAAACTGAGAATTTCATCTTAAGGGCATGAATACTTTTAAATAAGATTTTAATTTTGAAGGAAAAACTCCATTAAACTCAATAATAGAGGGGTAGACTAAATTTCTTCTTCCCTAATCATGGTAATTTTCCTCTTACCCATTCGGGAACAATTTTAAGTGCCCTCCTCCTTTTGTCAGGCTTGTTAGAATTCTGTAAGCCTGCAATTTGCGGACACTCAGTTGTTACTGATCCTATTAGCAACAAACATGTGTATTAGCAACAAACATGCGTATTAGCAACAGACATTGTAATCCATTTCTGTCTTGGGGGGCTCTGTGGGGCAATGTTGTTGTGGGCCTTGGCCAAGGGCCATGAGACCTTCTACCATACCACTCTCATGGTTGTTCCTACTGTCTTAGCCTGGAAAAACAGGATCTGGGACTAGAGCCTGGGGGCTGCTAGTGCACTGAGGAAAATGAGCTCATGCAACAGGAATGAGGGAGGAGCCCTGGGAAGAGTGGAACAGAGGAAGGAGGGACGGTAACTCCAGAGCACTACCAGAGCACGCAATTGACCTGGCTCCTCCTGTTGCCTAGTTGGGGACCTAGCCCACTGCAGATCCTCCTAGAAACCTTCTAAAATGTACTTGAGGATCATCCATAAAAGAAAGGTCTTCAAAATGTTTACAGTTGCTTGGCTTAGCAGTAAGGCAAGTGCCCTGTAAGTCCAGAAGCCATAAGAGACCTTGGGTTTGGCTCTTTGGATTGGCTTAAAAACATACAAGGGGTATGCGTGGGCACCCAGGATGTGGAGGAGCTGGAGTGCTTGTTTGCTCTCCATCTCTCTCTCATACACATGTTCTCTATCAAAAAAAAAAAATCAAGTGAAAAATAAATGAACGAAAACACACGTCTTGGGTAGTCTCTGGAGACTCATGTCAAAGGGCTATCTGAAGAACCATAGGTTACATGGCCTTTCAGAAAGGTGAATTTCTGCTTCTCAGGGAAGACTGAGAAGGACACAGTCTGAGCTTGATGGCCAGAGAAATGGCACGTTTCCTGAGCAGTCAGGTGTGGAAGGGCACACCTGCTCAGCAATATGGGATGTAATTCTGACTTGGCTCACTTCTCGTTCCGGCCTTTCTCTTCCTCATTGTTCAGTACGAGCTGATACACTCAGCCCCTGCATCTTCACAACTTGTTTAACAGACATGTAGGAGCATCCGTGCTATGCCAAGCACCAATCCCAGACTTCACGAACATGTACTTACTTAGATCTCATAAAGATAGCAGGAAGTACAAAGTATTCTTATTCCCACTGTACAGCTGAGGAACCAGAGGCTATGTATTGGGTTATCAGGAAAGTCATGATGCATTTTTGCATAGAAAAAGACGTCATGACTTTTCAGATGACCTAATATCTATTCAAGGTCATGCAGCCAGTCAGTGGCTGACCTGAGAAGTAGTCTGCGTTCATGAGGTACTGTCTTCACCTGCTGTACGCTGGCTTTTGTTCTGTCTGACTCTGAAGACTGATTTACCACTTTACTCACCTTCCTAATTTCTTTCAGTGTTTCTGGTATGGTGTTTAATTCCAGCCTTTCTTGTATGATTCTCTAGTTTGTGTGTTTGCCTTGGGTCTAAGTTTATTTTTGCGCTGTTGTAACCCAGTGCCACAGAGTAGGTCATTTATAAGCAATAGAAGTTGTTTGGCTCACAGTTTTGGAGGTTGGAGAGCTCAAGATCCAGATGCCATATCTGGTGAGGATCTACCTGTGACATCAGTACATGGTGGAGGGTGTCTCATGGCAAGAGTATGGAGGGGCAGGGGAAGGAGGCTGAATCGATCTTTTTATCAGGAATCCACTCCTGAATTAATGTTATTAATCCATGTGCAAGCTCTCATGATCTAATCATCTTTAAATGTCCTACCTCTTAATACTGTAGCACTGGGGATTCATTGTCTAACCCACGAACTTTGGGGAACCCATTCAAACAATTACACCTTGTTTCCTCAGCCAGATCATGGGAAACCCCAGTGTAGCAGTGTGGACCCAAGTTTTCTGCGTCACTGAGGACGTCCACCAGAGTCTGAAGACAATGAGCTTTCTGAGAGCCCCCAGGTTGTCACTCAGGGCTGATAGACTCCATGTATGATCTTAGCATGTTTAGGCATCTTATTTCACATAAAGAATGGACCATAGCAGCTGATCAGAAAGGCAGAAGTTCTAGGAAGCAAACACACCAACAGCAGTTGGGGGCTGGGAGACTGAGGGCAATGAGGAGACCAAGAGCTTGGCTGAAGGCAGAGGCACGAACTGCCATGTGGCTGCATCATCAATGTTGACACTGGACCAGCAAGGAAAAATTAGATGATGTTCCTTTTAAGAAGATAGTAGAGGGGCTGGCAGGTGGCATGGTGGTTAAAGGTACTGGATTCCCATACGGTCAACTGCAGTTCGAGTTCCAGAACTGGCAGCTTGCTTTCTCACTTTCCCTTTCTCTCTCTGTGTCTCTCTCTGGCCAAATTAAAAAAGTAATAACAACAAATGGAATTAAATAAATAAATATTTTTTAATAAAGGAAGAAGATAGTAGAGTGTGTAAGACATCTTAGATTTCCTTTCCTCATAAAACAATTAAAAAAAAAGAAATAGAAAATAAAAACACACAAGAACTGTTGGAATGCCAGCGGGTAAGCTTTAGTGATCTGACATTGTGCAGATGTAGGGCTCATCACTTTTTGGCAATGCAGGGCAGTCATGAGGTGTCACTGCATCATTAGGCAATTTCGAAGTCATGCAAGCGTCCAGCGTACATGTATGCGAACCTGGATGGTGTAGCCTACTCCACACCTAGTTGTATGAAACAGCCAATTCTAATCTTATGGGGCCACCATCTTTTTCTTTTCTTTTCTTTTTAAAGAATTATTTATTTAATTTCATTTATTATTGTTGTTGTGTTGTTGTTATTTTTTTAATATGCTACAGGGCATGTGTGCTTGAAAGAGAGCGAGAAAGTGAGACAGACAGCAAGCTGCCAGGTCCCAGAATTTGAACTGTGGTCAGCCATGTGGGAGTCCAGCTCCTCAGCCACCATGCCTCCTGCTGGCCCTAGGGACCACCATCTTACATGTGGCCTGTCATTGACTGAACCATTATGCAGAATGTGGCCATACTCAGTAAGTGTTAGGCGTGCACACGCACTCCTCACCCACCAGAGTCATTGAGGGTTTCTGGCGGAAAGTATGGCTGCAGCTATTTTTATTCAGGGAAACAAAGGACATCTACTGTCCTGTGAGGGATTCCGTAATAAACACATTAAGGAAATCAACTGCCTTTTGAAAACTAGAGAAGACGATGTTTAATAATAAAGGAGGAGTGCAATTTCTCTGCTGTGTGGAGGAGCCAGGCTGAAGCACTTACTGCAGGCCAGGCCGCCTCCTCCTCCTCCTCCTCCTCCTCCTTCTTCTCTTCTCTTCTCTTCTCTTCTCTTCTCTTCTCTTCTCTTCTCTTCTCTTCTCTTCTCTTCTCTTCTCTTCTCTTCTCTTCTCTTCTCTTCTCTTTTCTTCTTCTTCTTCTTTTCTTCTTTTTATTCATCTTATTATTCTTAACCCCACAGTCACTTAAATTGTGTATTATTATTCCCAATTTCGGGATAAAGAAATGAAGTCCCAGACTCAAGGTCACTCACTAACAAGTTCCCATGCAGGAGTCTGGCTCCCATCTGAGTGGATCTGAGCCCTCTTCTTCCCGGCTGTGCTCTATGATAGAAAACGGATAGGTGAAAGGCAGATGGAAAGAGGATGAACAAGACCCAGGGAAAGATCGAGAAGGAGGCATCTAGCCGGAGAAAATAATGAGAGCGACCAACAAAGCCTATTCCTGCAGCAAAAGGAGCTGAGATCCCTTGACAGACCGCACCACTCATCTTTAGCTGTCCTGTTGCAGTGTTTTGGGGAAGTTGGAAAGGAGAGAGAAGAGGCAGATGTCGAAATCCAGAAATCCTTGGGTGCCGTCTGCCTGCAGAGAGCGCTCGCTGCTCAGTGGGAAACCCTGATCTAGCTGCCCTGGAAACCCAGCCAGGGAGTGTCCTATTGGCAGAGGGTTGGGGAGCTTTACGGGAGAAGGGCCCAGGGAGGAGAGAAAGGATTTTGAATCCAGCCTTGGCTGAGAAACCAGACAATCACTTGGATGCACACATGCCCCAAGATGCGCTCAGCTGCTTGGTCCTCCTGCACTCTCTGGTCGTCTGTTCCAGCTGACCCAGCGGGCTAAACTCTAAAAGGTGAGCTCTCTGGGCATTGGAGAACAGAGGAGTAGAGAGCTTCAGCTCCTCAGAAACACGCATACCAATTGCAGACTCCAAGTTCTCTAGAATGGAAAATCTGGCCCTTAGAAAAAAGCAGCCATTGATGAACTCCGGGTAAATCTGGCCCCACTGGCAAGGAGAACAATGACTCCCAGGCCAGGGTGGGCAAGGCAGCGGCTGAGTGTGTCTGGACCATATTCCTCTTTTCAAAGGCCTCTGGGCCAGCTGGAGGCTTTACAAGGCCCCCACTCAGGCCAGCCAGCAGGGAGTTGAAGTAATCTAATTTTAATTATGTGACAAAAGCATGAAGAATCATTTAAAGGTCTGTCAGAAGGAAAAATGGCTCCAGTCTGCCAGGACTCCTTAGATGGTAATAAAGAAACCCATGGCTAAAAGCTGGGTTTTGGTGCTTAAAAAAAAGAAAACTCACATAATGACCAGATTGCAGACTATTGAAGCAGAGATAGGCTGAGAGGGGACATCCACAGCTCTGTTACTTAAGGACAAAGGCCCCAAAAAGCAGCTGTCTACATGAGAATAATCTAAATTTTCATTGGGCTTAAACAGTCCTTTCAAAATACGATGGTTATTCTCTGTTCCTCCTCTAAATGAAGCAAGAGACCGTTCTATGGATAGTACCAAAAACAAAGGGTTTACAAAGCATTTTCATAGACATTCTCTCACTGAGGCTTCAAATACATGGATGCGTTGTTTTTTTTAAGGTAAGTTCTTCATTTTAAGTAAAAAGAATTGATTTCCGAGACTGCAGTCTGGTTTCATTAGCTCTCAGTTATTACTTATATAAAAATAAAAGTGTTCTGTCTAAACCTCAGTAGCACTGTTCTGAGAGCCCAAAGTTGGGAGGTTCAGTTTTTCTTTCAATCAACCAGCTTTGACCAAAAGATCTCTTGAGGATTGGGGTCATCGCCTAGGAAGTCTACTGCTACAGAAAGTCTTTAGCATCAACAGGGTAAGTGAGAAGGCAGCGTTGAAATCTTTAGGCAGATTAAGACTAGTGGCCTTTTCCAAAGAATTTTCACATCTTTCTCAAATTCCACATAGAATTTTGCCTAGAAGTCCACCCTAGGCAAAGAGAATAAGGTTTACTCAAAAGTCTGTCTCAAAAGGTGTAAGTCAAGAGATCTGTGGGGACCTCTGAGAATCTGGCCCAATAAATGCAATACTATCCTACCTTACAATGTTTATATCTCATCTGTCCTTGACGAAAGTGGCCTTTGGAAGTTGATTTCTAGAGGAGTAGCCATTGACATTCTTTTCTCTACTGCTTCACAATAAGAGGAATCATAGGTTTTCTTTCTCATTTCCCTCAGGGATGGATTAGTCAGGGAAAAGCTAGGTTATGCTTCAGTAACAAATAAACCCCAAGTTCGCAGTGGCTTCTGTAACAGATGTGCACTTCTCACTCATATCAAAGCCTAAGCAGGAATCCTTGGCAGCTTTTGTCCAAATGGTGGCTACGGCATCTGGTTGTTTCCCTCATACCAGATGCCATCTGCGCCACATAGCTGTTGGTCATCAGAAAAGTCATGACATATTTTTCATGTGTTTCTATGCAAACACGTGTCATGACTTTTCTGACCACTCAATAGCTTCCAGATCACTGGGAAAGAGGAAGGAAGGAATAGCAGAAACATGGGGCCTTTAAAAGCTCAGGCTTAGAAGTGACAAAAAAGTCTCTTCTACCTGAAATTCATTGTGTCACGTGTTCCTACCCAATGTAAGGAGGTGGGGAAATACAGGAAGCCTATCTATATTGGGGGAGCATTAACCAAATGTGTTCCTAAAGACGACTTGGTACCATTTCCTACTAACACCCTTGAGTGGTTATTTTAATACAAAGGAGAAGTAGTTCTTCCTTACAAGGGATTGGGACTGTACACTCTAGACTGCAGTCTGTGTTACCACTGACCAAGAAGAAAATTAATTTTATTTCTCACCTATGTCAATCTATAAATTATTTTAGATTTGAGGTCCCATCTGCAATGGAGTAATAAGAACTTGTTTTCTTTTTCTTTTTTCTCTTGTAGTGCTGAACCATCAGCTAATATATATGGTAATTCTTGGTAGCTTATTATAAAAGTGTGTTTACATGATGAAAAGGTGGAATATTGGTCCCAGAACCCTAAATATAATTTTAAAGAAGAGCAGAAAGTCCCTAGGGTATCATCAAAACTTCCAAAACCAGGTTCATATTTACACACTATTCACATATTTTGGACTACCCTCGGGATGGTTGACATATCTTGAATATTCTTGAAAAGCAACTCCATCTGCTTGTTGGATTTCTCAGCAAATATCAGAAGAGATTCCCTTCATAATCCACAACAATACTTATGTATTTTTTGCTCCTATTCAATTCTTTCACATGCCTGAGTAGACTTGTTTTATTCTTACACTAGAATAAAACTCTCAAACAACAGTACAGTTTTCTGGTATCTCTTCCCCCTTCCTAGTTCATCCCTCCAGATTGTCTTCCATTTGCTGGGTGGTGGAGAAAGAGATGGAATCCAGTGGACATGTATAGAATTATCCTTAGCAGTGGGGAATGGGGAGCAGCTCTGAATTCTCAGACATTGATTCGTGCCCCATCTTGTCTCTGCACATTCGCTAGAGGAGTTGCAATCTATTGGAAACATATTGCAAACTCCGGGTACTTATCAATCGTCCCCAGGGCCACTCCTTACAAACTTACCACACCACTTGCAATCAGAGGCCCAAATACAAAGTTATGCTCAGGAGTGCCATTAAAACAGCAAGAGAGAAATGAAAAAGTTAAAAAGGAGGTAGAAATAATTTGGAAAGGAAATGAAAACCAGGCTTCCTCTTCACGAAAAACAAACAAACAAACAAACAAACAAAAAAAACAACTCTTTTCTACTCAGTCATGAAGGGAAACTTGAGTTTGTGCTTTCGTACTTTCATTTCCCATTAGCTCAGAATTGTGGAGGTAGCATCTCCCATCATGTTTTCTCATTTTCCACCCCATGGTGGTGAATTAAGTTCTTGTCAGTCTCAGACAATCCTTTACTGCTCTTTCGAATTCTGCAGTGGTTTGCATGTGTACTCGCAAAGTCCATGTGTTGGAATTTGGCTGTATCGTGAAGGTGTTAAGAGAAGATAATCTAAGGTGGTGTTGGAAGGGGGAACTTTGGGAAGTGACTAGGCATCAAGGCGGAGCCCTCATGATTAGGCTGGGTGGGTTCATATGGAGGAGAATAAGGCAGAGCCATGCTCTCTCGTGCTCCACGTACACCCTGCCCTCTCACCTTGTGATGCCTTGGGATTCTGCCAGCAAGAAGACCATGGCCAGATGTGACTCCTGACTCTTGGATCTCCAAACCATTCGCTAAATAAATCTCTGTTTCTTAAATTACCCAGACTCGGTATTTTCTGTGATTAGCCATAGAGTGAACTATAACAATGACTCACTCATCTGACAGGGAAGTTAGTGCTGGCTGTTGGCTGGGGGTCATCTGGGATTGTAGGATAGGGATCTTGTTCCCTGTACATGTAGGTCTCTTAAGACGGCTTGGGCTTCCTCACAGCATGGCAGCTAGACTCCAAGAGTGAGTGGGCCAAGAGGGAAAAGTGGAAGCTGGGCTAAGAAAGCAACGTAATGTCATTTCCTGCATCTGTATTGATTTGTTGAAAAAAAAAAAAAACCTGCCCAGATTTATGGTGGAAAACATAGAGCTCATTTTGTTTTTATTTATTTATTTATTATTTATTTATATTACATTTAATTACATATATCTGTGTAGTGTGTATTTCTTTTCCCAGCATGAATACCATGCATATCCATCAAGTCAAAGACTTTATTATACACATGATCAGCAGCAAATAACTTTTCATTTTTTTGTCAATTAAGCTTACCTTTTTTTTATTCCCATTTCCCTCCCTCCCTCTGTTACTCACCTTCCATTACCCCTATCCTTGCTATCTCTAGTATCTACTGTTGCGTAAGGTTCATTTCTTGATTGAAGAAGTGTCCGACTTGTCATTGTTAATCCAACTAAACAGACTACCACCGACCCACCGTTACTTACATCTGGCTTTGAAAACCGGCATTTTTCTATCCTAAGGCCAGAAAGCCTCCCTGAACCTAACTCTGTAAGCAGCTGCCATCTTTTTGAGTCGCCCTAACTCTCACTCAGCTTCTCCTGGTTTTACAGCTCAGCAGACCTAAGATGGATTCAAAGCACAGACAGGGAAGGTCTTTTATTGATGGGAAAGAGAATTAATTTGACTCTAGAAATGAGAGGCCAGATGGTAGCAAGAACACAATGATCTCCCATCCAGGGCTCACATGGAAAGGTCCTGAGTTCACGTATCAAGGCCTCCCTGTACACGCTGAGTGTACACACATGTACCCATGATCTAGCTGAGACTGGGGGTGGCTTGTGGCATGAGGATCCTGCTGGGGGTGCTCTCTCTTTATTTGTTTCTGTCTCTCTGTCTCATGGAGGGAATAAATGAATACACTTTAAAAATTATTTCTCAAATTAAATTAATCAATTATTATTATGTTACGTTGCTGGACTCCCATGCAGTCTACCACGGTTCGAGTCCTGGACTGGGTGGCGTAAACTCACAGCAGGAGTGTGTGTGCGTGCGTGCCCAAAATCCCGAGAGGAGAATGGAGGAGAAAGAATTGCAGTGTGGCCATCTCCCCCGGGGAATGATTTCTCATTGTCTGTTTCTCTGTGAGCACACGTCCCCAGTAGCAAAAATCTCTGTCTAAAACAACAACAACAAACATAACCATATCACTACTTAAGAGCTTTACCAGTAACCTTTCTCATTTTTCATTCCTTCCTTATTTTGAGCTTTGGCTTTCAGGAGTCAAAATTCGGTTCCCTGGAGCCTCCTGCCCTGCTCCATGCAGGTCCCCTTGTTATTTTATGACATCGACTGGAAGAAGCCTAGCCTTTCGGGACTGGAAGGAACACTGGCTGCACATCCCTTTCCTACGTTTCTCTTTGAAGCGTGTGTCGTGTTACTTTCCAGTCCGTTATATGTATACTGTGCAGCTGTCCGAGCTCTGAAAGCGGGAAGGTCATTGGTATAAATAGGAGAGCTCCCCAAACCAGGAACGTGCTTTCAGGACCTTTGGAAGTGAGGCCCTCATCCTGTGAGCCCTAGTCACTGTCACCAAGATTAAGATTTATGGCTCCCTTCACGTCTCGGGCAAAGCAAATGGGAAGGGTGAAAAGGATTGTGGAAGCGGAGGAGAGAATGAGAAGGACTCAGAGAAGTGAATACCGTTGTCATGTCCTAAGACGGGTTTGCTGTTTCCAAGGTCCAAGGCCTTGGAAATGACTCAGAAAAAATATTTTTACTAAGCGAATGCCATTGGTAGGATGCAGGCGTGTCTCTCCATGTAAGTAGCTTACTTTCTGAGTACAGAAAAACATAGTCCGAGGTGTTAATGACATTTAATAAGGTTTTTAGCTGGGGAGTGTCTTCAGAGGCCTAGAGTGTAACTATCAGGCTAAATAAAGTCCAAGTCCGTATTCATTTCATCTACATTTGTACTACCGTATACGTTAGAGCTACTGACTGATTTTCCTTACTCCAAAGGATATCTTCCATTTAATGTATATTGATAGAAACAATCCTGTTAATCCTGGAGCCTGGAAATGAGAAATTCATAATGAAAAGGACCAGCGTATCATAATAAAGAACAGTCACTTACTGATTTATTCAATGAATATTTAATGAGCTCCCACTTCGTGACCAGCTCTGTGCTCACGAAGAAGACCTGATCTTCTTTTTTTAAAAGTGTATTTATTAATTCATGTGTGACAGAGATAGAGACAGACAGAGATACAGCGCTTGCAATAGGATCTTATGCTGAGCGCCACACCCAGCTTCAGTCCAGCCTCTTATACGCGGAGACATTTCCAGACCTGAACTGGTAACCTTCCCACACAGGCCTGTTCTTGGCATTCTACCGCTGTGCTTCCGTGTGAGGCCTTGCTATTCTTAATCATTACATCTCTGTATGTTGAAAAATATCATAACGATGCAAACATAAAGGGAAAGGATTTGTATAAAATTGGCAAAATGTTTAGGAGAATATCATCTGTGATACTGGTACTATATGAGACTCCGGGCTCTTGGCTCTCTCCTCAGGTGTCTCTCTCTCTCTCTCTTTTCTTAAATAGAAAATGGTTCATATTTGGAGCTGAGTAACATTTTCAGCCTTTTATTCCCTCTGTACATTTGTGGGAGAGAGACCTCTTTTCATTTTGAGCTGTTCTTCTTTGTTTCTTTAGTCCAAGCAGGTATCCTTTTTATTAAAAATATTTTAGATTTCTTATGAATCTAGCTAAGATTTTTTTAATTGCCAGAGGATGTGTACACTTGCCAGAGAGGGGAGATGGAGAAAGCACCCTCCTATGGGATGAAGTTATGTCCCTTTTCCCCCATTTCTCCATCTTGTCCAGATTTTGGGCATGCATGCACATACATGTGCCTGGCATGCTTTAAGCCACCAGAGCTGGGATTCAGACTTCAGTAGGCCATGTGGAGACCAACTCCCTTGACTACTAGTCTTGTGACTGGCCTGAATCTTACCAGGTTTCATTTCATGCTCCAAAAGCCATGAGACCCCAAAGGGGCCAAGACAGACTTCTCTTTACGTTGGGCACATCAAGAGACTATGGGTCATCACCTCTACAATTCTTAGAAGCCACTGGTCTAGCCAATAGGGTCAACTAAGCACTTCCTTAAGTCTTCCTGTGGTCTCCTCTCTCTCTTTTTTTAGAGAATTTTTGCTATAGGGCACATGTGCTTGCCAGAGAGACAGAGAGATAGAGTGTGAGAAATCACTCCCAATGGGGAATGGCCACGCTGCAGTCCCTTCTCCTCCAATCTCCTCTCAGGCTTTTGGGCATATGCGCGCACATGCCAGGAGTGAGTTTTAAGTCGCTGGGTCAGGGACTCGAACCACAGTCAACTGTGGGAGTGCAGCGACATAACTATCATGCCATCTGCTGGTCCCCTTGTTGTCTTAATAACCTTCATTAAGTTTGCTTCCACACTTTGATTTGATCTTCATTTTTAAACACTTCTTTGAGGATTGTTTTGCTGGGTGAAGACATTGAGGATGAGAAATAATTTTATTTTATGACTCATTAAGACCTGAGCATTCTAGATTCCTCTAAACTCTACTTGTACACTGAACAGTGCCTTCTGTTGATAGTTCATCTCTCATATCATATATAACATGTATCTTATATGCTGCGAAAGGGGGTTTCAAACATAATAATTTGACTGTTCATCCCCGGCGTAATTTATCTTAAGGACAAACATAATGAGAAAAGTATCTTAAACAGATTACGGTATTCACATTGCTGGTGAGTTCAGGTATTATTGCTCTAAGACCTTTGAGAATGTATTACGGGATAAGAGAAATGATCACAGCACAATGTTCTAATAATTTCATCTCTAGTGTTACTGATAATCAGTTTTATTAGTATGAGAGAGAGGACATATTTAAGATAGAAATACACCCTTTCCTCCTCAATTTGAATTGGAAATATCAATATGTTCTCATTGACATATTTTATCTTTTTAGAAATCTATTTTTTAAGTTCTGTCTATGGAAATACTGCGAAAATCATCACTCTCATCGTGCTGTGTCTCCAGCAGTCAGACTGTCATCTTGCAATCCATTCCCCACTCAAAGGAAACAGAGTTGCTTTGAGAAATGACTGATTCCAGTTCTGGGTCAAAAAATAGTCAGGAAGAACCTGGAATATCTTTCCAGATCAGAGAGCAAAGAAGAAAGAAAGATTTCAAAGACTATAAGTCAATCAAAAGGACTCAGGAGCCAACGAGAAGAGGCTCTTCCTGGCTAAATTGGACCATTTTTAACATTACGAAGGATGCAATGGATTGAAACACAGAAAGTATGTTCAGATACACAAATTTGCAATAATACCAAAAAATCAAAGCAACTCAGATTAATTGCCAATTGGTCACCTTTGGAAAATGCTGGTAAACCAACTCATTAATGCCAAAACCAGTAAACAAAGGAGACTAATCAAGTGCTTATCCAGATGTTCCTACGTAACCTATACCACTGGGTAACTAAATAATGGCACACAGACACTGAACATGCTCCCCAATTCATATATTGAAATCCTCATCCCAATACGATGAACTGTGGTAGGTGATTTGGTCTTAAGGGTGGGGCCCTCATGACCAGAATTAGAGCCCTTATAAAAGAAAATTCAGTGAGCCACGTGAGGACTCTTGGAGAAAAAGTCTGTCTATAAACCAGGAAGCAGGCCCTCACCAGACACTGATTCTGCTGGTGCCTTTATTTTTTAAATATTTATTTATTAAATTAATTAATTATTATTATAATTTTTTAAATTTGCTATTGGGCATATGCACTCACCAGAGGGAGACAGAAAGAGAGGGAAAATGAGAGAGCAAGCTGCCAGGTCTGGGACTCGGACCATTGTCAGCCACGTGGGAGTCCAGCACCTTAACTACCACACCATCTGCTGGTCCCATTGCTGGTACCTTAATCTAGGACTTTCTGGCATTGAGAATGGTGAGAGATAAATTTTTGTTATTTATAAGCCATCCACTTTATGGTATTTTTGTTAGAGCGGTCTAAGCTGACAAAGATAGAAAGATTTCTCTTTATAGAATTATTCCAAATAATAAGGGGAAAGAATTGGTTGGATATCATCGTGTTGCATCCCTTAATGAATTAAATGCATTAATCCATGGCTGCCAGTATCACACAAGGAGAAATAACTGGATACTACATTCCTCTGAGGAAACAGCATAGTGCTACGTGTAAGGCAGTCCTGGGGAAAAAACATCCTGATCACACCCCTGGATTCAAGTACCCATTCACAGAAAACTATAGAGAAAATAACAGGTCAAAATACTATAGGTTAGAACAAGCAAACCAAACTGGGAAATGCTATCCAATAAACCTAGTTTCTTCAACATCAACAAAGACAAACATTCAAGGAAATGAAATGGTAAAAGAAGATTGTACAGATAGCAAGGGACTTAGAAACATAGTCACCAACGCCATTGGTGGGCCTCATGTGGATCCTAATTCAAATAATTTATAAAAATTAAAATGCACACATTAATGCATGCACAAAACAATTACAAGTGTGAACAGTGGATTCTAGACAGTTGATGATATTGTAAAAGTACTCTTAATTCTGAAGGCCATGATAATTTTGGTTATTTTATAAGAGTCCTTAATCTTTTAAATACATACTAAAAATTTTGTGGATAAAATTTAGACAGAAAGAAATCACCCTAGAAATCATAAAGAAATCACCACAGATGTGAAAGAGAAAGGGAAATCATTCATGTCAGCAAAGTTTCAGTCCCTCCGCATCCACTTCCCCCAGAAGCTAGAGTTCATGCCATCGATTTATGGAAGAAAACCTGGGCCGACTGAGTGGGCGGGACTTGAGGTGAGAGCAGCCTGAGTGGAGAAAGGGTTCCATGTTATTTTCATCTTGTCCCTCGATTCTCTGACATCGTGCTCCCTGTACTAGTTTGCTTAGTCTGTCATAACAAAATACCACGGACTGGATGGCTTGAATAACAAATAGAGTTTTTTACCATTACTGAGGCCGAGGAGCCCAAGATCAAGATGCCGACTCATCTGGTGGGGGCTCTCTTCCTGGCTTGCAGACAGCAACCTTCTGTAGTACCCTCACACCGCAGAGAGGGAGAGATCACTACCTCTATTTTCAGAGATGATTTTATTTATTTCTCCTGCAAGAGAGAGAAACAGGTACTCCCAAAATGTCTTCATGGGCAATCCACCCTACAGCTTCGACAGCCCTGATGGCAGGCATGCACACGTGCCTAGAATGTACACAGAAGCCTGGTATGCAGACCTCGGACCTTCCCACGTGGTCCAGTTTTGTTCTTGCTGTGCCACTCTCTGGCCCTCTCTCTTCCTCTCTTGATATGGGCACAGTCCTACCAGACTGGGGACTCTTTCCTTACAATGTCATTTCACCTTAATTACATCTTAAAACTCCTGTCTTCAAATACAGTCACATTGGGGGTTAGGGCTTCAGCATATGGATTTTAAGGAGATGTAATTCAGTCCATAGCACTCTCCATGCTGGACTCTTCTGCTCAGAGCTGGGTCCAAGCCAGATCTCTGTGTTGACAGCCAAGCACCTGAGAGGATCCAGCTACATGAATATTTGCTGGGTTTCATGACAGCCCATATGGCTTTGCACTGTCTGCCAGAGCTTGGCTGAATTAATTAGATCAAATAAAAGAAGAAAGCTTGATAGAATATTGCTTTTTTGCTAGTCCTTTCCATTGCAAAACCAAATACTAAAGGCAATTAATCAGTCACATGACAGAAATTGGGAAGGTTGTTTTTGTGTGTCATTTAGTTTAATTTTATGAAAGCTTTTTGTACAAGGAGAGTGCACAAACATTTAACTCACATGCTTTTAAAAGTAAGGATAGTGAACGCAAAAACAAATCTAATGAAACAACAGATTCTACCAGGAATATTTCAACATTAAGAGCAGTTGAAAGCCAAGAAGGTGGAGTAGGAGGAAGGGGCAAGAAAGACAAAAGAAAGGGGGGAAAAATGAAAGAGGAGGCACAGGGCCAGCCTGGAGGAAGAAGAAAGAGGAAGTTACATGTAGAAGGAGGTGATCTAGAGAGGTGTATGAGGAAGAGCAGACACAGGACTCAAGAGAACAATTCAGGGAGGCAGATGAGCTGAGAGCATAGAAGATAACATCGTAATCTCTTCTAATTGTTAGGCTAGTTAAATATGGCTCCCACTCAGCTCTTTAGCCTTAAATAATCAGACCATCTAAGTGAAAAAGCAACACATCCCACATGAATGAAATTAGTTTTGGAGGTTCAGAACAATGTCGATTTAAATGTTCAAGTAGAATGAAATATAATCAATGATGTGAGCCTTTAAGTGAGTAGATATGGTTGATTACCTTCCCCAATAGCCATTTCCTCTTTTTGTTTGTTAATAGAACAAGGATGTTTTTGTTTTGTTTTGTTTGTTTTGTTTTTTGTTTGTTTGTTTGTTTGTTTGTTTTAAAGATAGTGTGCCCCATCATAGGGAAGGGAGGATAAATTATCATAGGCAATTCTGTTTCCCACTGGTAATGGCTGAACTAGACTGGACAGTGAGGCATCAGGGGAAATTTGCCCTGAGGTTTCTGGAGTATATTTTCTTATTGATAATAGAATGCCTTCCTGCTTTGGGTGCTGTTGTGTGAGAGTTGCAACTGCAGCCAGATTGTCACCAGGAGTGGCAGTCCAGAGAAACACAGCCCTGGTACTATTGAATCATAGAACAAAATCTTAAACTCTCTACTTCAAGGCTTCATATAATGATGGACAATTACACATCTTACTGCTCAGATCCCCACTGGCCCGGTGTTCTGTCACTTGCAAGAAAGTGTACGAAACTGAGTGCAGTAAGTATGAATAAAGCTAAAGGATATTGTTAGGGTTAGGTTTGAACTCTCAAAATAGCAGTGAGTCAAAGAAGAAAGAAGTTGGGTTCTCCGCACATCAGAGTCTGGAAGCAAGAAATCCACCTGATGTAAGCATCAGACAATCATTCTAGGTTTTTGATCAACAACTCCTGGCATGCTTTTCCAAAGGCACCGTAGGTTTGCGTTGGGTGCTCCAGTTCCAGCCACCATTTCCTTTTCTTGTCCATCAGGAAGGAACAAAGAATAAGAGGGAAATAGGCTTGGGGCTTACATTCAAGTGGTCAGGAAACAAAGGTCTTCAGGTATCTACCCCAAATAACTGGTGCATCTCAAGGTCTTTGTAATGCAGCAAAGGCGATGTTCCCCTCTTCAGAGGCACCCACAGTGATGCCTTTCAGGGATACTGACCCAAGGCAGTGCCTGGCTGGGGCCAGCTTTGGCAGGGGCAGCAGCGAACACAGGAAGCTGCATGTCTTTGTCCGTTGTTGTGTTGTGAGACAAAAGTACCTCAGACTGGGCAATTTATACAAATAGAGGTTTATTTGGCTCATGAGCCTGGTAGCTAGAATGGCTATGGTATAGGGCTGCCACCTGGTCAGCCTCTGCTACATCACAACATGGTCGCAAAGAGCAGGAAGGTCAATGAGCACATGCCAGTCTAACTTTGATAACAAGCCACTTTTGTGGGCACTAACCCCTTCCCTTCCATTGAGAGCAAGAGCTCACTCCCTCTTGAGAGACAGCAGTAATCCATTCATGAGAGTGGTGCCCTGCAATCTAGACACCTTCCACTAGGCCTCACCTCTTAAAGTCTTGTTACCTCTTCACCCATATACTGAAGATTAAATTCCAACCTTTGATCTTTTGGGGGACAAACTATTATCAATCCATAGCACAGTGGTACCTTCATTTCTTTATTTCTTTTTTAAAAAGAATTATTTAATTTAACTTTATTTATTGTCATTATTTTATTTTTTAATTAATTAATTTTTTTTGAAGTTGACCAGAGAGACACAGAGAGAAGGACAGTGAGACAGCAAGCTGCCAGGTCTGGGACTTGAATTGCAGTCAGCCATATGGGAGTCCAGCTGTCTTAGCCACTACATCACTTGTCAGCCCCATGGTACCTTCATTTCTCAGCAGGGGTAGATGAGAGGGTATGTGAGTAGGTACCTGTGAAATACCCCGGGATGGGAGCAGGAGGCCCTGGGGAGGAAGGGTACAGAGCCGGAGAACTATTTTTTATTATTGTTAATATAGCCTTGTTTTCCCTCTAGACTGGTGGGCACTGGGAAACGTAGACCTCATGGTTCTGCACTCTAAGCTAGAAATGGTAAAGACTGAGCCATATAGGCAGGAGCCCAAGACTTGAAGGGAGGTTACCATCTTCTCAGAGCTCACCCCAGTTCCAAAATGAATCCCAATTCCTAGACGGCTCCTGACAAGACTATGGCTCAGGCTGGGATGACTTTTCTGGTTATGGTCTCAAGAATACAGCAAGGAATCAGAGGCCCAGGGTCAAGTTCTTTGGAAAGTTATGATCCGGCTCTATGGATAGTGTGTGAGACACAACACATAAAAATTAGATGTGGGTTTGAAGTTGCATCTTAGACTTCCTTGTTCTTGGTCAAATTCCTGAACATCACTCAACTTCAGATTCCTCCCTGTAAATAAGGGTATAGTAGTATTATCTGTGGCAGATGGGATTTTCTTTTATTCTCTCTCCACTTTCTCCTCTCTCCTTGACAGGGCTGGTACTTGGAGATGCCAACTCTGACTATTGGGTTGTCTTCATTCTTTATACCTGTTGGAACAGAGAACATTCTCCCCTTGCTTCCTCTCCTTCCCCTTTCCATTCTCTCCCTGCCTGCTTATTCTTCCCTATGGAGGGACCTGATTCTAAGGTGCCTGGGAACCAGCTATATGCAGAGTGTTTTGAATGGGATAGCCTGGTGTTCGAGGTTTCTGCCCAAGAAGAAATTACTGGTGACATTCACTCATGTAAATGTCATTCTCTAACAGTCTAAGAGTTATTGTCAATCATTGACATGACTTGAATGTGACTGGATCCCCTCCACCTCTCCACTGAGGACTATTCTGAAGATTCCATCTTTATATTCAAAAGCTTGAATCTCACAGGCGTATTGACGCAGATCTTTTCTGGGCAGCTCTGCCAGCCCAGGGTGGAGTGTAGGGTTCTCATTTGCATCTCCCACCAGCCAAGCTGAGTGCTCCTATGTAGATGTACTGAACGCTTTCCTTTTATGTAAATGTCTGATCCACAACAGGGCTATCCTCTGACTGCTTTCATCTCGCTTAGATCTTGCAGAGTCCTTTTAAGGTAAGATCATTTGGCAGTTCTATCAAAGACGTTGGCCTCCTTATATCAAGAACTAAAAATTCTGACATAGCCCTGAAATTCCTTGAGACAAATAGTTCATATATTTTCAGTTTGATGGTGCATTAATCATGAGTTATTTTTTTTCTTTGAATGTGATAAAAGATCAACACAAATTAGCTTAAGCACATGAAGGGATTTAATAGGATACTGGAGTTTCTCATATAATCAAAAGGCTGAAAAAGCAGCACCAAGGGCAAGATGCAGAGTTGCTCAAGAAAAGCTATGGAGAGACTTGTCTGTCACAGAGAAAAGCTTTATCTCTGCTTTTCTCCCTCTGTGGACCCCATTATAACTATAGACTGCTCTTGCTTTCCCCGCAACAAGAACAGGAGTGATTCACTCTCTCTGGTCCCAAGGATAGGGCTGATTCAACTCTGGCAAGGAATCACTCCTGGATCCAAGAACCCTTACATCTTTGGAGAAGTATCTTTTTCTTTGCATAATTTATCAATTTATGTTGAGTCTGACTAAGTCACCTCTTCTTTGTGTAATACATGTATTGGCAGTGTTGCAGTGTATGGGTCTCTCTTTGAGGAACCCAATGCTTTAAATGTGATATTTACTTCTTTGGACAGAATCTTTGTGGAATAAGTGGAGAAAAAAAGTCAGCAAAAAAGTCATTTGTTCTAAGTTTATTAAAACAGGTTGGGCATTCTGCTTAAAGTTATGTAAGTGCTATTGTGTGGCACTAAGGGATATGTACTGTTATGAGTGGTCTCTATATTTAATAAACCCTATGCTACTGTGTCTTGCACGAAAAACTTTGTTCTGTTTTAAATAGGATTTTCATTTGTTAAGGAGCTACTGCTAAAGTTTTGGGGGAAGGTTTGATAAAAAGCAGCTCTGGGCTATGTCTCTATATTTCAAAATTAGAGCGAGCACTGGTGGTACGTGTTGTCTTCCTTCAAGGAAACGAACGTTGGTTGCAACAAGAAAGCAGATTAGGTTCTCTGATTCAGCTCTGCTTGGTTGCACCTAGACATCATTGAGTACAGTAAAAATTTCCCTTAGTCTTCTCACTCCCATTCCTGGCCCCTGTGTAGCTAGCACATCATTTGGAGCTATTACTTGTCACCCTTCACCTCACCTTTCTTTTCTCTTCTTTTCTTTTCTTTATTTATTTTTTTTTTAGTATTTGCTATTGGAGTATATGTGCTCACTGGGGAGAGAGAGAGAGAGAAAGGGAAAGTGAGAAAACACACCTCAGGGGGGATGGCTATGCCACAATCTCTTCTCCATTCTCCTCTCAGGATTTTGGACACATGCGCACATGCACCTGGTGTGTTTTTCAAGTTGCCAGGTCCAGAACTCAAACTTCAAAGTGAGCCATGTGAGATCCAGTCACCTTAAAAACCAGCTGCCCACTGACCCTATTCGCCCCTTTTATAAGATGAAGACAAAGACAGGAAGACTAAGCAGGAAACCTAGATCTCTTATTTATTAAATTAAGAAATGATTATAACAACAATAATAAATACTATTAAATAAATAATCCTTTCTAAATAAAGACTTTCACTTGGTTCTCTTTTCTCTCACCTTTCATATTTAATTGTGTTCATTCCAAGTACCTCCATTCTCTTTGGAAAACACTTATTAGAAAAAAGAAAGAGCATTCTGGTAAAAACACCAGTGCAGATGAAGGGGGCATTGCTCTTTGGAGTGAAGGGGGTTGCTAACCCTCCCCGTGGCTAGCTTGACCCTTCGAGGGTGACAGGAACTGGTGAGGATGAACTGGTGACCTGAAATAGTGCCCTGTAAACACTCGGCACCGACAACCTCATCCAAAGAACTGCTGTGAATGTCAACTGGATCACATTTGCTGAGGCAGGGTCAGAGACTTGCCAAACTTCAGGCCACGTCACTGGAACAATCAGCTGTTATGTGTTTTCCCTGCTCATTAATATCTGTTTGTTCTGAGGCTACGTTTCTTCTAGTGGTAGAGGGAAACAAGCGTCTTTGGGTCTTCTCTGGCACTTGGGATTAAGCTTGGTTTTAAAACAAAAGAGCTTAAAGCCACTCTAATAGTTTAACTATATTACTGTAGATGCCAGAATGAAAAATCCACGAGGCAGGGCCTGGGGAGAGAGGAAGGGGGGCTCTGGATACGACCTGCACTTGGGCCTCCTGAATGGTCAAGTTCCTACCCTTCCCAGGGTCAATGAAGGAATGTCAGTGACCAGCTGTTTCCTGAGAATTTGCACAACCGCTATAGGCAGCAGCTCCGCCCTGAGTGACGCATCTGAGCTCTGCCTATCTTTCGCTCAATACTGTACATTATTCTAGCTGAGGACTCAAGCACCAGGCCGAGGGCCAGCGATGATCCTATTTCTGTTGAGAAGAGTCAGGAACACATTGCATTTAATCCTGTCTCAGATAACATTCAGATGCTTTAATCCATAAAAATAAATCCAATTCTTTGAGGTCTCATGTGTGTCTGGGTGTTTATATATAGACAATGAAAGCTATGTTTCATTATTGGCTTTAATAACAGAAGCAAGGACCTAATGTCTGCAAGATAAAGCCCGTGAAGCCATTTTAAAGCCTATAATTGTCTTGATAATTGAGGAAATGTAGTAGAATTCAATAAAATGATAAGGTATATTTCAAGCAATTCTATAGACAATATTTGGATTGATAATTATAAATACTGGTTCAGAGGGCCTAACTTTGTTTCTCAATTAGCAAAAAGGAAGAAATCCATTTCTGATTGTTTTTGATCCAGATCTTGAATGGGACTTGAATTTGTCTAAAGAAACCTCACAGGGACATTTGCTGAATTTGTCCCGAGTACCAGCTTGTGAGTAGGTAAATACTGCTGCAGGAGCCTCGCAGGTAGACAGTGCCACTAGTTAAAAGTGTGTTAAGAGGGGTACAGTGAAAACCCTTTCTATGTCTAGTTTTTAAGTGATTACGGTAATCTGCATATTATATACATTTCTTCTTTTTTTTCCCTTAGTAAATATAGCATAGTGAACACACTCAACCATTTCTCAGGCAAGTCAGAATCTGAAAGTATTTTTAAGGTCATCTTTTAGAACAATCAGTTTCTGGAGGGCAGTGAGAAGGAGGAGGGGCAAGGCAAAGGCACGCAGGCTCTGCCCGTGATCATGTGGCCGTGTGCCCCTCCCAGAAGAGCTGCCCGCTGAGGCCAAAGAGCCCAGTGGGACTTTTCTGCCCTGCTAATTACAGGCAGATTGAGATGACAGAGAGGGAGCATTGGCGGGATCAGGGTGGTGCAAAAGCAATTGTGGTTTTGGATCATGAATTTTAAATCATTATCACTAGGCTCAAATACATCTTTATTAATCAAAATAGGAACCATTACAATCAACACGTTTTTGCCAATGAGAAATAAATTTGTTTATTTGTAGAATAAAAATTGGTGCCTTAGGATTCAACAAACTCTTGGAAGGCATCTTCTGCATCCTGCTGTTTGTGGATGCATTTTTCCTGCAAAAAGATGTCAGGACACTTGAAGAAGAGGTTGTCAGTTGGAGAGCGGTCAGGTGACTATGGCGGATGAGGTAAAACTTCGCAGCCCAGTTTGTCCAACTTTCGAAGTATTGGTGTGAACAGGTGGTCAGGCATTGTTGTGGAAAAGAATTGGGCCCTTTCTGTTGACCAATGCCAGCTGCAGGTGTTGCAGTATTCAGTGCATCTCATCCATTTGGGGAGCGCACTTCTCAGACGCAATGGTTTCACTGGAATTTGGAGAGCTGGAGTGGTTCAGACCCCACCAAATGGGATCATGACCCTTTTTTTGGTGGCTTTGGGAAATGCTTTGGAGCTTCTTCTTGGTCCAACCACTGGGCTGGTCATTGCTGGTTGCATAAAATCCATTTTTCATCACACATTCCAATCCGATCAAGACATGATGTATTGTTGTTGCATAGACTAAGAGAAGATACTTCAAAAAGATGATTTTTTGGTCTTGGGTCAGCTCTTGAAGCACCCACTTATCAAGCTTTTTCACCTTTCCAATTTGCTCCAATTGCCAAATGGCCATAGAGTGGTCAATGTTGAACTCTTCAGCAACTTCTTGCATAGTTGGAAGAGGATCTGTTTTGATGATTGCTCACAACTGGTTGTTGTCAACCTCAGATGGCCAGCCACTACGATCCTCATATCTCTTATGTCCTTCACTAAACTTCTTGAACCCCCACTACATGTACGTTTGTTAGCAGTTCCTAGGGTCATGCATGGTTGATGTTGCCGTTGTCTCTGCTGCTTTAGGACCCATTTTGAACTCAAATTAAAAAAAAAAATCACTTGAATTTGCTTTTTGTCTAACATCATTCCCATAGTCTAAAATACATATAAATAAATGGCAAGTAATAAGTCATTAGCAAAAAACCATAAAGTGAAAATGTGTGTTAAACTGATGTATAACATAACCCCAACCACATTTATTTAAGAATGTATCTGATATAAAATGATAAATTTTGGGTTCAGCAGCAGTTGGCGTAATGCTTATGTCACTGGACTCCCATGTAGTCGACTGTGGTTCAAGTTCCGGACTCGGTGCCTTAAACTCACGCCGGTTGCGTGTGCGTGTGTGCCCAAGATCCCAAGAGGAGAATGGAGGAGAAGGGATTGCGGTGTGGCCATCCCCCAGGGGGGTGATTTCTCGCTTTCTGTCTCTCTGTCTTTCTGGTGAGAGCACGTGCCCTGTAGCAAAAACCTCTTCAAAAAAAAAAAAAAAAAAAAGGAAAGAAAGAATAAAATGGTAAATTTCAACAATGCAAAACCGTAATTACTTTTGCATCAACTTAAGAGTTAACAAAGTTGCACACTTAATTTCTTCTCTGCCATTGGCTTCCAAACTATCATATAAATAAACAATTCACAAAAAGAGAACTTAATTAATAAAGATTATGTGGAAAATGTTTAATTTTAGTAGTAATCACATGAGTGCAAACGAGTATTTCCTCTCTCTTAGTTATGGTAAAAATTATTCTAATAATATTCAGTGTTAACAGGCAAAGAGAAACTAATCTTTAACTGACTAAATCTATTTTGCAAATCAATTGGACAGCATGGATCAAGGGCTATAAAAATGTTCTTATCTTTTGAGTCCATAATTCCCTGTGTGAGAACCTCTTATAAGGAAATGATTCACAGTACAGCAAAGTTTATTCCAAGATGTTCATCATGATTATCTCTAATGGCCGAGTATCAGAAGCAGTCAGAGTGCTAACTGGCATTAGAAAGTTCCCTGGTAGCCTAGTGATTAAGGTCAGCTGGATCCTACATGGCCAACCATGGTTCCAATCCCAGCCCTGACTGCTTAGAAAAATACACCAGACACACGTGTATGTGCCCATAACACAACAGGATGGAGAAATGGAGGAGAGGGGACTGTGGCATGACCACACTTTATTGTGGGGTGCTTGCCCAGTGTGTTCAGGTTTACCTGAGATCCAAACCCATGGCCTCCTGCGTAGTGCTGATAACATGCACTACAAATGAGCCAAAAATCACTTTTCAGATGAAATTCTTCTAGAGTCTAAAGCACTTATAGGAAACTTAATTCTTGTTTTCTTTCAGAGTGAGTTTTTTTGCTCACCGCTTGCAGACTCTTTTTATTGGGGAGGGGGGGCTTTAATTTTCTTTTAGTTTAGTTGGTTTTTAGCCCCAGAATATGTGTAGAGCAGGTAGAAACTACTCATAAGTAGGCAGCTCCTCTCAGGTGTCACATGGCTCTACACAGTGTAGGGCATTGACTTGTCTATGACCCCCGCTTCATTTGAGACCAGGTAGCTTAATGCGTCTTTCTGGCTTGCAGTCTAGGGAGCTTTTAGATCCTTTTTGTGTCATTCTTTGATGTGGCTATGGTAGAGGCAGAGCCAAGCTGGGTAAAGTATGAGTGCAGAGGACAGGAGTCTGAGAGTTCTCCGGGATTCTGTGAAAAGGGCCAAGACCCACCCCACCCAGCGAGGGGTTCACTCAACTCCTCTGAGGTTTGGCTCCCTACTCCAGCCCAGGGCGGCGTTGTGGAGGGTGAGACACAATGGTGGCCTTTCCAGCACCTTTCAAGGCCTCCTAGGGAGAGAGAGCCTTCTAATCTGGAAGACTTTTCTACCACGTTTCCGGGGGATGCCAAGCCATGCCTTTGATTTATCTATCTAGCGTGAAGTTGAGCCTGAGCAACAATATTTAAAAAACAAACAACAACAACAACAACAAAAAACTCTCCAAGGGATACAATGAGAAGCTAGAACAGAGAGTCTGGGCCTCCGTGCAGGGAAGCCAGCTCTCAGTCTGCACTACCCTCTGTAAGGAAGACAGGTGGTAGTCACCAGAAGTTTCCCCAAAAGGCAGAGTTGAACAATGTTAGCAAGAGGGAAGATCCCAAGAACCAAGCCCACCGGATGCAAAGAAGCCGTAAGACCAGCTGCAGAAGAAGAGCCCAAAAGAGATTGGATGGTTCTGATACACTGGGGATGGGGCCCAGATGTTATGTTTTTGTTTGTTTGTTTGTTTGTTTTTTGTTTAAATTTGGGTGTGTGTGCAATGGTGGAGGAGCGGGGCTGAGAAAGAACCTCCCATGGGGAATGGTCATGCCACAATCCCTTCTCTATTTCTTCCTCCCCTTGGTATTTTGGGCACATGCATTTTCCAAGCGGCCAGGTCCAGGACTCAAGACTGCATAGTCGGCCATGTGCGCTCCAGTCCTGCCCCCATACACTGTTTTTTTTGTTTGTTTTTAAGCCACCCAGATAATTTTGGTAATCAATGAGATGTTGTACATGTGTTCTAGGTGTCTTTTGCTTGCTTTCTGCCAAATAGGAGCGTTGAGAAAGGTCATTCTAATCCATCTTGTCCCGCCTAAACTCATGGCCCTGACTTCCCCCAGACTGAGCTGTTAGGACTATCCACAGAGCTTCCCTCTGTCTTTACCTTCTCTCCTCCTCCATCTTGTCACTGGAGCAGTGGTCCTCAAGTCTGAGCATGCCTCAGAGTCACCTAGACGTCTTGCCAGCGCACAGATGCCCAGTCCTCATGACCAGGTTCTGAAGTCTGCGGTTGGGTCTGGCCTGGAGCGACACTTCAAGAAGCTCCTGGCTGGAATGACTGGCACATGTCCATTGCCTGAAGTGCTTGGATGTTGCCCAGGGGAGCTCCATTGAGCAGGGACCCCTCCCTCTGCTCTGCGGCTCTGGTTGGGGTGTCCAAGCATTTTGCCACACTCCATGGGGCCAGGCTCTTTCACACCTTCAGCCTTTGCATCTGCGGCTCTCTCCCCGGCGTCTTTTTCTTCTATTTTTATATTGGGTAGACTCCCACTCATCAGTCAAGATTCTGCTTAAATGTCACTTCTCTATGAAACCTTCCAGAACCTGGCAGAAATATAAAGAATTTCTCCTCTCTCCTGTGCTCTCATTTAGAGCACGTCTCAACCCATGTTGGTTACCTGTCTGCATATTTTTCACCTGCTAGATCTTGAGCCCCTGTAAATTAAGCTAAGTTTTCTTTTCTTTATCTCCGTGTTCTCTGCATCCCCGGGACCTAGCACAATGTCCAGCAGTGAGGACATGCTGAGTGAACATTTACAGCAGGACACACCGAATAGGCTAGTGCAAACTAAACCCGGGAAGTGAGGGTCGGCGTTTCCTTAAGGCATCCAGTACTCGAAGTGAGGCCAGGTGTGGTGGCCCACACCAGAAGCTGCTATCTGCAGGCTGCGGCCACCTGTGAGGCCCAGGTGCCATTCCTAACCCACCCTGAAAGCCAGGCATCTGGCATGTGCCTGTAATCCCCTCTACGGGAGGAGCAGGAGTAAGAGGATCGTGACACTGAAAAACTGGAGGAGAGGAGTGGATCTCAGATGGCCAATTGCAGTGTGACGCACGGCTCTGGTGACTTGAGAAACATGCTGGGTGCCTGTGCAGGTGAGCCCCCTCATCCCACAGGATGGAGAAACGGACGGCAAGAGGTTGTGGCATGACCACACCTCATTAGGGGGTGCCCTTTTCCTCTCCATCTCTGTCTCTCTGTATCTCTCTCTGGTGAGTCCACACATCCATCCGGTAGTTAAAAAAATTAAAAAGTAATACAAACTGAAAGCAATAATAAAAACAATGCTCATTTTTAGAGTTGCAGTAGTTCCTAGGGCTTAGTAACTAAAAAAAAAAAACAACAATAACTGGACCGCCATCTAAAATGATTTTTTATATTAGTTTTCTCTTTCTATATTGTTTGATGATTGCCATGTACTGTGTTGTCTAAACAAACCACAAGGCCTTATGGCACCATGCACACCCGGTATAGAATTCTTCCAGATTGTGTTTAAACCTGAAATTAAAAGAAATGAAGGCAGACAAGCCATGGACGTGCACCTGGGAACGGGTGGCCTCACTTTCCACCACGGCTCTGACTGGAAAGTCAGCGTCATAGGTGTCAGCGGGTGTGTGTACATGTGAGTGATTTTAAGGGACATGTATGTGGTAAGACCCACATTTCAGAAATCTCTTTTGAACCCTTTGGAAGAGATGATTGAATGATGAAAGGATATTTAGCCTTTTTTCTTTTGATAAATTGGGCAAACCTGTTTTCACCTGATTTTATAATAGCAGTCCTCGTTGATAGTGATCTGGGCTTCTAAGAGCTTCCATATTGTCCTATAAATTAATTTGTTAAAAAAAGGGAAACAGCTCCCCTGAAGCTGAAGTCCTCAAAGGCAAATCTACCTTTTATGCGTGCTGCATTTGCAGAACTTAGCACTGTGTTTGTAATGCAATAGGCGTTTGATAAATGTGTATTTTATTTTGCGAAGTACTTAAAGTAAAAAGATGGGGTGACTCTTATTTATTTCTTCTGAGAGAGAGGGAGAAAGAGAGAGACAGAGAGACAGAGAGCCCTCCAACAGGGTCCTCACACCACGATCCTGCCCAGCCCCAGCAGGCTTGGATCACAGACACACATGTGCCTGCCGCCTACAGAGAGGCCTCAGGATATGAACCCAGTACCTTCTCATGTGGATCTAGCCTTGCTGATCACCAGCTGGTCCCCAGAATAACACTTTCCATGCGATTGAGCATGAATTTAGCTGGACCTGGAAGCTGTTTCCAAAGAGGGGCATTATGAAAAAAACGATTTCCAAAAGGGATGTCCTTAGATCACTCTACTCCCTACATGGTAATTAAGACCATTTCCCCCTATTCCACTCTCTTCCCACCCCCAAGGGCTTAGCATTTTACTTTTGGGGGGGGCAGGGGGCTTAGCATTTTAAATCTAATTGGTATGAAAGAATTTGGGTGTTGTATTATTCTTCTGAGCAAATAAACTGCAAATTATTTTATTTGATGAAAAGCCAGAGAAATGACTTAATACAATTTCACATGGGAGATACAGCATACATTATAATTTGGAGGATGGGGACTCAAGATTCTTCCTTATTACTAAGATGAATGTGGAACATCTCAGGGCTTAGAGCCACCAAAGTGGTTGGAAGAGAAATTGAGCATGTGTCTCTGCAGGTTTCCTCATGGGAAACCTAACCCCCACAGCCGCCATGCTGGGAGGCGGAGCCTAGTGGGAGGTGACAAGGGATGAGGGCTCCACCCTTATGAATAGATTAATACTGCCTTTAAGAGGGTTTCAGCTGCAAGTTTTATCTTTTGCTGTTTTGCTCTCTCACTCTCATCTAACCCAGTCTTGGATGAGGCCCTTGCCAGACACAGGCTCCTTGACCTTAAAGTTCCTTGTATTGCAATAAAAAAATTTCCTTCCTTTATAAATGACCCGTTCTGCAGTATTCTGTTATAGCAACACCAAACAGACTAAGACATCACAGTTCAAAAAATAAATGATAGCCATCCGTTCTCAGGTGTCTAAGGTACTGGCTAGACGGAGAAACCCTACACTTATAGATGATTCTAAGGGTGCGGCTGTTTTTCTGTCCCTTCCTGATGTTTTAAAAACATGCCATTGTGCTCAACCTTGTAGAATTTATGCCGTTAAGACTCGTCCGTTCAGATACAAGCTGGCTCAGGCAACGAGCATTGTTGACAGAGCGTATGTTGGCAAATTACTTATGAGCGTCTATGGGTTGGTGTGTTCTGAGTTTTAATCCTCCCCTTTAGTAAATCATGACCAGGGGCTGGAGACCGGCCTGTGCTTGAACTGAGAAGGGTAGAGAACTGTCAGGAACGAGGGGTGGAATCAGGAGTGTGCTGGGATCAGCTGCTCGTTCAGGGCAGAGTGCGTTCATGCAGTCACCCAGTCGGCAAGCCTGCGTCAAGGGTCATCCACGAGTCGGCACTTCCCTGGCTCTGGGACATGGCAGCGAGTGGAGCAGATTTTACACTCTAGGTGGGGAGGCGCTAGCCAGTCTGATCGCCACGGACAAGGTAAAGGTAGAAACAGGAAGGCGTGCCAAGCTACGGTTCTAAAGCAGGAGCCAGGGAGTCGCTCATGGGCTGGAAGGAGGCAGAAGAGTAGCCTGTACAGCTGTCTGGGCAAAGAGGCACAGAAGCCCTGAGCCCTGAGTGGGACCCATGCCAAGTGCTTGAGGAATAGCCAGAGCTTGATGAGGTTGGAGAGAGGGCGCGGTGGGGAGCAGCTACAGTGAGGTCTAAGGGTACATCTCGGCCTGGCCATCTCTGGTCTCGTAGGCCATTATAATGATGCCAGCTTTTACTTGGGACACTTCGTGATGTGGGTTAGAAACACGATAGAAACTGTCTTATCTTTTCACAGGGTCACTGTGGCTGCCATCTTTAGGACAGGCTGAAGTAGGACAGGGCTGAGTGAGGCTGAGTCAGGGGCTGTGGGGGTGGTTCTGGTGAGAGAGGGCTGTGTCTGGGACTAGGGTCTTAGTGCTTAGGTGGTGAGGGATGGTCAGAAGAGGATGCATTTGGGGGAAAGTGCTGACAGTGTCTACCGAAAAACTGGATAGAAACGAAAGAGAGAAATCAAGGGGGACTTCCGGTCATCCTGGCCTGTGGGGAGGGTGGCGTGGCCATCGTTGAGGTTTGCAGGCTCCGAGAGGAGCAGAGAGAGCTCTGGGTGGGACAAACTGAGTCAGAGGCTGATGTGACATCAAGTAGAGCCTGAACGTGGAGGAAGTGGGGATGCCCAAGAAATCCAGATGCCTCGGGGCCAGCAGGTGCCATAGTGGTGAAGGTGCTGGACTCCCATGTGGTCGCTGACAGTTCAAGTCCTGGACCTGGTGGCTTGAAACTCATGAAGGGCACATTTACATGTGTACCCAAAATCCCTAAAAGAGAATGGAGAAGAAGGGATTGCAATGTGGCCCTCTCCACCAGGTGTTTACTTCTTGCTTTCTGTCTCTGTCACTCCAGTAAGCACACATGCCCTATAGCAAAAATCTCTAAAGTATTAAATAGATAAAAAAGAAGTCAAATCACATGTGGTGACTGCGGTTTAAAATCCTGTTACTGTCATCCTGGAAAACACACCAAGCATGTGCACAAATAGCCCAAATCCAGCAAGCTGGAGGACTGGATGAAGAAGAATGTAGCATGATCCGACCCTTTGGAAGGTACTCATCTCTCTCATTTCTCTCTCTCTCTTTCTCCCTCCCCTGCCCACTGTCCCATGAGCACACATGCTCTATCATGAATTAAAAATATTTTTTTAAACCAAGTGAACAAACCAACAGAGTGATGAAGTAAAAGCCTCCCAAGAGGTAGAAATGTAAGCAATACACCAGGTTGCCAGCTTGTTATGGAGGTAGAAAAGATTGGAGGGAAAACAGACCCTAAGCAGTCAACTGACTTGACTGTTCATGGTATAAAAAGTACAACATTGGAAGACTAGAAAAAAAGGAGCCCAGTGAAAAAGTGAGAGTGGACTTATAGGAGCAGATCCAGTATGTATTGATTTTTGCATTTCATATCCAGACTTTCCAGAAAGCATACATTGTAGAGAAGCTATTGATTTCTGAATCTGTTAGAAGCTTCCCATGTGAGTTGGCCTCCTGGAGCATCACATTTTTCTACTGCACCACTGTCCAACCCCTAGAGAGTAAAAAGTTGATCAGATTGTGGTGTTGAAATGCAGAGCCTTGGGGAAGAGATTAAAATTAAGGTCATTATGGGACCAGCAGTTAGAGTAATGGCTATGTCGCTGGACTCCCACGTAGTCAACTGCGGTTCG
>NW_006203787.1:1492459-1505865 GCF_000334495.1 Tupaia belangeri chinensis
CTTCCTTTATAAATGACCCGTTCTGCAGTATTCTGTTATAGCAACACCAAACAGACTAAGACATCACAGTTCAAAAAATAAATGATAGCCATCCGTTCTCAGGTGTCTAAGGTACTGGCTAGACGGAGAAACCCTACACTTATAGATGATTCTAAGGGTGCGGCTGTTTTTCTGTCCCTTTCTGATGTTTTAAAAACATGCCATTGTGCTCGACCTTGTAGAATTTATGCCGTTAAGACTCGTCCGTTCAGATACAAGCTGGCTCAGGCAACGAGCATTGTTGACAGAGCGTATGTTGGCAAATTACTTATGAGCGTCTATGGGTTGGTGTGTTCTGAGTTTTAATCCTCCCCTTTAGTAAATCATGACCAGGGGCTGGAGACCGGCCTGTGCTTGAACTGAGAAGGGTAGAGAACTGTCAGGAACGAGGGGTGGAATCAGGAGTGTGCTGGGATCAGCTGCTCGTTCAGGGCAGAGTGCGTTCATGCAGTCACCCAGTCGGCAAGCCTGCGTCAAGGGTCATCCACGAGTCGGCACTTCCCTGGCTCTGGGACATGGCAGCGAGTGGAGCAGATTTTACACTCTAGGTGGGGAGGCGCTAGCCAGTCTGATCGCCACGGACAAGGTAAAGGTAGAAACAGGAAGGCGTGCCAAGCTACGGTTCTAAAGCAGGAGCCAGGGAGGCGCTCATGGGCTGGAAGGAGGCAGAAGAGTAGCCTGTACAGCTGTCTGGGCAAAGAGGCACAGAAGCCCTGAGCCCTGAGTGGGACCCATGCCAAGTGCTTGAGGAATAGCCAGAGCTTGATGAGGTTGGAGAGAGGGCGCGGGGGGGAGCAGCTACAGTGAGGTCTAAGGGTACATCTCGGCCTGGCCATCTCTGGTCTCGTAGGCCATTATAATGATGCCAGCTTTTACTTGGGACACTTCGTGATGTGGGTTAGAAACACGATAGAAACTGTCTTATCTTTTCACAGGGTCACTGTGGCTGCCATCTTTAGGACAGGCTGAAGTAGGACAGGGCTGAGTGAGGCTGAGTCAGGGGCTGTGGGGGTGGTTCTGGTGAGAGAGGGCTGTGTCTGGGACTAGGGTCTTAGTGCTTAGGTGGTGAGGGATGGTCAGAAGAGGATGCATTTGGGGGAAAGTGCTGACAGTGTCTACCGAAAAACTGGATAGAAACGAAAGAGAGAAATCAAGGGGGACTTCCGGTCATCCTGGCCTGTGGGGAGGGTGGCGTGGCCATCGTTGAGGTTTGCAGGCTCCGAGAGGAGCAGAGAGAGCTCTGGGTGGGACAAACTGAGTCAGAGGCTGATGTGACATCAAGTAGAGCCTGAACGTGGAGGAAGTGGGGAGGCTGGAGACAAAGCGTGTGAAGTCAGGGCCAGCTGCTGTGGCGCAGGTAAACAATGCTACACGGTGCAGAGCACAGGGGACAGCCCAGTGTGCAGCCAAAGTCTCCCTGTACGCACCGGTCACTCACATCTCTGCCGGAGATCTGGGCTGGGAATTCTCTCTCTCTCTCTCTTTCTGTCTCTGTCTCTCATGGAAGAAAGAAAAACCTTTTTAAAAATGTGAAAGTTATCACATATTAATGGTATTTTCTCCACCCAATGGTATTTTCTCCACCCAGGCCGAGTATGAACATAGACACGAGAAGATATCCGGAGGAAAATGCTTGAGCTCCCTGTGGGAAGAGATCAGGGAATGAGGAGGAGTAACCAGAAAAACTCAGAGGAACAGCCACTGAGGTGAGCGGAGCCTGGGGGTGTCCAGCTGGGGCCAGCAGAGGGGCAGGTTTGGGGGCACGGGGACAATCGACCAAGGCAAATGCTGTGATCGATCAAGTGCAGTAAGGATGAGCATTGTCCGCTTGACTGGGCAAGACTTGACCTTCCCTGGAGGAGTTTCCATGGAGATGTGGAATGGTGGGTTGAAGCAGAGGTGTGCCGGGTCAAAGGGAGAGAGAGCAGAGCAGGAGTTGGCAGAGAGGTACCGGCAGCTCATTCAGTGCATTTGGCTGCAAAAGGATGGGGAGAAACCAAGTGATGCCCGAGGGCAGAAGCGTGGATGAGAGGGAGAGTGGGCATGCAGGGAAACTCAGATATTCAAGAAGAAAGAAATGCAAGCCTGTTGGCACGACACTGGGGAAGGCCCAGAAGATGGGAACTGATGATGTAGGAGGGGACACGTGTAGGACAGACGTCCTCTAGTGGCTGAGAGATGGGTTTTATTTATCTTTTACTTTATTTTTTTAAGAGAGATTTTTGCTATAGGGCACATGTGTTTGCCAGAGAGACAGAGACAGAAAACAAGAAATCAGCCCCGGGGGGACGGCCACACCACAATTCCTTCTCCTCCATTCTCCTCTCAGGATCTCGGGCACACATGAACATGTGCCCAGCATGAGTTTTAAGCCACTGGGTCTGAGACTCAAACCGCAGTCCATTAGGTGGGAGTCCAGCAACATAACCGTTACACTATCTGCAGGTCCCGAGAGGAAAGGGCTTTAATGAAAGGAGTGGACGGGTCATCCATGCACAGGAGGGAGCTACAGTGTGTGGGTGCGAGTGCAGATGGGGTGGGACAGTGCTTTTCGGAACGCTTCTGTTGTCTCCATGAAATGTGATGTAAGACCACCCCCCGAGATCTGCATGGCTAAGGAGAGGGAGGATGAGGAACCGGTCTTGGAGAAGGTGTTTCTGAGCCATCCAGGGGAAGCTGAGCCAGTGGAAGGAAGCAGCAGGCATCCTTAGAGCCCAGGGGATGTCAGCAGTTATGAGGGCCGTGTGAGAGCTGTCAGTGCAGGCTCAGGCTTTGGAGAGCACCAAAGAAGTCTAGGAACTGAAGGAAAGGAGCAGAAGGACTATGTACATGGATATGAAGTCACCAACAGCTAGAACGAGGGAATGCAGCAGTGACCCACAAGCTAAGATAGTCAGGGCAAACAAAGAATCCAACGTTGCCCTTTGTTTTAAAGTTTGTTTCTTCCATGAGAGAGAGAGATGGGTACCCCCAACTTTGTGATCCCTCCCTATCTTCCGCCTTCCTGGATCAAGGGCCCACATGCCCCCAGCATGCACCAGGAGGCCTCAGGTCCCGAACCCAGGTTTCCCATGTGGTCCAGCACCACAGAGCATTGCGTTACTGCTGCACCACCAGCTGGTCCCCAAAGGCTCCAAATGTCGCAAAAGCAGACATGTTTTTCCATCTGTGTACTCTGAAGCTGCATATTGATTCCCGTTAACTATCCGTTGGCTCCATCTGCTGGACACAGACCAAAGCACGTTTTTCTGTCAGAAGGAAGAAGTCCTTAAGGACCTAAGGTCCTCCTTGTGGTTTGAATACATTTCTTGGCAGGTGGGGAAAATATAGGACAGTTCTTAGTGAATTGTGATTAATTAGAAAAATCACCTTGAGATTTCATCAGAGGTTGTCAGTTTCACAAAGTGTGGTTTTCACAAGGTTTAGGGATAAAATAAAAGAAAAAAAGGGATTAAACAGAGAAGCAGTTTCATAATGACTAAAAAAATAGGCAGGCAGAAGAATACAAGAAAAGGAACCAGGAATGATATGGGAAAATTATTTAATTGTTCTATAGTTTGGTTTGGGGGGAATATACTGTTCATTTTGTTGTTTTTTCGTGTGTACATGTGTTATACTTTTTCCTCTCATGAGTTAACGTTTCTGTAACCAGATACCTCAGCTTAACACTGCTGTGACACACCTACCCCAGCACCTAGGCCAGGTGTATCTTTTACAGACCCAGGTGAATGGCAAATACATAATATTTACCACAGATTGGAGAAGAGGCAATTAAGAGTAAAGATAGTTGTACAGCAGTGTGAACATACTTTTCTGAATTGTACATTTAAAAATGTGACAATGGGGATCAGCAGGTGGCATAATGGTTACATTGCTGGACTCCCACATAGGCGACCACAGTTTGAGTCATGGACCGGCAGCTTAAAACTCATGCCAGGCACATGTGCATCTATGCTCAAAATCCCGAGAGGAGAATGAAGGAGAAGGGATTGCGGAGTGGTCATCTCCGCTGGGGGGTGATTTCTCACTTTCTGTCCGTCTCTTGGTGAGGGCATGTGCCCTATTGCAAAAATCTCTCTTTAAAAAAGTTATAATGGATACCCTCCACCCACCCCTGAGCCTAAGCAGTGTGAAGAGGGGAGTGTGACCCCAAGACCGATCAAAGCCTGCGTGCTGCTGCATCCCCTGCGTCTAGCACCTTTGTCCCACTGTTGTCGCCACCATGCCCAAGGGAAGACTGAAGGGTAGGCTAAAGGAGATAAAGCCAAGGTGGAGGACAACCACGACACTGGGGAAGGCCCAGAAGATGGGAACTGATGATGTAGGAGGCGACACGTGTAGGACAGACGTCCTCTAGTGGCTGAGAGATGGGTTTTATTTATCTTTTACTTTATTTTTTTAAGAGAGATTTTTGCTATAGGGCACATGTGTTTGCCAGAGAGACAGAGACAGAAAACAAGAAATCAGCCCCGGGGGGACGGCCACACCACAATTCCTTCTCCTCCATTCTCCTCTCAGGATCTCGGGCACACATGAACATGTGCCCAGCATGAGTTTTAAGCCACTGGGTCTGAGACTCAAACCGCAGTCCATTAGGTGGGAGTCCAGCAACATAACCATTACACTATCTGCTGGTCCCGAGAGGAAAGGGCTTTAATGAAAGGAGTGGACGGGTCATCCATGCACAGGAGGGAGCTACAGTGTGTGGGTGCGAGTGCAGATGGGGTGGGACAGTGCTTTTCGGAACGCTTCTGTTGTCTCCATGAAATGTGATGTAAGACCACCCCCCGAGATCTGCATGGCTAAGGAGAGGGAGGATGAGGAACCGGTCTTGGAGAAGGTGTTTCTGAGCCATCCAGGGGAAGCTGAGCCAGTGGAAGGAAGCAGCAGGCATCCTTAGAGCCCAGGGGATGTCAGCAGTTATGAGGGCCGTGTGAGAGCTGTCAGTGCAGGCTCAGGCTTTGGAGAGCACCAAAGAAGCCTAGGAACTGAGAGGAAAGGAGCAGAAGGACTATGTACATGGATATGAAGTCACCAACAGCTAGAACGAGGGAATGCAGCAGTGACCCACAAGCTAAGATAGTCAGGGCAAACAAAGAATCCAACGTTGCCCTTTGTTTTAAAGTTTGTTTCTTCCATGAGAGAGAGAGAGGGGTACCCCCACCTTTGTGATCCCTCCCTATCTTCTGCCTTCCTGGATCAAGGGCCCACATGCCCCCAGCATGCACCAGGAGGCCTCAGGTCCCGAACCCAGGTTTCCCATGTGGTCCAGCACCACAGAGCATTGCGTTACTGCTGCACCACCAGCTGGTCCCCAAAGGCTCCAAATGTCGCAAAAGCAGACATGTTTTTCCATCTGTGTACTCTGAAGCTGCATATTGATTCCCGTTAACTATCCGTTGGCTCCATCTGCTGGACACAGACCAAAGCACGTTTTTCTGTCAGAAGGAAGAAGTCCTTAAGGACCTAAGGTCCTCCTTGTGGTTTGAATACATTTCTTGGCAGGTGGGGAAAATATAGGACTGTTCTTAGTGAATTGTGATTAACTAGAAAAATCACCTTGAGATTTCATCAGAGGTTGTCAGTTTCACAAAGTGTGGTTTTCACAAGGTTTAGGGATAAAATAAAATAAAAAAAGGGATTAAACAGAGAAGCAGTTTCATAATGACTAAAAAAATAGGCAGGCAGAAGAATACAAGAAAAGGAACCAGGAATGATATGGGAAAATTATTTAATTGTTCTATAGTTTGGTTTGGGGGGAATATACTGTTCATTTTGTTGTTTTTTCGTGTGTACATGTGTTATACTTTTTCCTCTCATGAGTTAACGTTTCTGTAACCAGATACCTCAGCTTAACACTGCTGTGACACACCTACCCCAGCACCTAGGCCAGGTGTATCTTTTACAGACCCAGGTGAATGGCAAATACATAATATTTACCACAGATTGGAGAAGAGGCAATTAAGAGTAAAGATAGTTGTACAGCAGTGTGAACATACTTTTCTGAATTGTACATTTAAAAATGTGACAATGGGGATCAGCAGGTGGCATAATGGTTACATTGCTGGACTCCCACATAGGCGACCACAGTTTGAGCCATGGACCGGCAACTTAAAACTCATGCCAGGCACATGTGCATCTGTGCTCAAAATCCCGAGAGGAGAATGAAGGAGAAGGGATTGCGGAGTGGTCATCTCCGCTGGGGGGTGATTTCTCACTTTCTGTCCGTCTCTTGGTGAGGGCATGTGCCCTATTGCAAAAATCTCTCTTTAAAAAAGTTATAATGGATACCCTCCACCCACCCCTGAGCCTAAGCAGTGTGAAGAGGGGAGTGTGACCCCAAGACCGATCAAAGCCTGCGTGCTGCTGCATCCCCTGCGTCTAGCACCTTTGTCCCACTGTTGTCGCCACCATGCCCAAGGGAAGACTGAAGGGTAGGCTAAAGGAGATAAAGCCAAGGTGGAGGACAACCCACAGAGGAGATACACAAGGTTATCTGAAAATCCTGCTCCTCCTAAGCTAGAGCCCAAGCCTAAAAAGGCCCCTGAAAAGAAGGGAGAGCAGGTGCCCAAAGGGAAAGTGGGAAAAGCTGATGTTGGCAAGGATGTGGGAATAACCCTGCAGAGAATGAAGATGCCACAACAGACCAGCACTGAAAGCTGAAAGTGCAGGAGGTGCGTGCATTTGTGATAACTGTGCTGCTGGTGACCGTACGGCTTGAAATAGTATTTTTAAATCAAGTTGTATAAAAATGAAGAATTGTTTTGATGTCCTTTGTCTCTGCCTTCAGCCTAGACTTAACTTCCTTAAACCAGAAAGCTGTTGGGATCTGACCATAAGAATTAGCTACCAGCATGCCAGGCAATCTGGACTTTCCAATGACATTAAGAAGGCCTCCTTCAAAAGAGCGGCACTTCTTTTTCTACATTATTGGATCTTCAGGTTGATAATTCTGCCATTTTTGTTTATTGAGAGTCAGGGCCCACTCGTGAAAAGTGGTTAAACCACATGCTGGAAGTGAAATGTCAACCCTCGCTCTAAACTTGGTCTGTTGAGAGCATCAGATGAAGACTTCATTGGACTTTATGGCTTTCTGATTTGGGTAGTCCATTGAAGAAGTGAGTTTGAGATTGTATACTGTTAAGGACTGTCTGTCTGCCCATGTCCTGCCTCAAATACCATGATTGCTTATAAGAAGTATCTTTAATAAAGCTAGATACAGTTTAGTTAGGAAAAAAAATGTTACAATGGTAAATTTTATGTTACATATGCATTACAACTACAAGAAAAGTACAAAAATAGGTCTGGGCCTGGAATGCAGTGGGTAAATGCTGTGCAGAGGAAGCCAGATCCCACATGACCAACTATGGTTCAAATCCTGGCCGAGGTGGCATGTACATGAGTTATCAGGGTCCTGAGGGCATAAAGAAATGAAAGAAAAGGATTTTAGTATGACCAAGCCCTGTTAGGGAGTGCTCACTCTCTGTCATGCACTCTCTAGATTAATGATAAAAATAATTTTTAAAGGGCAATATGAATGTTTGCTGTGGTGGTGGAGCTATTCTATGTCTTCACTATGTCCATGCCAATAGCCTGGCAGTGACCTTGTGTACAGTTTTATGATGTTACCATTGGGAGAAACTGGGTAAAGGGGACAGTGTTTCTTAGAACTACAAAATAAAAAGTTTAGGGGCTGGCAGGTGGGGTGGTGGTTAAGGTGCTGAACTCCCACATGGCTGACTGCAGTTCGAGTCTCAAACCTGGTGGCTTGCTTTCTTGCTTGCTCTCTCTCTCTCTCTCTCTCTCACACTCTGTTCCTCTCTGGTCAAATTAATATGAAATAAATAAATAAAGTTAAATAAAATAATTATTTCAAAAAAAGTTTAATTAGGGGCTACCAGGTGGCATAGTGATTAAGGGACTGACTCCCACGTGGTTGCTTAAGGTTCAATTCCCAGACCTGGTGTCTTGAAAAACACATGGAGTGGGGAACCAGCAGTTAGCGTAATGGCTATGTCGCTGGACTCCCACGTAGTCGACCGCGGTTCGCGTCCCGGACCCGGTGGCTTAAAACTCACGCCGGGCGCGTGTGCGTGCATGCCCAAGATCCCGAGAGGAGAATGGAGGAGAAGGGATTGCGGCGTGATCATCCCCTCTGGGGGGTGATTTCTCGCTTTCTCTCTCTATGTCTCTGTCTGTCTGTCTGGCGAGCGCACACGCCCTACAGTGAAAAACCTCTAAAAAAAAAAAAAATGGAGGGCATAAATGTGTGTGCCCAAAATTCCAGGAGGAGAATGGAGGAGAAGGGATGGCAGTATGGCCACACCCCCGGGGTTAGGAGATTTCTCATTTTCCCTCTCACTGTCTCTCTTTGCCTCTTTCCAGCAAGTGCATGTGCTCTATGGAAAAAATATTTTTTAAAGTTTAATTTTAAAAATTAATATAATAAAATATAATTTAGTGTTAAAAAATAAACTAATCCAACCCCAGACAAAAGAATATATCAAATTTTGGTAGAACTGAAAGGATGACCTTAAGCACACCAGTGTAGCTTTCTCAAATTCAGTAAAGTTGAAAGGGAATTATTCAAATCCCTTGGTTATAAACAGGTGGTAGAAGTATTATCAGGAGCCTCTCAAACCCAAATCAGGAGGTGGATGGGCTATATACCTTTAAGTCTCTGGGGGGAAATTCCTAAAATATCTTTCTATGGGAAATGACCATAATAAAGAAAATCACATACCATCAATGCAAAATAGGAAGTAGGATATAAACAGAATAAATCCAGTATTACATTAAAATAGTAACTCCTCATGGCTGGTTTGCATTGTTGCCTGCCTATCCAACATCCTTTTACCCTTCTCCTTTAAGATCAGGACTTGGTTTTATTCAGGTGTTTACCCCTGCCATTCCATCCCCAAATCCAGAGGGAGATTTGACTGACCTGATGATATTCCCACTCCATTAACAGTGCCTGATTTAGGAATGAGACACAATCTGGACATAGGAAAAGTTAAGAGACCTCTAGAAAATTTCAGAATCCCCTAGGAAATTTCCTCCTAGCTTTTATGGTGGAGCTTCCTGAAATGACTCTTTTACTAAGAGTAAATGAGGAAGTACAGAGCTCCAGCTGCTGCAGAAAGCCACTCTCAGACTACAGGGAATATCCACCTTGGAATGTAGCTTATGGGGTAGAAGAGCAAGAGACAGAACAGACTTGGTCCTGACTGCCGGTTGTGCACTGGACCAACCAACCTTGAGGTTGCTGTACTGTTTGCAATCTAGTTATATACATCAATACACTTCTTTTATTTCTTCCTTTCTTCTTTCCAACTTTATTTATTTATTTTTTTTTTTGTTTTAAGTTGCCAGAAGGCACATGTGCTCCCCAGAGAGGGGGGAGAAAGAGAGAAGGAGGGAGGGAGGGAGGGAGGGAGAGAGAGAGAGAATCCTCAATGAGGCATAGTCATGCCTTAATCTTTCTCCTCCATTCCATCAGGGTTTTGAGCATGCATATACATGCAGCTGGTGTGTGCATGCTCATGGTCTTCCCACATGACCAACTACAGTTTGCCAGAAAATATAATTCTATAATAAAACTTCTGAAGGAGGAGAAGCAGTATTTCAAAACATAATAAGAGAAAAGTTGAATAGACCTGTTGAGCTATAGATTGAAAGGGTAAAATGACTTCCAGGCTACAACGATAAGACTCTCATTTAGTGAATCCCAATAAAATTTCTCAATTCAGAAAAGAAAAAGAGGATCAGGTGGTGGTGCACTGGGTGTGCACGTGCCCATGACCTGGGGCAATGGAGACTGGAGTAGATTCCAGCATGAGGTCATTATTGGGAGCGTCTCTCTCTTTTCTTTTTTTGGGGGTGCTGCCTTTTTCTCTTTTACTCTCTTTGTCCTTCTCTCTCATGAAACAAATGAATATACTTAAAGAAAATCTTCATGTAAAAAGAACAAATTACTTTCCAAAGAAAAAGAATCAGACTGATATTGAACTTCTCATATGTGCTGATAGAAGCTAGTGGAATTGAATCCATAGACTGGTGAGAAAAAGTAACTGTGCACAATTCTATACCCAGCTAACATATCCCATCCTACATGGAAAGGAAAGAAATCTGAGAGCATGCAATAATTCAGAGATTGTATACCTAAGAGCCCCCAAATGAGGAATTTTCTCAAGGAAATTCTAACCAAACTACAACTAAACCCAAAGCTACATTAAGATAGGTCAGGAGGAAAATGAGAAGAAGCAGGGATGAGCAATGAAACCAGCTACTCATATCTATAATCTATCCATATCTATCCAATCTGCCTAAGGGTATAGTAAAGGTAGATGGTCAGGGAATTTGCCTATAAATGCAATTGTGGATTCTAGAGAGAAAAGAGCATACCGAATAAGTGACTGAACGACAGGAAAATGAAAGTACAACAGTACATGATCTCAGAAAAACTGACAATTGGAGTGAAGGGTGGAAACTGAGATCATTGTAAAACACTCGATTTAAGATGAGGGGAAGAAAGAGGGGAAAGAATGTGTTGAAAAATATTCACTGACTTTATTGAGGTGATATGAGAAACTGGAGAGAAACAGTTCATTAGCAGTCACCTCTAGGAGGACTCAAGCTGGCTGACTAGGTAGAAGTCCCAGGTGGCACTTTGAGGATCTGCGTTTAATCCCAAGAACCCAAGCTTTCCCTCCTCTTCCTCCTGTCCTCACCCTTACCAGGGAGTGTGTGGTTCATGGCACCCTGAACTGTTTCTGGAACATGGGAAACTGCAGGCTGTCACTAGCCCAAGCAACGTGCAACTGCCAATTTTGAAACGTAGTACTTCAGTCAAACAGACAGGTGAGGCTGTCTTTAAGGACGTTGCCATTTTCCTTTGCAGTGCATTGTGCTGCAATGGAGATGTTAGTCTTTTATGCAACTGTTTGCAGTCCAGTGAATGCTGTTCACCTTGGATTTGAACTGAAGTCCATAGGAATTTTCTACCTCAGCTGCCACTGGTGATGACTTGTTTGCGAATTTCCAGCAGCACAGATTCACACAATTTTGGGAAGATGATGAGATAAACAGTTCCTCCTCAGAGAATTCAAACAAATAGTCCCACATCACCTGAGCTAGTTGAGCAGTCCTTTGTCACAGTATTTCTGTGGACATGACAATTTTCTGGCACTGTCAAATTCTCTGCAATAAGAGACACGAAAACTAAAATGAAAATTTCCATTTTTATGTATGAGATGAAACTTAAGGCTAATTTAACAAACTAGTCTTTTAACATTGACAATAGAGAGTTATTTGTAATAATTTATAGTATTCACAAGTTGAAATTAACCCAAACTTCCAACAAAAGGGATGATTTAAATAGATAATAACAGCATCTTCCACCTTTTTTAGAATTGCAAATGCCCTTAAGTGTTTTAAAAGTAGAGTCAGCAATTTTGAGTGGCACATGAGAAAGAGCTGATTTTCTTAAAGTTTGCTCATTTTATTCATGATAGAGGACATGAGTAAATGCACTGGCAAGTGAGAGAGAAAAAGAGAGGGAAAGTACCCTTGACAGGATCTCATCATGCCACAGTCCTTTCCCAGCCCTTCAGCTCATCAGGCTCCTGGGCATGTGCACACATACCTGTGACTTTTCGGCCTCCAGGGATCTGAACTGTGGTCAGCCCTGTGGTTTCCAGTACTGTAGCTCAGTTTCTTAACTGACTGCACCACCAGGCTAATCCAAGACAAAAATGATTTTAAGGTTAAAAATATTCAAAATGTTTTGAGCAGTATATTGTAGATTGTATTACGAAATTTCTTGAAAATATAATAGGTGCAATTGAGTCTGGGAAATAGCTAATAAAAAACAGTTGTGAGTAATAAGAAATACACATATTGGTTTCAGCTCCCCATTCCCAGTGCAAGGCTCCTATAACCCTTGTAAGTTCCTGCATGTTTCTCAAGCCACTGGGTCCAGGACTTGAATTATTTAGTAGTTAGTCATATGGGATTCAGTCAACTTAACCACCATACTGTGGGCGGGCCCCAGAGGGAGCAATCTTTAAAAAAAGAAAATACAAGTGACACAGAGAGAACTTAACTGAACTAAAAATAATGCCATTTATTGACCTGCATGAGACTTAAATTCCAGAATGCTCTACCTGAAGGTGCTGTATGTACTGGTATTGGGGCTGCAAAAGTGATCTATATATTGTCACAACTTGGCAATACTCATCTTTGGAATCAGTATTTACTATATAATTACTCCTTCAAAGACTAGCTATTTACTGATAACGGAATAAAAAACAGAAATAGGCAGAGTCTTAAATTACTGGTAGTCACTATAGCAACACTCTATAAATTCTATTTTTGTCCTTGTGATTACATAATTACTTTTCCCCTAAATATCTTATATATTATTAGAAATATATGTGAAATTTGTTAAAATATATCTCTTAAATATTATTTTAAATATATTACCTTAATTATGAGTCACCTATAAGACTCCCCCACTCACCCAATATTAGAAAACTACTACTAAATTTCTAAGCTCCCTATGTTAGATACAGCAAGGTTACCTTTCACGAGAAAAACTATACAGGCGTTTTTTTCAGTTGCATCAATTAAAATGACTACAGAGATGTTCATCTAACCTTAGGTTTCGTGGCTTCTAATCTTCTTAAGGCTGTAGTTTGATTTTAATTGAAATTCTCTGGTGGTTATTCAAAATTTAATGTTTTGGGTCCAGACAGGGGCACAGTGGTAAACCATGACACTCTGTAAGGCAATCCCACATGGGAAGGTTCTTGGTTCAAATCTGGAGACCTGAGTGTGAGGGGCACATGTATGCCCACGATCTGGGGCTGGCTTAAAGCTGAGTATGGATCGAGGCATTGGACCCCCCCATTAGGTGTTTTGTTTTTCCTTTTGTTTCTTTGTCTATGTGTATGTCTCTTGATCATGGAAGAAATAAATAAACTTTTTAAAAAACTTTGTGTTTTAGGAATGAAAAACCTGAGCTGGCCTATAGATTGGTAGTTGAGAAAACCAGATCTCACATGGCTGACTATGTTTGAGTCCCAGCTCCAGGGGTTGGAGAAACACACCAGGGGCCAGCAGTTAGCATAATGGCTATGTCGCTGGAGTCCTGTGTAGTAGACCATGGTTTGAGTTTCAGACTCGGTGGCTTAAACTCACGCTGGGTGCATGTGCATGTATGCCCAAGATCCTCAGAGGAGAATGGAGGAGAGGGGATTGCGGCATGGCCATCCCCCCTGGGGGGTGTTTTCTCACTTTCTGTCTCTCTCTGTCTCTCTCTGTCTTTCTGGTGAGCGCACGTGCCCTATAGCAAAAACCTCTCAAAA
>NW_006203787.1:1506025-1513875 GCF_000334495.1 Tupaia belangeri chinensis
CAAACCCCCCCCAGCAAAACAAAAAAAAAAAAAAAAAAAAAGAAGAATATAAAAGCTAATTTTGTTATTTCAATACACAAAATGAACATTATCCTGGAGGCTATGTTTTAGAAACCCCAATCTTTCTTTTTGATTACTCTTCAGTGTAAGTCGTCCTTTACAAAGAAAAAAGAAAGGCAGTTGATTATGGGAAGAGTCCTATTTAAATGGGAAGTTTTTAAAAAATGGTTTGGGGATGAGGTTGACAGCACTTTGGAGTCAGAAAGAAATTTCAATGCAGGCCTCCCTCCTGGTGGATGGTGGTGGCTCTGTGACCGTGAGAAGTTGCTTAGACGCTTTGAATCTGTTTCCTCTGCCTAGACCCTGATATGCCTTTCATGAGGAATAATTATTCCTAGAACTTTGGAGGAGTCCCTGGGACTCAAATGTACTACATTCTAATCATCTCTCTCTCGTCCTGTGAGAGTGTATGGTATCGCTGTGAGAATACACAGATTACATTCTAATCATCTCTCTCTCGTAAGAGAATACACAGATTATCATCCAGGCCACGTTACTCATTAGTATATATGTAGAGAGAGTTTTATTTATTTTTCATTATTATTTTATTTAACTTTAGTTATTTAAATTTGACCAGAGAGGGACAGAGAGAGAGAGAAAGTGAAAAAGCAAGCCACCAGGTCCAGGACTCGGTCAGCTGACTGTGGTCAGCCATGTGGGAGTCTAGCACCCCAAACACCGCACTACCTGTCGGTCCCCGTAGAGAGGGTTTCAACCCAGGGTGTGAATGATAATGTTCACATTTGCACCATACATCCACCCACCCACTTACACACACACACGTTAAGAGACAGTGAGGGAGACAGAGAAGAGAGATAAAAGTATTTTGGCAGGGTATCACCTTGTCACAGTCCCCTGACCTAGCCTCCCAGTTAGCCAGGGTTACGAGCCTGCTCTGCTGCTGCACCCAGCCTTTTTAAGTTAGTCTGGGAACCATACCCGGGCCTCCCATGTGCTTCCAGCCTTGCACAGTGTCATGTCTGAGCTTATTTTATATATATATATATATATATACATATATATATCCAAATGTGAAATGCATCGTCCCTTGTCCAAACAATTCTACTTTTCAGAATTTAACTTATAAGTTGTTCACTGAAATGTAGGACTTTTTCTTTTTCCCTTTTTAGATTATATATTATATATTTAATATTGGGTCATATATATATGTATATAATACTAACTAAACTACCATGTCATCCAAGCTCCTATAGATAACAGGCAAGGACATAAAATTTCAAGAGAAAATGTTATTTTGGTAATTATGCAAATTGGGAATTTAATTTTCAAGTACGATATGTTTGTATTGGATATATTCTGTGGCCATTTAAATTTATTTTTTTTCAGTCATAGAATGTTTTATTTTAAATTTGTTGTTCTAAATTTCAAATACAACACATGTGACAAGGAAGCAACAGTTAACACACATCTGCCACAGTTCTCTCTCTAAATGATCTTTTCTATATAATCTGATATCTTACAATTTCTTTCAATTTCTTACATTTATGGTATCCTTATAGGCAGCAATGGATCATTTAAATTTATTGTTTTCAGAATTGTACGTGATCTCCAAATCTTTTTTTGTTTGTTTGTTTTAGAGCATGTGTGCTGGCCAGAGAGACAGAAACAGAGAGACAGAAAACAAGAAATCTCTACCCCCCCCCCACCAGGGGGTATGACCATGCTGCAATTCTTTCTCCTCCATTATTCTCTTGGGATTTGGGGGCATGCACACACATGCACCTGGCATGAATTTTAAGCTGCCAGGGCTCATTCCAGTAAGATGTGGGGAGCAAAGTGCACAGCTCAGAGCGCCTACAGGGGACCTCTGCCCCACCTGCTCCCAGCCTAAGCCCAGCTGAAGAGTTTCTTTTACTTTTTACTTTTTCTTTCTTTCTTCTTCTTTTTTCTTTTTCTTTTCTTTTTTTTTTCCAATGCCAGAGAGCATGTGTGCACACCAGAGAAAGAGAGAGAGAGATAAAGAGAGAGAGATAGACCACCCCCCTGGGGGGCCCTGGTCATGCTGAAATATTTTTTCCTCCAATTCTCTAACCCAATAGGATCCTAGGCCCACATACATGCAATTTTTCAGGCCACTGGGCTGGGACTCAAACCCCAGTCAGTCATGTGGAATCTAGCTTCCTCTGAGCATTGCTTAACTGCTGTGTTAACAGAGCCAGCTCATAAAGAAAATGCCAGACTTTACATAATTCTGAGAATTAGAAATTTCTTACTAGATGGATGAAACTATAATTCATCCCTTTAAGATATTACTTTATTTCTCTGTAATGTAAAACATATTTTAAAGAAAACACCTAAACATACACCATGTGAAGCACACAGATAATTAAAATAATTCATACAAATCTGTACAATTTGTCTCAAAGGACCAGCAGAGGGCAGACACAACCTCAGGGCAGGAGAGAGAATGATTTCTTTTGGCACAAACATTTTAAAATAAGCTGGAAAGTGCTATGAAGCCAAAATATGTGCTTCAGAATATATTTCTTTGGCATATTTTGAGATAACTACACAGAGGGGCTGTAGATACAGAATTGGCTTTTTCAAAGAAACTAATATTTTGTGAAAGAAATTCCTGTGCATTTTTATCAGTAGAGTAAGCAGGGAATGCAAGGAGACCCCTTGCCTGCCCAGGCACAGAGAGAAGGGATTCCAGATCTGACACCTGGTACAGGAGAACAGACAACCTGCATCGTCTCCCTCTCCCATTCATAGCTAATTCCAAGGCTGCACAGTATAAAACCATCCGCCAACTGGCCCTTCTGTTGGTCTCATTATTTTGTGTGGCTCTAGTTCACATATATGAACATAAATAAATTGATATTTATTCCCCTGCTAATCTGCTCATCGGTTTATTTTGTGGACTGACAATCACCAGTGGTCCAGCCTAAGTGACATGGTCTGTAGCACACTGGATTGGAGTGCTGGAAGCCACATGGCTGACCAGGTGTTCAGATCCACAGGTTGGAATGAAAACATACTGGGTGCAATGGGCAACCAAGATCCTGATGAACTGGAAGACCAGGGAAAGGGGATCGCAGCTTCCTAAGACCCTGTCAAGGATTCTCCATCTCTCTCTTTCTCTTTCCTAAGTGTGAGCCTGTGCTATCATTTTAAAACAAAATCAAATCGTTAGAAAGAAAGGAGAAAACTTAAAACTTCCCTGCAGTACTCATAAAGTAAAGCCATTTTCACAGTGTTTGAAACCATGCAGAAGACGTGTGCCAACCGTATGCTAGCATACGGTTTTTAGCTAGCATAGCCACTTAATCCACTTAACTAGCCTTCGGCCCATGCAGCTCACAGAATTCTTCCTCCCCCCACAGCAGAAATCCCAGTGGAGTGAGGACAGGCAGGCAGAGAAGAACATAAAACAGACCAAGAATGTCTCATAAAAAGGCATGAAATTCTTTTTATGAAATTCACAAGGATGGCTTATTAGAAGCTGTCATCCGCTTGGTTGTAGGCCATGTCTGACTCCACGACCCCAATGCTGCTGTAGCTGTAGTTCATATCAATCGAGGTGGCATCGCTTTGGCTCTTCTTCCTCTTTCCCAGCTTTCCTCCCTGGTGGTCGGAGGGGTCCAAAGCAGCAGAATTCACAACTTGATGTCCTTCTGCAAATGGGACCCCGGCCCCCCTCAGTTCAGCTGAATGACTGGCAAGGGGCAAAAGGCGATCATTTCGTAGCCTTTTTCTTATTTCTTCTTCTTTCATCTGAAAACCAACAGCAAAGAAAGAAAAAGAGCCTGACTAACTTTCCACGGGCTCTCATTACTACTGCTGGTCCCGCACACTTACAGCTTCTCTATTCCTTGTTCAGTCGCACAACACACATCTGTCAAGAAGCCCTGGTGAAGGGGACAGACACGAGCCTCCCCTTCCTGGAGCACAGAGTCCAATCCTGCCCTCTGAGAACCCACGGAGAGAGAGAGGTGGGAAATGAATGGCCAGGGCCAAAGCTGAAAGGTTCTTCCTGGCAGGATGGCTGGCGGAGGGTTATGAGGGGCCCCTAGGGGCTGCTGTCTGATGACCTACAGGGTTTCCTCTCAGCTTGACTTCACCTTTCCTCCCATCCCTAGCTCCAACCGAAAAGTTCCTTTTTTCATACAAAGACAATTCCATACTTTCCTTTATTCTGAGAACTGGATGTTGCTTACTTGGGCTCAATGGATGAAATTAACTTTCATCCAACTTCAAGATCCTGCATAATTCCTACATAAGACACAAAAGGTATTTTTTGTGTGTGTTTTTTTTTTTTTTAAACACTAGGCACGAACAAGAGGTCTTCAAAAAGTGAATAGAAAACGCATATTATAAAAAACAATGCATGGGTTTATAAACATTTTTTTTGCACTAAAATAAACTCAACAGTTAATCCCATTTTCCATAAGCTTTTTGAAGTCCCTTTGGAGCATTCAGATAATTAAAATGTGGAATCCAGGGACCAGCAGATGGTGTAATGGTTATGTCACTGGACTCCCACATAGTCAACTTCAGTTCAAGTTCCAGACCTGGTGGCTTAAACTCATACTGGATGAGTGTGCGTGCCCAAAAATCCAAGAGGAGATTGGAGGAGAAAGGATGGCGGTGTGGTCATCCTCCCTGGGGAGTGATTTCTTGCTTTCTATCTCTCTGTGTCTCTGGTGAGCGCATGTGCCCTATAGCAAAAATCTCTCTCAAAAAAAAAAAAATCCCCAAAAACCTGTGGAATACAAATTCATGAAATTTGTCTTGAAGCTGGTGATAGGAAAAGTCTGGCACCAGCTCATTTTAGTGAGCAGTGAAGGCCTCAGTCCAGAGCCGAGCGCTGGGTTACCTTCCGGCGCTCCTCTGCTGCCTGCATCTTCCCTTCTATGTCCTTCATTGTGAAGTTCTTGACTTCCTTCCTGATCTTCAGCTTCTTCAGTCTGGCTGGTGGCTTTCTCAGTGGCTTCTCAGTTGTGTTCACCTGGGGGAAGACATTTTTTTTTTAAATGGAGGAACAACTGTATTTATTGTCAGAGGAGAAGGCAGGAGAGGCAGAAGATCATGTGAAATGTAAATCTGAAAAACCCTCACTTTCTAGTGGCAGATTATAAGAACAACAATAATGTGAAAGTCAATTACACAACATAATTCATAAAGATAAAGTTGATTAAATACCTTCAAAACATCAAGTTGGGTTGGCCTCATGGCCTGGCTGTTGAGGCAGCAGATCCCACATGGCTGACCTTGCAGTTTGGATCCTGATCTGGCAGCTTGAGAAACATGCCAGGCACGTATGTATGCATGTCTAAATCCCAAAAGGAAGAAGAGATGGAGAAGGGATTGTGGCATGACCATGCCCCTTAGGGGGTGCTTTCTCCTCTTTCTTTCTCTCTTGTTTCTCTTTGGAAAGTGCATGCACCCTCTAGTACAATACACACACACACACACACACACACACCACAAATGAAAAAACCACCAGACTATTGCAAAAAAAAAAAAAAAAAAAAAAAAAGCAAGAATGAAAAGTGTTCTGAAAGTAGATAGAAGAGGACTCCCAAAAGAATATCCTGAGAATGAATATATGTGTGTGTGGTAAACTCAGGACGAATGGATGACTGAAGTGAGGATGTATCAGAAAGCCTAACACTTAATTTGATTAGGCAGCATATTTATATATAATGAATAACTGTGAACCAGATGGTGCTACAGTGGTGATGTGGCTAACTCTAAATGGAAAAGGTCCTGGGTTTGCATCCTGGTTCCTCCCTGAGCACACCAGGTGCATGTGTGCCCATGATCCAGGGGGCTAGGATTAGGGTATTGTGGTATGGAGACTCTGCTGCGAATGTCTGTGTCTCTCTTTCTCTCTCATGGAAAAAATAAACAACAGTTAAAATAAGAAGAGAAAGAGGAAAAAAGAAAGAAGAGGAGGAGAATAATAAAAGATAAAGAGGAGGAGGAGGAAGAAAGAAAGGAGGAGAGAGAGGAGGAGGAGGAGGAGAAGAAGAAGAAGAAAAGAAGAGACATAAAGGTGTTGAACACCAGATGGAGTTCTTTTTAAGTTTCTGGGATGGGAGTGGGAGGTACTATGTCATGCTTCAGCAATCGGATCTGTTGGGGGACTGCCAAAGCCAAGACATTTCTCTAGAGTTTAAAACATATTAGAAGATGGGGGTGGATGGAGTGGCACAGAGGTAAAATACAATGCTCTACAAGGCTGACCCTCATGGGAAGGTTCTGGGTTTTCATCTAGAAACTTTTGAGTACACCAGACACAGGTGTGCCCATGATCTGGGCTGACTGAGGCTGGGGTGGATCACAGCTTCAAGTCATGGTTGGGGGTGTTATCTCTCCCTCTTGTTCACGGAAGAAGTGCACTTTATTTAAAAATTTAATAATTAAAAAAAAAACAAGATGGAGAGCAGTGGCAAAGAGGAATGAATTTGTAATTCAAATTAAAAAGTGCAACCTGATGACTTTATGATAGTCCACAAGCTACGGATTACTTTTATTTGGGATAGAGATTAATTAGTTTTTCTACTTTTGGTATTACGGTGGAGAAAAATTTAATTATCACTCAGCAACAACTCTGGGCTGGGCTTCATTGTTGACTACTTATGAATAGTTTCATGACAACAGAAAAGAAAATCCCATTTCAGGGCTGGTGGTACAGTGGTTAAGGTGGCTGGACCTCATGATTGACTATACAGTTGGAGTCCTGGACCCAGAGGCTTGAGAAACATGTCAGGTATAGGTGTGTGCATGACTGAAAACCAGAAAGGAGAAATAGAGAAGGGATTCTGTGATCATCCCCATGGGGGAGTGCCTTCTTATTTTCCCTCTCCATCATTTATGTTTTTTTCTTTTCTTTCTCATTAATTTTATTTATTTAGGTTTTTGTTATAGGGTTTGTGCACTCACTGGAGAAAGAGAAAGAAAGTGAGAAATCACCCTCCCCCCACCCCCATGGGGTTGGCTATAAAGCAATCTCTTCTCTTCCATTCTCCTTTTGAGAAGGTGGGCGTGCACATACATGCACCCAGAGTGACTTTCAAGTTGGGTGGCCCTGAACCTGAAATGTGGTCCTCCATGTGGGAGTCCACGCCACCTTCTGGCCCCTCCATTAATTTTTTTCTCAGACTTATTTTCCCTGTTATTTCTTCTTTCCCCCTTCTCCCTTCTGTTGATGCGTTAAGGACTATTGACGGTGTCTAAGAGCATTGGCTTAAAAACCCCCAAACCCAAACAAACAAGAAGAAAAAGCAACAATCCAAAACTGCCATCCTCTTCACAGGTTTATACAGATCTTATTTAAAATCTGGAATGCTAGGCTTTACTCAAGCCAGTTACAATAGCAGCAAAAATATTAGTCATGTTAAGGAAAACCAACAACAAAATAATAGTGCAACAATTTCTAGTGTTGTATTTATTTACTCATATTTGATTTTCAGGCATACATATGTTTAGATATATAAGCTTGTCTATTTCAGCTTTGGCATTTAGGCCATTATTCTCACTGGATAAATCAGAATTCAGTTTTATATTCCTAATGAGTAACATGATGTCTGTAAATAAGCAATGCTGAATGAAAATTGTTGAGGGAATGAAGGTCTATTACTTAAAGGGGCTTACTGTGTCTGAAACTTAATAAAACCCAAGACATGTTTTATTTGGTTTCTCGATCATGCATGGTTAGGGCAATTCCTGAATTCATAGAGAAAGATGGTGTGCAGAGGTATGAGAGAATTTACAGGAGAAAAAACTGGTTCAGTTAAATACTGTTGTCTATATTGTAACTA
>NW_006203787.1:1513888-1531825 GCF_000334495.1 Tupaia belangeri chinensis
TTGCAATCAGTCATACTCTATTGCTACTTTTAACTAGAAGCAAATGTGAATTACAAAATTACTTGCCATGACATCATACGATTCTCCATTTCTAAATACTTTGCTGTGGCTTTGTATTATTCCTTGAACAATTAGTTCTTCCAGGATGTCTGATGACTTCTGCCGTTCTCGATTCCCTAGGGGTTGGGGCTTACTGATTAATCCATTAGTCATTAGGCCTTAAAAAAAATAAAAAAGAAGAGGGAGAAAGAAAACAAAATTGGAGAATAAAGTTTTTATCACTCAGATGCTATATGAACACCTTATAAAGCATGCTACTTAATCACATCCTCATCACTCTTACCTAAATAAGTGTGTCTATTGGAAATTTTTGTAATCCTTTTAAGTTCAAGTTCTTAATGCTCTTGCAGGGGGACTTGCAAAATATGCAGGTTAGAAAGCAAGTTGCAATATTAACCTAACAAAAAGTCTTCTGTGTGCTGTTATGTTCTACTTTTTGTTGTAACAACATTTACGCACTTGGGCACAACATCATGGGTTCATGCCACTAATTATGAAGCTAAGCCATGGCTAAGAATCAGATATTCTTTTGATGACTGTTATGAGTTGCAGTTCGGTTTCTATGCTTTGTATACAAAGGATCAACAGCGTGAGGTTGCCAAGAGACTTCTAGCTCTGCAACCCTGAGTTTACAATTACGCCATCTGCTAAATCTCGAGCAGTAAAAATACGCCTTTTTGAAAAGAGTCTTTGAACCAAATCAGAACTGGAGTTACAGTGGTATCAGTTAAGTTTTATTTTTATTTTTTTTATTAGGCATTCTAAAAATGATTACTGAACCAGTTTATAGGGGAACCTTTATAAGCAGCACTAATGAGAGAGGCTTCCCTCCCATTACAAATCACCTAATTATATAAATAAGCAAATAAATAGTCACTTTCATGTCATCATATTATAAAATGAAGAGCTCTGGCTTATTAGGTTAAAGACAATTTTGCTTTTCTTGTTAGCAATGTGGAGTCCTCAAAAATGAGCGATCTTCTATTTTGTGGTCATCCAGAGGTCCTGAAAGTAACCAAGTCTGAAATTTAATACAGTTCAGTTAGTGGGTGGAGTCTTTCTATGAAAATTTCTAACTGAGCCAATTGTGCAGTTTGAATCCAGGACCTGGTGGCTTGAAAAACACATCACACATATGTATGTGTGCCCAAAATTACAAAAGGAGGGAGAAATGGAGGAGAAGGGGGATGCAGTATGAACATCACCCAAGGGGGGGGTGCTTTCTCACTTGCCTTTTCTCTTTCTTTGTCTTTGGCAAATTGAAAAAAAAAATTAAAAAATTGATTGATAATCAATCATCAAGAAAAGAAAACAGTAAGGAATTTGCAATCAGTTGTGTAGAGTATATGGAAGTCAGGAAGGCTATTTGACACCCATGTATTTAGAGGAAGTCCATCTCTTCAAGGTTTAGCTTTCTTCCAAATGTATAAAAGACCCACAACTCCAAATATGAAGGGACACAGACAGTCTCCTTTGAGAACGCCACAGGACAATCCAGATTCCTGAGCAGTTCTTTGTAGAGTAACAGAGATTGCACCAAGTTGAAACATTTCTTCTGTGTAAAATATTTTCCAACCTATTTCAATACTTTCATTGAGAGGTTAAGAATTAGTTGGAGAGGGACCAGCAGATGGCATATTGGCTATGTCATTGAACTCCCATGTAGTTGATCGCAGTTTGAGTCCTGGGCCCGGTGGCTTAAACTCACGCCAGGCATGTGTGTGTGCGTGCCCAAGATCCCGAGAGGAGAATGGAGGAGAAGGGATTGCGATGTGGCCATTCCCCCTGGGGGGCGGGGGAGGGTGATTTCTTGCTTTCTATGTCTCTGTTTCTCTCTGTCTTTCTGGTGAGTGCACATGCCTTATAGCAAAAACCTCTCAAAAAAAAAAAATCAGTTGGAGAAACTCCCATGTGTCATCTTCTTCCAGAAATGTGGAGATGGAAACAGCTGTCAGATCAGATCATGAATCACAAAAGGAACAGCCATCAGATCTTGAACCATAATACCAAACTTTCTTCCTTCTTTGGTGAACCTCTTCAGTACTAGAGTCCAGTCTTCCAGTAGGACCTGGTAGCAGACTCCTTGAGGCAGACTGCCTAAGACATCGCCACATGTGTTTCACATATTTTTCTAGTTCCATCAGTTGCCGTTTGGTCATTTTTCACCCTAGTGATTGACTTTGGTATTGGGTTGACTATTGCACACAACAAGCTGCCATCTCTACTTCCCAGAATCAGCACATCCTGGCTAGTCCACAGACCATCTCATTCCATCTTTGTCACTATCCACAGACCAACTTGTTCTCTGCCAAATTTACATTCCCACTCAGAATGGGACTATGCTGCCCAATGGTTCAAGTGCAGAATGTTCATGTTCTGATCAGGTGAGTTTTCTTTATGCTCATTTCATTGAGGTTGTACTTGCTCAGAGTCCAGCAGTGGTGGGCCAGTATCTGTGGGTGGCCCTTCGCTTCACTAAGGTAGCATGACTTCACCCACCCAGGACTGTCCTGACTTAATTCTTTTTTGTTTTTGTTTCTTTTTAAAAGAATGATTTTATTTCACTTTATTTATTTATTTTAATTTGACCAGAGAAGGAGTGAGAGAGAGAAAGTTGCCAGGTCCAGGACTTGAACCATGGTTAGCCATGTGGGAGTCCAGCGCCCTTAACCACCATGCCACTTGCCAGCCCTCTGACTCAATTCTTTCATTTCTTCTACTTTGGTTAAAAGGATGTCAGCTTCTCTCTTGCCTTGTACATCACTGTCATCACTCTGAATCCAGTAACTCCAGTCCACATGGGAAATTCTCAAACTGGTGAAGCTGTCATTCTTGTTATTGTAGGAGGCTGAGTAGCTGTGGTTCTGCCAGGTGGTCATAGACTATACCATCTCCTGCTCCTGGGAACTGGACTGCAGGCCTAGGATGTTCACACTGGTGTTGAGCATGAAGTTGAATGTGCTGTGCAGTGCTGCTGCCATAGTGAAGCTAGGCCCTGTGCCATGCCTGGGGGAGCTGGACCCGGGAGACTGGGGGTGCTGAGTGATGGATCAGGCTTCAGCCCTCTCAAAAATTTTATTTAAAAAGGAAGCATTGGGAAATGTTAGTGTGAAGGTTGAAATTCTTTGCAATATCCTCTGTGGCTAGGAAGAGTAGGGATGCAAGAGGGAGGACACCAGGGACTGCAGGATGGAGAGGAAAGTGTGTGGTGAACATGCCCAAGTCCAAGGTATAGGTGATTCATGAGTGAAAACTCATTACACTAATTTTTAGAAACATCTGCTTTGTAGCTGACTCTCTCCTGAGCTGTTCCCTCTTAGAACTCTCTTGCTACCCACTACCCCTCCACCCCATACCTCCATTGATGGTGGACAGGCAGCTGGACTGATTGTCCTAGGGCATGCCAGGTCCTTGTCTGCCTGACAATATGTAGTCTGTTAACAACACAGATAATTAGCATTCGTGTTGCAGTTTTGCAGGGCGTTGCATTGACAGAATTATCAGAGAGGAAAAAGACGGACACACGGGCCCAGCATGTGGAGCAGAGGAAGGACTCTTCCTACCTCCCCCATCATTTTCAGAGGTCAGGTTGGCCACATCAGAAATGCAAAAGGAGGGTAAATGTAAAATCTGATCATTTGAATGGGCCAGGACAGCCCAAGAAATCGTGTGTGCTAACATACCCATTTTCCAACCCCCACTTGAACTGAGGGAAGAAACTACAGCCAGGAAGGAACAAAATGAAAAGTCTTCCCCCCACCCAAATCAAATGGAATAATACTTTTCCAGAGGTCTATGGAGTTTAGTTTGCGTCAGTGGTTGATCAAATGTATTGGGTCATAATAAGATGACTTAGGTCAACACCAGGGAGTAACTTAAGTAGACATAAGGAAAACCACCAACATTTTCTAAATTGCACACTAGGTTGTAATGACTTCTTTCACTATTTCAAAAGATTCTTTATTGTATGATACCCTGATGGAGAGAGACAGGGCAAACAGTCTGATGTAGGTTTTCTTTCTTTTCCCCAATGTAGATTGTGCTCTTGGAAAGATGTTATGGAGTGCGAGTTTACATTCCTTGAAACTGTACAACTCCTTTTTCTAAGGTCTGATCCCAACTCCTGATAAGGTCTCCTGATTTAAGATACACACACATACACAAATGGTTTTAATTACTTCATCCTCAAGAAGAGGATGAAGGCCTAATGATGAAGGCCTAAGGCTAAATTCTAACGTCTTAAAGATAAGAACCTTGCCATTTAAAACACGTGATGGCCAACAAGGCAACGACAAAAAGGCTACCTACTATACCTTATGTGATGCATTGAGAGAAACGGTATTTTGTAAAGATCAACACGAAGGGGGTTTTACCTGCCGGTGCTCTTCTGATCTGTTCACTAGAAGATGGAGAACTCTCTGGAATGGTGCCAGGTAAGCTTCCTACCCAGGCTTGTGGTTCCAGGCTTGGGTTCCAGGCACCATCCCTGGTGTCCTTGGGCAGAGTCTCCTCTGTCTGGGGACTGCAGTCTTGGGAATGAGTCACACCAACATCAGCCTATGGAGAAAGAACAGCTTTGTGAGCTTTGCAATTTCCTGGAAAATGGAAACACTACTGTGGGGGCCACTTTGTGAATATTTAGCCAGCTGGTTTCTGCAGGAAGTGGAAGGGTACCCAGGAACCTGTAGGTGGCGAAATGACTTAGCAAATATGAATAAATTACAGCTCTCAGGATGGCAAGATTATCCTGATTAATCAGCTGAGCTCTACATGCAGTTACATGTGTCTTTATTAGAGGAAGATGTGGGGTGGGAGATCAGGCTACAGAAGAGGTGATGGGAGTGTGGAAACAGACCAAGGTGAAGATGCTACGGTGCTGGAGAAGAAGACGGAAGAAGGGACCAGGAGCCAAAATATTTAAGGAATATAGCTCTAGATTCAGGAAAAGGCAAGGAAAGGGGTTTTCTCCTTGAAGTCTCCTAAAGGAACTACCTCGCCAACACCTTGGCCTGATTTTGGACTTCTGACCTCCAGAACCATAGGAGAACACAAGTGTGGTGTTTTACACCACTGAATTTGTATTGTCACAGCAGCAAAAGAAAACTAATGTAGATGCTCTTCAACCAACAATGGGTTATATTCTAGTATACTCATCATAAGCTGAAAATATCATAAATTAAAAATGAATTAACGTGTGTGTGTGTGTGTGTGTGTATATAAGGAGAGATAGAAAGAGAACCCCTTCTCCCACCTCCAGTGGAATCTGGTCATGCTGTAATCCTTTTTCCTCCAATTTTTTATCCTTTTAGGATCCTGGACACATACATACCTGGCATGAAGGTGACGGGGCCCAGAGTAAGTACATTCAAAATATTAATATGATCAGGAAAACTTTTCTTGTATCCCCCGTAACTACCATACAGTGCTGGCCTTTCTCTCATTGTGTGGATTGCAACTCTCCTACCTCTCCATTCAATGGAGGTATCAACCCCTTCTCCATCAGAGACACATATACTAGGGGACACCTCTTTAGTGTCCCCAGGAAAAATAAGAACATAAGTACCTGGTCCTGAGTGTTGTTTTCTGGCGCTTCTTCTTATAACTCCTTATTCTGCCTTTTTGGTACAAAGGGTGCTCTTCTCTCCTGAGTCTTTAAAGCACCTTAGGTCTCCACCCTCCACTTCCTGCTCTGTGTAGCACAGCCTTGGTGCACAGTGATACAAGTGTGGATCTGGTCAGGGGAACGGAAAGGGTTAGAGGAGGAAGTGGAAGTCAGGGGGTGGTATAATGATAACATAACTGGACCCACATGGGAAAGGTCTTGGGTTCATGTCCCAGGACCTCCCTGAGCACGCTGGGCATGCATGCACATGCTTGTCATGTCAGGCTGGCTGAGATGGGAGGTGGATCGCAGCATGGGAACACTGTTGAGGATGCTGTCTCTCTGCTTCTTTCATTAAATAAATAAATAAGCTTTGAGGGTTTCTTTTTGTTGTTGTTGTTTTTAAAAGAGGCTTGAATTAGGTCTTGATAAATAAGTTTCCAATAGGGAAGGAGGAAAGGATATTCTAGATGGAGGGAAAAGCCTACACCCAGACTGGGTTATGCAGCCATATTGAGTGTCCAGGAGCTTGAATTGTTCTAGTGTAGCAGAGATAGGCTGAAGTAGACAACACAAGGTACTGAGGTGGGAAAGAGAGGCAAATTTTATATGAAATGGAAAAGGAATCCTTTGTGGGATTTTTGACCACAGATGTAAAATGAAATCATCGGGTGTGTTGCTTAGAGAGGTCGCTCCCGGGTTAGTGGAAGGACAGGAGTGGGAAGAAGAAAGGGGTAGAACAGGGTGGCCAGTTACGGTGCTTGCATTTGTCCAGGTGAGATTTGACTAAATGTGAACTAGGACAGAGCAGTGAAAATGGGGGAAAAAGCTGGAGCCAGAAAATATTAGAAAGGTAGGTAAGACCCTCCCTTCTGGTTTTTAAAATGATGACTCTAGAGGGGCTGGCAGGTGGCATGGTGGTTAAGGTGCTGGACTCCCACATGGCCAACCTGACCATGGACCTGGTGGCTTGTTTTCTTTCTCTCTCTTTGTCTCCCTCTGGTTAAGTTGAATAATAATGGTAATACATAAAATTAAATAATTCTCTAAAAAATGATGGCTCTATTACCAATATAGGAAATACTCCCTTTGGGAAAACTGAATGAAAAATAAGATTTTACCTAAGACTCTTGGTACTTTTGGAATGGTGGTTAAGGTGTTGGATTCCCACATAGCCAACTGAAGTTGTCCTGGACCTGACAGCTTGAAAATTCATGCCAGGCACGCATGTGTGCATGCCTATAATCCCAAGAGGAGAATGGAGGACACAGGATTGTGGTGTGGCCATCCTTACTGGAGGGCGATTTCTCACTTTCTCTATCTCTGTCTCTCTCCTCTCTGGCAAGCACATATCCCCTTTGGCCAAAAAAAAAAAAAAACTTTGAAAAAAAATCATACGAATTTTGAAAAACATAAGTAGGTCTGATGACTTTCTGGAAGCACTCCAAAGTCTGGAAGTTCCTTAGAGGCTAAGTAAAAATCACAATTGCTAGGTTATAGTGACACTATATTCCCGAGTTCTTGTAACTCAATCAGAAATTCTCCCATATTCACAGGGAGACTGCCATAGCTTCTTATCACTGTTTACATAGAAGAATCACTGCAGCTTAAACAACATCAGCTTATTGTGCTGACGGTTATTTAGTTCTGTGGCTCAAGACCGTGTGGGAAAACATGAAAAGCCAGCCAACCAAACCAGCAAACAAAAACTTGATGGATCTGGGAGAAAGCCTGAAAGTAACCATGTACCTCTCTCTCTTTAGGGCCAAAGGGTACATGTGAGACAGACACACACACACACACACACACACACACATACAGAGAGAGAGAGAGAGAGAGAGAGAGAGAGATAAAGCACTCTCAATGGGGTGTATGCATGTGCCTAGCATGCTTTTCAAGCCATAAGGGGGAGACTGGAGTCACCATCGGCCATGTGGGATCTGGCCTCCAATGTACAGAGCCTAACCACTAAGCTATGGGCTGGACCTGCACTTTTCTTTCTCCTTCCACCTGTCGTTCTTCATAGACACAGTTACTAGCCGTGTAGTCTGTGTAGAGTAAGCAAATCTAGGCAAAGAGCTTTTATATACAACATCTCACATGCCACCTGCAACATATGATGTATAACACATATGATTAATGCACACATATTTGTTACACATAACAAATGAAAAAGAGACCTCCCCCCCCATATGATGTTTTTCTTTCAGGAACTCACCGTTTATGCTGCAGGTAAAGAGGCAAATCATGTTATGCATTCTTTTCCTTTTTTTCCTTAAATAGACTATTAAAAACTAATGTCTGTGGTGATAGTAAGAGGAGTATTTTCACAAGTTCACTTTGTTTCACAAGTTCATTTTTTAAAAGGTGTTTGCCATACGGCACATGCACTCACCAGAGAGAGACAGTGAAAGAGAAAGTGAGGAAATCAGCCCCAAGGAGGGATGGCCATGCCACAATCCCTTCTCCTCCATTCTCCTTCTGGGATTTTTGGGCATGCATGCATGCATGCATATGCGCTCAGTGTGATTTTCAAGTCACTAGTTCTGGGACTCAAACCACTATCAGCCATGTGGGAATCCAGCACCTTAACCACCATGCCACCTGATGGCCCTCATTCATCATTTTTTGAACGTAGCAAAGCACTCAGTTATACATAGGGACTAATTTCATCATTTCACATTTCCAATTGGGGTGTCTCAAATCTTAATAGATTCAATGACAGCAGTAGCAGTAGTAGTCAAATACCCATCCTGAAACTGAAAGCGAATGTGAATATTTTCAGTGTAAAAGATGAGTTTTCACAAAGACATTCTGTAGACGACTGCTTGGAAAAGATGTGAATACCACAACCCAATTGTGAATGGCCTCACAACTGTTTCCTCAAAGCCACTTGGATTTGGAATCCCGATCTTAACAAGATCTTTACATGTTTGGGCTTATTTTGAGACAGCCTGCTTCGGAGTGCTGTTAATAACCAACTTAAACTGTAGCAGACAAAACACAATCTTCTAGGGTCAAGCAACATATTCTAGCCTTCATTTTCCAGAGTAGAAACTTAAGATTTTTCTCTTAAAAACTAAGAACGTCTTTCCAATATCTTATCTCTGTGTAACACATTCTGGGAAATGTAACCCAATTTGATGATCAGGATTTGAAAATAAACAGTCCAAAGATCAGAGATCTTTATGAATTAATTAGATCTAGGTCTCAGGGATATGACAATGTTCTTGTTCTACCTAACACATGCAGAGTTCATATTTTCACACCTAGTAAAAGTCTCTCTCCATTCTACGTGGGTCTTACAAACATGTACAGCAAAGGGCACATGACCTTTCCTCACTTAAGGACCTACCTGTTTAACAACTACTTACACTTAAGGCCAATTCTCCAGGGGGAGGAATCCCCTTTTTCTGTCTGTGTGAGTATTGGAAACCCTCTTTCTCAGTCTGCCTCCATCTCCCAGTCTGTTAGTATTCACTATATGAAGTGACTGCTATCATGCAAGACTATATATTTCATTTATAAATTTGTACTTGGCCATGCCCCCATAGTTATATTCAGAATCAATAAAAACAATGATGTGGGAACCAGCAGTTAGCGTAATGGCTATGTCGCTGGACTCCCACATAGTCGATGTGGTTCACGTCCTGGACCCAGTGGCTTAAAACTCATGCCGGGCGTGTGTGTGTACGTGCCCAAAATCCCGAGAGGAGAATGCAGGAGAAGGGATTGCGGCATGACCATCCCCCCTGGCGGGTGATTTCTTGCTTTCTGTCTCTATGTCTCTCTCTCTCTCTGTCTGGCGAGCGCACGCGCCCTATATCAAAAACCTCTCCAAAAAAACACAAAAAACAATGATGTCAGGTTTCTATGATTGTGTTGTAGTGTGTCTTGTTGTGTTCTGGTGTTTGTCTAATGTATGGTTTTTGTATGGAGAGAACTACATTACTCTTGCATGATGCTTTGTGATGTCTACTGAAAAGTACCTACCCTGTGGCGGCACAACATACACAAGACCTTGGCCTTTAAACTACTCACTTAGCCAACTCACTTAACTACTTAGTTGTAGGAGCAGACCTTGATTGTTAGGTGAGGAGTGTTGGTATTAAAACATGCTACAGGGGCCCATAGGTAGCATGGTGGTTAAGGCACTGGACTCCCATATAGCTGTTCTGTTGCAGAAAAATACACTGAGGATGAAAACAGCACTCCAGAAAGCAAAAGGAGAATTCTTTTATTACATTGGTGGGCATGGAGGAGTTAACACTCTGAGTCTTCAGCCCCAGCTGAGAGTTGGACACAGTCTTTTAAGGGTGAATTGGGGAGGGGTGGTTTCAGCACGCTTGGAGTGTCCTATCGGGGGAGAGGCTCTGTGTCTGCCCTAATACAGAGCTGGCAGACAGGGAGCTCAAGGCCTCTGGCTGCTCAACAGTTCAGGGGAGGGGCAGTTTCAGCATGCTGGGGAACAGAAAGACCAGGCTGCTATCAACCAGCCCTGGGCTGCTTCAAGGTTATGCAGAAGTTTCTCTATATCAGAACAGAAATTTCATGCAATTATCAGATTTGGCTTGTTCCACATCAGTTCGAGTCCTGGATTTTTTACGTTCTCTTTCTCTGTCTCTCGCTGGCAAGCACATAAGAACATAAGATATGTTCTTATGGCAAAAATCTTAGGGGAAAAAATGCTACAACACGGATGAACTACTTTTGTACCAAGTTTAATTTATACCTCCATGCCTTGGGGATGTAATTTTATCAATTTTAGACAGAATTTAAAAGGTGTGAATTTTAAGCTAACAGCTATGCACAGAAATCAGCATTTCGGGAAAGGTATTGCTTTTAACTATGAACAGGTGGGGTTTTGTTTGTTGTGAAAATTTTCTAATTCTTTTTTTGGTCTGCAGGTACTACTTGTGTTCAAAAGCTTTAAGAAAATATATTTTCCAAGCAGTTTGAGGACAATCATTTGTCTAGGTTCCCTGGAACTAAAACCTTCTTTAATTAATGATTAACAGATGCATTTTATAAATATATTTGTCTACAGATATATAGGGAGAATTCATTTTTTGAAATTTGATTTTTTTAGTGTAATAATTAATAGGACCTATCCCCCCCCAAAAAAAAAGAGAAGCACTTAGAAATATGATCATTTAAAAAGAAGTAACTTAGTCCCTTTTACTAATAATGAGCAAAAATGTTCTTATCAGATATTAGGGAAAAACTTTGAAGGGTCCCCAGAGAGCATTCATTCCAATCTAGCCTCTTTGTTTTTATTTTTGTTTTCGTTGTGCTATAGGGCCAGAGAGAGAGAGAAAGAAAGAGAGAGAGAGAGAAATCACTCCCCACGAGGGGATGGCCACTTCACAATCTCTTTACCTCCATTCTTTTAGGATTTGGGGGTGTGTGTGCACAAGTACTCAGTGTGTTTTACAGGCTGCAAGGTCTGAGACTGGAACCAAGCAGTTGGCCATCTTGAATGCAGTTGCCTTAACCACCACACCACCAGCTGACCCACCTCTCTGTCATTATAGCAGGGAGGGAACTTTGAGTTATTTGTGGAAACTCAGAGCATTTCTTCAACTAAGAGAAGTTTCTCATGCTTTTCTCATTCCTGTACCTTCTTGCCAGTTTAGACTAAGGTAAACGTGAAGAGAAAGCCTGTAGACAGGTCTTGAGAAGTTAAATTTTAAAGTTATACTGCTAAGCAACATGAATATTTCATGTAAGCAAACATGTCTGTCTCGTTTTAAACAAAATACTGAGCTCCTGAACTCCAAGCCCTATGCACGTATGAAAGTAGAGACAGCACTGCTACTCTGATAGCTGTGGAGTGTTCAATTAAGGCTAATCAGACCGTTCCAGATCAGATTTCCAAAGTCAAGGGCTGGGTGGGGACAGTGCACACGAGGGAGTGGACTCTGAGTCTGTTTTCAGGTTATTTCAATACTGAATTTCCTCCTTGCAGACTGCTGCTAGCCTACTGTGCTACTGTGGGGTGGGGGTGGGGGGAGAAGACATTAAGAATCTGGGACCTGAGAGGGACAAGCAGATACTCAAGAACTATTCGTTTGCCACACCTGATGCAGGTCAGGTGATGCAGTAAGCACAGAAGGTACAAAGATAAAATTGCCCTTGCCATTATTGAGGAGCCAGCAGCTCAGGATTCAAAGCAAACATGGGAGCAGATATATACAATAGTTCTGTACAATTTTTATTGCTATGTGCACTAGCCAGAGACCAGGAGAGAGAGAGAGGGAGGGAGGGAGGGAGAGGGAGAGAGAGAGAGAGAGAGAGAGAGAGAGAGCGAGCACACTCCCTGGAGGGGGGGATGGCCACTCACAACCCCTTCTCATCCACACTCATCTTGGGATTTTGGGCACACATACGTGCCTGGTGTGAGTTTCAAGCCATATTTCGGGAACTGGAACTGTGGTTGGACATGTGGGAATCCAGCGCCTTACCTGCTATGCCACCTACTGGCCCTTGGTGGAGAAGGATTTTTAAGCAAACATTTACCAGGTGATAAAGAAGCATCCTAGCAGTTGTTTTGGGGCTCAGTTCTGATGGAGAAGTAGGGGTTCACCAGGCCATGGAGGATGGGGCTCCTGAGCGCATCTCAGGAAGAGGGTGTGGTTGGTGCAGGCACAGAGGTGTGAGGAAGCTTAGAGGGCTTGAGATCCAGAAACCAATAAGATTCGCAGTCCCATGGCCAGACCCCTTCCTGGGAGAGCTGCAGCTCCAGGGCTGAGCAGGACCTCCACCAGTTACCCCTGCCTTGGCCCTGGGCATGAGCACCTCTGCAGGCTCTCTAAACACAAAAGGTTCAAAACTGGTCTTACAATTGTATATATACAATATACATACTATATATGTAATATACACATAATATAAATGTACATGATATACATAACACACATATATATGTTTAGTATATACATATAAATGTATACAATATGACATGTGCATACACTATATTACATATTATATATGTATATACTATACACATATACATACCCACATATAATATATATGTACATATATACACACACAGTACCTGTATAGTATATACAGCTGAATATATATATAGATACTATATAGTTTCTATATATATATATATATATATATATATATAGAGAGAGAGAGAGAGAGAGAGAGAGAGAGATACTATATCCATGTATATCTACATATCTCTAGGTATATATACTATCAATATTTCTTTTAGCTCCATCCATGGGTCCTGAGGTTTCTCAGGGAAAATACTTTATGATGTCTGTTATTATTCTATCTTTTCTCCTTCCTTCTTTCCTCCTTCCCTCCCTTCCTTCTTCTTTTTACCTTGCACCCCTCTTCCCAGCCCTTCCTGGGCGCAGGGGCACGTCTCTGGCGTCCAGTGGGCTGGGAGGGGCCGCAGCCCATGCTGCGCGGTCCTAGCGCGCGGTCCCTTGCCCGCCCTGCGCGGAGGTCCCGCCGCGCACTGCGCCTGCTGCAGGCCTGCACCCCGCACCTCCAGCTTCTCACTGCTCCACACCCAAAGGCTCGGCGGAGGAGCTCGGCACCCGGCAGTTGCCGGGGACGGTTGCCACAATAAACAGAGTCACGGAGACCTGGAACCTGGGCGGTGGTGGGACTTCTGTAACTCAGAGTAGGAGACTGGAGGCGTCTAAACCACCAGCTAGGATGCAAACGCAGCTCTCTCCGGAGCGAGGCAGGGAAGCGTCCGCTGCCTGGCCGAGCTGGTTTTTACAGTACCGAGGTCTAAGCACCCTGGGGGACCTCTGATCTATTTCCTTCCCGGACACAGAGGAACACGCTCCCAACTCCGGGCCCTGGGCCCTGGGCGAGCGCCGGAGTTGTCAGACGCTGTGCAAACCGTGTAGATGGCTCTGGGGTGGAAGGGACGCAGGTGTCCAGTCGCAGGAGACGGCTCTGGAGGGGAGGTGGGCAGGGGCGATGTCATACAGCGACCTGGGAAGGACGGTCACATTGGCGGAAACCCCCAGACATTCCAGATCTTACTCAGCTCAGCAGCCCGGTCCGGTCCGTGGAGGGCGGGTGCATGGTTCTCACCCGGAATGAAGTCAAAACGGTGTCATCCCGCCAAAACGGCAGCCTAGGCAGACTGCTCAAGTGAGCAACAGGTTCACCTTTCTTGGATTTTCTCTTCCTTCTATCCTCGTTTTAATTGTTTTCAAAATTATTCTTGCGAATTGAAGGCTCCAGAGAGACAGAGAGGAGAAATGAGTCCCCAGGGGTGATGGCTGCAGGGCAGCCACAATTGCTTTTCCCCATTCTCCTTTTGGGATTTTGGGGACCCACAGGCACGTGCCTGGAGTGGGTTTCGAGCCACCCATCAGAACTCAGACCGTGGTTGTCTTTGTGGCAGTCCAGCACTGAACCACTAAGCCACCTGCTGGCCCCAAGAGCTGAAAGGGATTATTATTACTATTTTTTTCTTAACAGAGATTTTTGCTATAAGGTGCATGTGCTCATTAGAGAGACAGAGGGAGGCAGAGAGACAGAAAGCCAGAAATTGAGAAATTACTCCACAGGGAGGATGACCATGCTGCAATCCCATCTCCTCCATCTTCCTCTCGGAATTTTGAGCATGCACACACACACACGCCCAGCGTGAGTTTTAAGCTGCCAGGTCCATGACTCGAACCTGCAGTTGGCTACGTGGGAGTCCAGCCAGTAACTATTACACCATCTGCTGATTCCCAAAAGGGCTCTTAGAGATCATCTATGAACCTCTCATTTTACAGGTTGCAAACTTATGCTCAGAGAAGCTGAGTGACTTGTTCAAGGTCACAGGGCACTAGTTAATGAGGAAGCTGGGAGGAGTAGACAGGTGGCCTGATTCAGTCCCTCATGTCTCCTCAACTTCACCCCCCCAAAAAATACCAGTTAGTATTCCTAGATCCTTCCAAGGAAACTAGTGGTCAGCTCTGTTATAGGGAGTTGATTATTTATAACACTTAAACTCATGTCGCTCTCTCTGTTTTAGTCTGTTTTGTTGCTAATAAAAGAAAATACCTGAGTCTGGGTATTTATAAACACAGAGGTTCGTTCAGTGCATGGTTTGGATACCCAGGTCCAGGAGCATCCCATCATGAGGCCAGGGCAGAACATGTGTGTCCACGAGGCTCTGTGGGTCTCCTTCCTTCTTCTTGTAAACCCAGCAAGAGTCAGAAATGGGGGCCCCACCCTGAACACTTTCATTCTAATCTCCTCCTAAAGGTCTCACCTGTCCATGTCGTAATCAAATGAAGTTTTGGCCTTCTGAATCCCATCACAGCCATGTCTCTACACATGAATTTTAGGCACTGAAACCATAGCAGTTCCTCTTATTACTGAGGTGGTGTTGCTTGTCCATTTTCCTTCTTCTGGAGTTAAAGAAGACAGAGTTCGAGTTGAAGCATTACCGCTATGGAACAGTGTACGTTAAAGATTTATGAGTGAAGAGTTGAAATGAGGCTAAAATGCTGTCAGGGCACATCTCTGAGAGTATTAACTCATGGGTGTAAATGTCACATGGACTGTCCAGCTGGAAACTGAAAAGTCTCAGCTAGAAGAATCCACACGAAAGGCCTCCTAGAAAATGTGGAGAAGTTTAATGAATGTTTGCAGAACCGCAAGAGTGAAATACTGCACACAATTTAAAAAAATAAATAAATAATTTTAATTTGATCAGAGAGGGACAGAGAGAGAAAGAGAAGAGAAAGTGAGAAGGCAAGCTACCAGGTCTGGGACTTGAACCACTGTTGGCTATGTGGGAGTCCAGTGCCCTTAACGACCATGCCACCTGCTGGCCCTGAACACACAATTTTTAAAAAGACTATCCATGAACATAGATTTGCTGTGAATGAGTGGAGTTTTACCCAAATAGACCAAGCAGGTATTTTTTCGGAGCATCCTAGGACTACAGTTTGAAGTTGTTAAAATGCTATTTCCAGGGCCAGCAGGTTGTGTGGAGGGTAAGGTGCTGGATCCCACATGGTCAACTGAGTGGCTTGTGTCCCAGACCCAGTGTCTTAAAAAACATGCGGGGCACATGCGTGTGTGTACCCAAGATCCCAAGAGGAGAAAGGAGAAGGAGTTGTGGCATGGCCGTCTCCCCCTAAGGGGGTGACTTTTCACTTTCCTTCACTCTATTTCTCTGTCTCTCTCTCCAGGGAGCATCTGAGCCTTATAAAAAAGGAAGGGAAATTAAGAAGAAAAAGAAAAAGCCATTTTAAGGGGTGAGCTAGGGCCAGCTAATACTGGCTCAGAGGAGCTGATTATCAGAAATATTTGGACTGTCTCTCTCTCTTTCTCTCTGTCTCTCATAGAAGGAATAAATATACTTAAGACAGTAAGCTAACTCATCAGCAATATTACTTAGTGATTTTTGAAAATTGCATGCTATTGAGATCAGCAGATGGTGTAACGACTATGTCACGGAATTCCCATGTAGTCGACCGTGGTTCAAGTCCCGGACCCAGTGGCTTAAAACTCACACCTGGCGTGTGTGCGTGTGTGCCCCAAATCCCAAGATGAGAATGGAGGGGAATGGATAGTGGTGTGGCCATTTTTCCTGGAAGCGGGGGTTGATTTCTCACTTTCTGTCTCTCTTTGTCTCTCTGGCAAGCATGTGCCCTATAGCAAAAATCTCTTAAAAAATTACATGCAATTCAAATTTGCATGTCCATAAGGCTTTATGGAACACAGACATGCCCATTTACTTACATATCGGTAGCTGCTTTTGTATTTCACAGCAGAGTTGAATTACAAGAGACTGCATGACCTTCAAAGCCTAAAATATTTATTATCTAGATTTTTATGAAAATATTTGCTTATTCCAAAATTTAAAAAAAAATGATAAAGTAACTCCCTCGAGGGCGTTAAATAACTACATGGAATGCTAAAAGCCTGAAAGAGTTTGTGCAATTGTCAGAAGGCAAAGACTCAGGATTAGCCCCCGCATGGGGGGAGTTGGTCTCGAGGTAACCAAACCCCAGAGCACTCTGTGAAGTGGCTTCATTCAGCTCAGCTAATGCTCCAAGTGTTGGCAGAGCACCCTGTTCTGCAGGAGCGCCGTGGATGTGGACAAAACTTCACTGTGTGGCTCTGCTGTTTCCATCTGAGACGGTACTGGGAGTGTCATTGCTTTTGAAAACAGAGAGCACCAGATTGTAAAATGCCCGGGTGGCATTTCAAGTGTCATCTGGAATTCAAAGACCTAATTTTAAAATTCCACGTTGTGCTGGTTCTTCATGTCCCAGTGTCAGACTTTTCAACCCAAATGTTGTATTCTGGGAGCACAGTGCCCCACCTCACACACATCAGGGGGCTCAGAGGTGTCTATATTCAGAATCCTCTAGGGCAGGTTGCTTCAGTAGCTGGTGAGCCCATGTAGAAAGCTCACAAATCTGTCTACAAACAGTTGTGTGAAGAGAACTACTATTACCAAAGGAACATTGTACCAGAATATTGTCACTAAACACACACACACAGCCCATTTGCGTGATCCAGATCTATGCAATCCGTGTGTCCACGCATATAATAACACCAGCAATGAACAACTGGAGTCGAGTCAAAGTGCAGAGAGCCAGCATATTTTAGATATCCCTTTAAGGGACTTGGTATGACAGATTCTTGCAGAGAACAACCAGAAATATCTAAATAAGCCCACAAACAGGGGAACAATTGTTTGCTGAACCTTGGCATTAAGCCAATGATCTTGATGTTTGCTCATTCAATGCAAACTGGGTAAATACAGAGAGAAAACACCAATCTCGGGGTAATAACTCACAGAATGGCAGCTTCCCAGTAGATTTCACTGTAATAATCTCATAGAATGATAAGACTTCCATTTACATCTACCCTTAAGAGTCAGTCCTGAACTGCATTTAGCTATTTCAAGCCCTAACCCTGCACTGAGCTTAATGGGGATGTGTAAGGGAGAAACAGTACTGGCTGAATGGTAGTTGGAAAGGCAAGCTTACTTTTTAGAAAGCTGTAACAACTCTTAAGGTTACACATGGCAATTTTCACACACTGATATTCTCACAATTAGAGAAAAGTAATATTTAAATGATTTTTCACTGCTTCCAATTTTGGCAGTCCGTGGGCACAGAGCTCTGGGACTTTTGAATTAGTGGTGTGATTTTTTTCCCCGTGCTGGCCTTGAACATATTGTTTGACGCTCCAGGGGAGTTTGGCTGCTTGAAGAACTGAAAAATGAAGGGAAGAACAAAGCTCTCTAAGATACTTGAATTTCTTCTCTGTTGGAA
>NW_006203787.1:1531838-1540339 GCF_000334495.1 Tupaia belangeri chinensis
GCCATCTGGCTGGATTCTGAGCTCAGCCCCACTCTGGGTGAGTACAGTGGCCTCGAGGAAGTCAAAGAATCTCCAGGGCTGGCCCCTCATGCTTCAAATGAGGTGGGCTGGACTAGGAGATTCTGGATATGTGGTAGTCCCTGGAGCTCTGGTTCTCCAAGTGGGGTAACACAGCATCTGTGTTTGAATAACCTCTGTGGCTTGTCATCAATGCAGATTCCCTGCAACATGTACAACTGTATTGGTACAGAATGTCCAGGACTGGGGCCTTAGAATCTGATTTTTTTTTTTTTTTTTTTTTTTTTTTAAAATTTTGGCTGTAGGGCACATGTGCTTGCCAGAGAGACAGAGAGACAGAAAGTGAGAAATCACCCCTGCAGGGGAGATGGCCACACCAAAATCCCTTCTCTTCCATCCTCCTGTCTGGATCTTGGGCATGCCCGCACACGCCCCTGGCGTGAGTTTTAAGCCGCCGGATTTGGGACTCAAACTGTGGTCAATTACATGGGAGTCCAGCAACATAACCATGATGCCATCTGCTGGTCCCAGAATCTGTATTTCTTATAAATGTATTTATTTATTTATTGTGCATGTGAGAAGGGGAGAGTGAGAGAAAAGTACTCACAGGGTCTCACACTGCAATCCTTCCCTCCCTCAAGTCTTCTCTAGCCAACCAGGACCACATGCACACAAGTCAGTAGGGGAACTTAACCTACATGGTCTTCAGCATTTCAGAGTGTTTGGCCAACATCGTGCCACTGCAGCTGGGCCCAGAATCTATACTTTTTTTTATTTATTGAGGGGGAGATTTTTGCTATTGGGTGGGTGCACTCACCACAGAGACAGAGAAACAGAAAATGAGAAATCATCCCCTGGGGGGATGGCCCCTCAGCAACTCTTTCTCCTCCATTCTCCTCTTAGGATTCTGGGCATGCATGTACATGTGCCCAGTGTTGAGTTTCAAGCTGTCGGGTCTGGGACTTGAACTCTATGTGGGAGTCCAGTGATATGACCATTATGCCACCTGCTGGCTCCGGAATCTGCACTTTAAACAAGCAGCATAGGTATTCGTATGCACAAGGATGACTGACACATTGCAGAGAGCAGAGAAAATTTAATCTTCAGAGGGAGGCTGACTGATTTCACATTTGAGCTTGGGAAGTTATTTCACCCAAGTGTCAGTTTACTCTTCTTTTATATAGAAGACAGCAGTAAAACTTACCTTCTAGAGTTATTGAAGAGCATTAAATTTGAAGCAAACAAACAAGAACGAGTCTGGAGAGTGATTTCCTCACAATAATTATGCAATACATGGAAGTTGAGATTATTTCAACTGTATTTTGATGTGTAGGGTCAATTTTTTTTTTTTTTACAGTAAAGTAGATAACCTTCCAAATTTTGGCAGAGAGCCCACACATTTATTAAATTGCCTTCCTTGCAAGTGAAGAAAAAGATTTTTGCCAGGTCATCTTTATTATATTTTTTTAAATGAAAAAAGGGTGCCTGTGTTTGCCAGAGAGACATAGAGAGGCAGAGAAGGAGAGGGAAAGTGAGAAAGTACCCTCCATGGGAGATGGTCACACTGCAATCCCTTCTCCATTTTTCTATCCTGTTGGAACTTTGGACATGCACCCAGACATGCCTGGTATATTTTTCAAGCTGCCAGGGCTAGGACAAACTCTCTTTGGCCATGTGGGATCCAGATTCCCTATACCACGAGGATACGGGACCAACCCAATAATCTGGTTTTTGAATTATTGTGTCATCAGAAAAGTCATGATGCATTCCATAGAACAAAAAAAAGCCATGACTTTTCTGACAACTTAATAGATTTGATTTAGATTTTTAAAATTAATTAAATTAATTAATTTCATCCATGAGAGAGAGAGAGACAGGAACTCCCAACAGGATCTCAACATCAAACATCACCATCCACTTCTTATCTCTGCCGCCTTATGCAAGGGCACATGTGTACCATGCCCAGGGAGGTCCTGGGATATGAACCCTGGGCCTTTTCTAGGACCAGTTGCATTTCTGCTGCACTACCACCTGGCCCCAGTTGTTATCTTAAACACGAACTTGATTCCATCTTATTTTTGTACCAACATACTTCAACTGCCCTCTAGCCTCATACAGCAGGTCAAAACCTTTAGGAAGAGCCTAAAGAGGGTGCGCATATACAGTACCGTGTATCACCAGCTGGACTCAAGCATCCCCGTTCCACAGTGGCCTTCCCCATGCTCTTTCTTCTGGAGCTTCCTCTCCTGGGCTTGGATGGGGCTCCTATAAGCCTGATGATCTTCCACTTCTGCTACAGGCTCCCTCCCTCTGCCGTCTCTTTATCTGGCTCTACAATTAGAGCAGCTACAGTGAGCTGCCTGTTCTCCAGCCTTTTCTAAAGAAAAGGCTGCAGGGAGGGCCTGATAGTCAAATTACCTGGAGGGAAATTATAGCTCTTCCCCCATGGAAAGTCTGCAGAGGCTGCTCCCAATTTCTCTCTGTGTGAGGACTGAGCAACTCAGGTGTCAGTCTTGTTGGATTACGGCAGGGAAGGGAGGAAGGGAGGAAGGGGGGAGTGGGGGGAGAGAGAGAGAGAGAGAGAGAGAGGAGAGAGAGAGAGAGGAGCCACTCTTCCTAAACAGATACTGATGCATGAGTGTTGTGAACCAGCCTCCACTGGGAAAAGAATTCAGGGTTTCAATGTCCTAGTGCCCAAATGGGCTTTATCCACACACCAGGGGGCGCCAGAGTCATTGCTGTCTGACGTGACTTTCTACATTAATTCCACCAACATACATGGGGCACCTCACTGTGCTTTGCTGGGCCCCAGGGTTGGCCTGTGGGAACGTCAATCTACTTTTCAGCTCTGTGTGAGGGTATGTAGGTAGGATTCGCAAAGTAACAACCATGAAAGGAGGAGAGCCAAGCAGATGCTGATGGACAAAAAAAAAAAAAAAAAAAAAAAAAAAAAAAAAATTTTTCCCTAAAATAAAAAAGTCTTGTGGCCAGCAGATAGCATAATGGTTATGTCGCTGGACTCCCATGTGGCTGACTGCAGTTTGAATCCTGGACCTGGTGCCTTGTGCATGTGTGTGCCCAAAATCCTGAGAGGAAAATAGAGGAAGAGAAGAGATTGTGGCATGGCCATTCCCATGGGGAGTGATTCCTCACTTTCTCTCTCTTTGTCTCTCCAGTGAGAACACATGCCCTATAGCAAAAATCTCTCTAAAAATAATAATAAAAATTAGAAAGCCTATGCGAACATGCTCAGGTGAACAGCTCACTTCTACCAGGGGTCCTGAGTGGCTGGTGCTGGGGGTTAGTTTTTGCATGGGGTTGACTACTTGCCCTCAAATGGGTAGGTCACAAAATGCTGCTCTGTTCCATTTGTCACAGGGTGTATACCAGCCTGCTGCAGGATGTCTTGTAGACTTAATGACTGAGGCTCTTTTTACTAATTCCTGGGACAGCATTTTAGACTCAACTAGTCTCATTTTTCTCAGGAATCTTTCACTCTAGATGGCTACCCTAGTATCTCAGGGGACCTCTTACCAACAACCTCGGAGAGTATATTTAATTGCTCAATGTAGACAATTTCAATTTTATGGACAAACATCACTCGCGCCTCCATCTCTCCAAGCCATTCTCTTATGGTGTGCACAAGATCATTTAGCTAGTAATTTGTTCCATGTGTTTCCTTTCTCATTCACGGGACAGCTATTTACTGAGCCCCTCCTCTGTCCCAGGTGCTGTCCCAGGTGCTGGAGATGCAGGAGAGACTAAAACAAAGTCCCTGCTTACAGTCTAGAAGGGCAACAGGATAAACGAGGAGACGTTTGCTATGGGTGAAAAGTGCTGTGCAGAGAAACAAAGTTTGGGAAAGGATCGAAAGCTCTAGAAGGGTGGTGCAATTTTGGACTGCGGTGGGGTGGGGATCAGAGAAGGTGGGGAAGAAATGACCCCACAGATGTTTGTGGATGGAGTGATCTAAGCAGCGGGAACAGAGGGTGAAACGCCCTGTGGTGAAAGCGTGCTTGGCACGATAGGGACAGTATGGAGGCTGGAGTGTCTACACAAGGGTTGGAGAGCTTAGAGAGGGCAGGGAAGGAGCTGACATCAACATCACTGCTCTCAGGAGTAGGTGGAGCCCAACCCAAGAGTAGCAGCACCACCTAGATCTTTCTCTTGGGGAGGTTACGCATTATTATTTTCAGCGTATGAGGTGCTGAGGGTCAAAGGGGACACCTTGCCAAGGTACTGGCCTAAGACAGATTGCTCCCAATTAAATCCACCTCGCCTGCAGGGATCCTGCTATTTCATATTCCCTTAGCAGAGTCTCGCTAGCACTCAGATAAGGATAATACCATATTGCCTGATAAAATTCCTTCACTTTTTTTTTTTTCAGATGTTTTTGACTTTACAAGCAGGTGGTCTTTGTGGCAATGGGCAGTGCAGGATGTTGCTCAGACAGTGACGTCCTCCAGTAAACACTGCAGCGAAGAATATTCAACACCGACAGGTTTTATAGCTCACAGCCCCGCCGGTATTTTTCAGCAGAGTCTCTGAAGACTGAAAAGGAATAATTGAACAAATATCTGTGGTGGGCAGGCCTAAAACTTTCCTGTTGAGTTTATTCTTGTTCCCCGCCAGAGTGAATCCCAGCTGACTAGTAATTAGACTATTTACCAGATAAGCACTGAGAGGACAACAGGGATAGATATTTGCAGGGATAATAGCAAAGATATCCAACTAGCAGGAGGGCCTTCATTTCAAAGGACACTATACAGGGTAGTAAGATTGTACTTTCAATTATTCAGAGCAGATGTGCTATCACTTCAAACTGCTAGAGGGAAATATTTAGCTTGTTATCTTCTTAGACATTTAGCTTGCATTAAGTTAAATTCAGCAATGATTTCAAAATTCTTTTATTTTCCATTCAGTTGGGGAAAAAATAGTGAAAATCGTTCCAAGTTGCCACAAATGAAAAAACAAAACAAAACAAAAAAACAGGCACCTCACCTGTCCCCTTTTCTCAATCTGTTATATAAAAAGAAACAAAAGGTGAAACAAAAAACTCTCAGTTTTATGATTATCATGTATCCAGACAGCTTCAAGAAATTCAGCAGAATGATGCCTCCCACTCTCTGCCCTTTCTCCTGATATAACTTTTGCTTTCAAGCAGAATGGAGTAATAAGCACTGGATTTACCTTCTCAACAAAAACAAAGAAAAAAACAAAATATGTCAAAAGATGGTGGTCCATGGGACCAGCAGTTAGAGTAGAGGCTATGTTGCTGGACTCCCATGTAGTCGACTGGTGTTCGAGTCCTGGACCTGGTGGCTTAAACTCACGCTGGACACGTGTGCATGCATGCCCAAGATCCTGAGAGGAGAATGGAGGAGAAGGGATTGCGGCGTGGCCATCCCCCACTGGGGGGTGATTTCTTGCTTTTTATCTCTCTGTCTCTCTGTCTTTCTAGTGAGCACATGCGCCCTATAGCAAAAACCCCTAAAAAAAAAAAAAAAAAGGTGGTAGAGACATTGGACCTCATGCAATCAAGGTCAGTGGTCCCTGAGATAGGGAAAGTAAGTAAAGTGGACTTCTTGTAAGAAGTCCTCACTAATTACTTTGAGAAAGTTTCCAGAGAGTACACAGAGGGGAAATCCTCACAGAGCCCTGTGGACTGCCTGCATTGACAAGAAACAGACAGAGTCCAGGGAGGCCTCAGGAGAGAAAGAGGACTCAGGAGAGCTGCAGAGAGTCCCCTTGAGTTTTCAGCAGAGAACCAATCAACACATGCATGGAAAGCTACCCGAGCCCAGGGAAAGCACCTGGAAAGGACCCGAGGAAATGGCTCTCAGAGTGCTCATAGGCCTCTTTCTCATCAGTCAGGCTATAAAACTTCATGGGGCATAGGTTAGAGTACTTAGGTGGGTTTGGCCTTAGCGTGAGGAAAAATTAGCCCTGCTCACGGTAGACCAACCTAACAAATCGTAAAAGCAAAACCTGAAACCATCCAAGTTATGGAACTGCATTCCCAAACAAAGTTCAAGGGTATTTATAGAAACACAAAACTATTTGGCACCCAACCAGGTAAAACGGATACTGTCAGACATCTAATAAAAAACGTGGCAGGCATGAAAAGGAGCCAAAAAATAGAACTCACAATTAGGAGAAAAATAAATCAATTGAAAATGACCCAGAACTGACACAGATATTAGTATTAGCACACAAAGACATTAAAACATGATTACTGTACTCCATATCTTCAAAGACCTAGAGTAAGGAATGTGTATGCTAAGTAGAGACATGAAAGATAGTAAAAACTGTGGAAGTGAAAACTATAATGTCTGGTTTTTAAAAATATACTGAAATTGAGAGGGCCAGGTTCAATTTTCAGTCCACCATTAAAAGCCAGGCATGGTGGTACATGTCTGTAATCCCAGCTACTCAAGAAGCTGAGGCAAGAGGATTGCAACACAGCAAGACTTTATCTAAAAACATCAGACACAGAGAGAAAATACATGGAATGATACAAATCACCAGTTAGACATTGCAGAACGAATTGGAAGACATAGCAAGTGTCTCAAATGAAATATAAGAGAAAAAAAGACTAAAAACAACAGATGGCCCAGGTTCTGTGACATAAACAATAATGTACTACTAGTGGAGTTGAACCCATATGCAATCAGGGTTTGAGTCCCTAGCCTGGTCAGTTTGAAAACATACCTAGCATGTGCATGTGTGCATGTGTCCAGGATCCTGGTGAGCTGGAGAATGGAAGGGAGGGATTGAAGTGTGAATGAGCCCTGTGGAGTGCTTTTCTTTCTTGTGTATGCACGTGCACATTATCATATTTTTTTTTTTTGGAGAGGTTTTTGCTATAGGGCGCATGCACTCAGAAAGACACAGAGACACAGAGACAGAAAGCAGGAAATCACCCTCCCTCCCCCGGGGGGGATGGCCATGCCACAATCTCTTCTTCTCTGTGCTCCTCTCGGGATCTTGGGCTAGCACGCACATGAGCCTGGCGTGAGTTTAAGCCACTGGGTCTGGGACTCAAACTGGTTGACTACATGAGAGTCCAGTAACAGAGCCATCACACCAACTGCTGGTCCCTGTCATAAATATTTAAAAATGAAGGTAGTATTAGTGAGTTGGAGGACAGATGACTTTATAGCTGAATATACATACAATTGAAGTACCCAGAAAAGAGAGAGGGAAAGAAAAAAATATTTAAAGAAGTAATGGTAAAAAAAAAATCCAAATTTAAGAAAAGCCATCAACCCACAGATCTGAGATCTTTTAGAAATCTCTGGCACAAGAAAACTCTACCAAGAAACACCTTAAAATTTTTCAAAACTACTGACAAAGAGAAAAGTATTAAAAGCAGATACACAAAAAGCATATGGCATGTACAGAGGAAATTTAAAATACTAAGCACCTTAAACTATTGAAGGAATACCGTGGCAATGTATACTTTTATACCCTGTGAAAATAGCCTTCACACAAAGGAATAAAAACCCTGAAAATGATAGCTACTTGCATATATATATGAGTTTTCCTTATTATTTGAATCTCTTATAAGATAATTTGATGTTTAAACTAATATAGTAACAATGCAATGTGGGGTTTAATGACATGTTTGAAAATACAATGTCGGCCACAATAATAGCAAACAGGCCAGAAGGGGAGAAGTGGAAATACACTAAAAGTATATAATATATTAAAAAAACCCAGCAACATGATCTCCAGATAAACTCCCAGATATTAGGAAGCCAGAAATAGTCTAACTAAGCCATGAATCAGAAGATCAAAAAGCTGAAATAAGAGTTTTGATAATTGGGTTCTTTTCTCAGTTCTTTGGGAAATTAAAATCGACCAGGAGTATCATGATTCTGTTTTTATAACTATTGGTGAACACATTGGTTTTTGTAGCAGCATAGCCAATTTCTACAAATTAAGGGGCTTCCAGCTACACACTTGCTGTCTTCCAGTTCTCATGAGTCAGGCATGACCTGGCTGGGTCTTCTGTTCAGGGTCTCACAAAGCTGCAATGACGGTGTTGGCTGGGGTCTCATCTGGGACTCAAGATCTTCTTCCAAACTTATGTGGTTATGAGGAGAATTCATTTCCTTGCAACCCTGGACTCATGAGACTTGATTCTTCAAGGCCAGTGGGAGACTGTCTCTTCTCCTGCCTCTGTCTCAGGCCTCAAGATCTTCCTTTAAGGCTTCATCTAATTGGTCAGGCCCACCAAGCATAACCTCCCTTTGGATGAAGACCAATGGCTGTGAAACTTTAATTACACCTGCGGAATGCCTTCCTCTTTGCTGGCTCATGACTGTGACATCCCATAGTAATGACAGGCTCCACCCACATTCCAGAAGAAAGGATTATACAATGGTGTACACCAGGGACCTGAGATTTTAGGGGCTGTCTTAGAATTCTTAGTGTCTTAGAGAGAAACAAAGGAAGATGGTAGGGGAAGAATACTATTT
>NW_006203787.1:1540370-1590261 GCF_000334495.1 Tupaia belangeri chinensis
ATTTGTTATTCATAATCTCTTCTGTGTGACATGTTCTCGGATGTAAGCAATGAACTTTGATTTGCTTTGTAAATTTCTTCCTTAGACCATCCATAAAGATTTTTTAAAAAGTTTTATTTAGGGCAAGTGGCGTGGAGGTTAAGGCATGTGAATCCCACATAGCCAGCTGTGTGGTCTGAGTCCCAGATCTTGTGGCTTGAAAAGCACGCTGGAAAGAAATCTGTTGATTATTAGGTAAATTTGGTAATGTCTCCACACAATGATTAAGTGTGAAAAATAAATTTATTTCTTAAAAGAAGTAAAAATGAAAGACACACTGGGTGCGTGTGCATGTGCGCCCCAAATCCTGAGGAGAATGGAAGAGAGGCGAGTGTGGTGTGGCCATCTCCTGCTTAAACAGCATCTCCAAACCATCCAGAGTTAAGAAATTAATGTGGCCGCCAGGGGGCAATAATACCACAGCGATGCTGGAATAGTAATAAGCTTGCCTTTATTGTGTCCAAATCACCTCCCAGAATAATCTTAGGTGAATGGATTTTGTGCTACTGAGAGTCTACTATACAATTAAGTACTAATACACTAATTACATTTCTGATTCAAAGTAACGATAATAATCAGTGCACTGCCGCCCGTACAGTTGGGCAGGCTTCAGAGGGGAAAACGTTTATTCCCTTCTGCTATTTTCCCTGTAGAAAGAAATCTCAGCCTTAAAAGGGACTATCAAGGGGCCGGGGGTGGGCATGGGCAGGAATTGGGAGAGGGGAAACTTCTAGGTAAGGAAAAAGAGCCCAGGGACACGCAGGGTGAGTACCTTAGAAACAGGATCAGAACCTGGGTCTCATGTTCTCAGAACTGGGCAAGCTGATGCAGCCTGCTTGGTGAGGAAGGGAGTGTCGTACCCTCTAGGAGTCTCCACATGTAATATGAGCGTAGTTTTTGGTAAAGTTTATTTATTTATTCCACTAAAAAGAGAGAAAGACAGCACCCAACAGGATCTTCACTCCTCGATCCACCCCGAGCCCCGGCCAGCCCCAGACCATGGGCAGGTGAATGCCCAGTGTACTCAGAGGACATGGTCACACCACAACCCATTCTCCTCCACTCTCCTCCTGGGATTTTGGGCAAGCGTGTACAGACGCTCGGTGCGATTACTCAGGGAGGTCTCTGGAAATGGCCCTGGACCTTTCCCATGTGAACCAGCCTCACAGAATGTCAAGCTTAACTGTCGTGCTCCCATCCAACCCAATGTGGGCTTATTGAGTTCCTAACGTGGGCGAGGCCCCACGTGTCCTTGGGGAATAATAATAGCAATAATACTACTAATAAAACAGCTATGGGCTCCTCACCCAGGATTTCAGGATCCAGTGAGATATAGATACTTAATTGCCAGACACCTATCGAGTAGCAAAGCATATCAGGTGATATAAAAGAAAGAACAAGCTATTTTCAGACCATATCGTGGGGAAAGGGGTGGTGAGAAACTGACACTTCACCCCAGGCTTGAGGGGAAAGACAAACACAAACTCTTGGGGAAGGATGTTCTAGGCTGGGCCTCAGGTATATTGGGTTATATAGAGACTAGCTGGTGTCGTTCAATGCAAAGAATCCGCTAGGCCACACAAAGGCTTTGGGATTTTTATCCTAAGTTTGGAGGTTTAATACACAGGATTGATTGAGAGCCAGTTTTTTTTTTTTTTTTTTTTTTGAGATTTACATGGCTTCCATTTAGGGAAAATATTGGAAGACTTTGGGATTTTTATCCTAAGTTGTAAAGCGTTTATACAGAGGCCTGATCAGGATCCAGTTATATTTTTTGAGATTAGTCTGGTTTCCATTTGGGGAAGACATAGGAAAGGAACGAGAGTGAAGCGAGGAGAAGTATTAGGAGGCTGTTACAGTCACCAGGTGATGATGAAGAATTAGCAAAGATGGAGGGAAGTACGTGGGTTCCAGATGTGTTTTGAGTGCAACTAGGTAAGACTTGTTCTGGAGGTTGGCAGATAAGGGAAAGATAGATACCAAGGGAGTGACCTTCTAGTGCTGGGCATATGACAGGGTGGGTGGAGGCAATGCTGACGGAATTGGAGAAGGCAATAAAATGATCAGATCAAGCGCTGAGTCTGAGATGCGGTGATCTCGGATGTCAGGAGACATCCGAGGGGGAAACACGGCTGGTGCGCAGGAGCAAGGTGTCGGCTACAGATCATTCATAAGGATCATCAGCCAAAAGCCCTTGACAGTAGATAAGGTTGCCTGGAAAAATCGTGTCGAGAAAAAAGAGGACCAGAAACTGGTCTTGGGAGGACGTCAACATTTGGAGAGCAGAGAGGAAACGAATACACGTAAAGGTAATTGTACAAGAGCGAGGAGAATGTGGTATCACAGAAGCCGAAGAAAGAGGCTCTTTCAAAAAGGAGTGTATAAACACCTGTCGAATGCTGCTGATGGCTTGTATGAGGCCTGAAAAGCAGACCCTGATAAAGCAGTAGCGGGTGACTGGCTTCCTTCCTGAGAGTACTTAGAGTTACATGGAGGAAGTGGAGGCCAGAGGAGAGGGCTTGGAGAGGAAATGGGAACACAATACCCCCAAATAAATTCTAGATTGGCTTAAGGACTTACATGCAAAAGGTGAAACTAAAACTCTAGAAGGTAATATGGAAGATTACGTTCAGGATTTTATAGTAGGGAACAGCTTAATACACACAAAAAGATAATATCAGTGGGAGGGCAGATACATTTAATATTAAGAACTTCTGTTGCATAAAAAATGTGTAAAAAACAAGTCTTATACATGCATATTGGTGATCTCTCTAGTCCACATGTAGAAGTGGAGAGAAGACCTTTCTCATGTGCTCAGAGACTCAGACAAGAATGTTTATAGGTAACATCATAAAGTAGCAGGAGGGCCAGTCGAGGGCCTGGTGGTTAAGGTGGCCAGATCCCATGTAGCTGATCAAGTGATTGAGTCCTGAGCCTGGTGGCTTGAAAAACATGCTGGGGATGCATGCATGTGTGCCCAAAATCCCAGAAGGAAGGAGAAATAGAGAAGAGATGACAGCAAACCAAGCCCCATGGTGTGGGGAGGGAAAAGGTGCTTCTCCACCTCCCTCTCTCTCTGTCGCTGTGTCTCTCTGGTAAGCACAGAACACCTCTGGAAAAAATTCTAAAAAAGAAATAGCAAGGCTCTGATGACCAAGTCTCAAGAGACTTGGCCCAGGTATGTCTATACAAGGCGGTCTGAACGCTACCAACACTGCATGTAAGGAAAGTGAGGGGACTACACAGATGCCACTTTCGCACGTAATACCGAACAAAAATTCAATGTGGAGGTTACGCGCGATGTGTCCAGTTCCACATGGTTTAAGAATGTTATTTAGAAATATGAGGATAAAATATCTGAAGAAAGGCTAAAAAAATGAAAGTATTTGCCTTTGGTCAGCAGATAGGCATAGAGAGTAGAGTAGGGGGTGACTTTTTTTAGTGTATTTATTCCTTCCATGGTCGAGAGAGACAGAGAGACATACCGTGACCCACCCCCAGCCTCAGCTAGCCCCAGATCATGCCTGGCATACTCAAGATGTGAACCTGGCGCCCCCTATCCAGCCTCATAGAATGGACCCTTTTACCTGTGTCACTGTCCAGCCCCGCTTCCTTCAATGTATTACTCAGTAGTAATATTTGAATATTAAAACTATATAGAGCTATCATTTTATGTTTATTTTAACTTTTGATTTACTTACTTTTTTAAAGTCAGGGTCTTGCAGTGTCCTGACTCTCTCATCTCAGCCTCCCAAGTAGCTGGGACCATGGGTGGCTTCCACCCCGCTTGGCTTTCAGAGTAAGCTGGGAATCAAACCCAGGCTTCTCATGTGGCCTCAGCCTGCCAGACAGCAGTGTCCTGTGTATGACACCACAGGTGGGCCTGCATGTTATAGTAAAATAAAAAAATATAAACATGAAAATAATTTTAAAGGGACCAGCAGATAGCATAATGTTTACGTCACTGAACTCCCATGCAGTTCAAGTCCCAGACCTGGCAGCTTAAAGCTCACACTGGGCGTGTGTGCATGCATGTTCAAAATCCTGAGAGGAGAATGGAGGAGAGGGATTGTGGCATGGCCATTTTCCTTGGGGGTGATTTTTCGCTTTCTTTCTCTGTCTCTCTGGTAAGCACACATGCTTGTTGCAAAAAATCTTTCCAAAATAATAATAATAATGATAATTTTAAAAGTGAAAGGGGGGGATAGAAGCTATATGAGAGACAGCTCTTACACTCTGGATGGGGAATAGAGACAGAGTAGCTAGCTGACAAGAGATATGGGATCTGGGACGACTGATTATTTTTAACTGCTGTTTTTGGTTGTTGTTTTTAATTGAGCTTTTCTCTGTGAGAGAGAGAGAGAGAGAGAGAGAGAGAGGTTCCCCCAATAGGACCTTTATGTTATGACCCATCCCTGCCTCAGCCAGTCAGGGTCATGGGGCCTGCACACCTGATGTGCACAGGAGATCTTGGGACACGAACCTGGAACCTTCTTATGTGGGTCCAGCACCATGAACATTGTGACCATGACACTCCTGGCTGGCCCCCAACTGTTTCTATTTCATGGTCAACTACATAGAAGTCCAGTGACGTAACCATGATGCCATATGTTGGTCCCTGGAGCTTTTACTACTAGGTGTGTATACCTTGTCAACCCCCAGCCCCAGATACATAGCAATGTGCTCATGGCTCCTCAAGGCCACCGAGAAGCATGGCATGACCTCAGAGAAGCACATTGTAGATGGTCATAGTGAACTGAAACTTTTTTTAGTTGGAAATCGAGAACATAACAAATGGATTTGAACACAGAAATCTATAAATAGATTTTGATAATAAATTAGGCTCTTTTACCACATGGGATATAATGATTCCAAGAGGGCTCCAGGATCTTCCCCCAATTCCTGGGCAAGTGACTTGTTTGCTCCTCTTTGCAAGCAAAAGTACCTGTGTTACAAAGTTTGAGAACCCACGACGGAGGCTGGAGTGGGTGTGAGAAGCCAAGCAGAGAATAGGAACCATATTTTTGGACTCAAAAGCATGTGATTTTTTTTTTTTACCTCCCTACATAACATCAGTGTCTTAAAGACTGCTCATTTCTGTGTTAGACTGTTCTACTAAACGACATGCTACATGGGGCATATAATAACCATGTATTTATTTTATCTACCGGACCATGACAAACATGGCTGTAGCATGCAGCCTCTAGATAGAATTGTATTAAGCTCCTTGCAGTCTCTGTCTGCCATTTGGCTGTTGAACTACTCCACTATTTCGGGCTTTCCTTTTGATAAAATTCAGAGCAGTACGAGTTGCACTCAAAATTGCACGAATTCTGGACTCTGTTTAGGGAAATACATTTGCATCTCTATCATTCTTTTGCTTTGACAGATGAGTAAAAGGAGTCACGGAGGTGTTGCTTGCTCGAGATCCTAAAACCCGCAAGCAGAAGCTGCTAGTTCCCTATTTTGTCGAGTAAATGGTGCTACTATTTTTGGTTCAGTGTTCTTTTCCATTTCTGGTTATCATGATCAGAGACAAATTCTACTTTGTTTCTAAGATACTCTCTGATCTCTTTCTGGCAACCGGCAGGGCAAATGCAACCACAGGCGTTCTCACATCGTAGGTTTTTTGGGTGGCCGATGGGAGATTAAGATAAAGCCCCAAGTAACTAAATAAATATAAAATTCTACCCTAAACCCTGCACCAGCAAATACAAGGAAATCTGTGGACTTAACCCTTCTTTAATAACTTGTCAAAACCTGTTATCTACTTAATGCTGTGTCCTCTGAAAAAAGCCAGAGGGGAGTAAATCTCACCAGTAATGAGTAACATTCTTTGAAAAAGCACTTAAAAGGTGTTTAAGGAGCAAAAATTATTTTAAGCATTTAGAAAAATAACTACAAATGCTATCTATATGCTAAAAAGGGTAATATGAAAATAGAGTCTAATAATATAGTAATAATCAGATTAGGGAGCAATTTGCCATTGACAAGAAGCAGGAGACTGGGATCTGATGGTACTGTCACCCTGGAGAAGGGTTTGGAAGGGAGGTGGACGAATTCCCTAAGGAGACTGAGAAGATAGAAAACAATGTTTGAGAGATGGCTATAGACACAGCTTTTCATTCGTAGGGAGAGGGTATCTTACAATGCAAGGCCCTAAGATTAGAAAGTGGCCAGCAGGTGTTGTGGTAGTTAATTATGCTGGACTCCCACATGGCAGACTGTGGTTCGAGTCCCAGACCTGGCAGCTTGCTTTCTCACTTTCTCTCTCTTGCTCTCACTATCTTTCACTCTGCTTCTCTCTGGTCAAATTTAAATGAGTAAGTAAATAAATTAATTAATTAAATAATTCTTTAAAAATAAAAAAATAAAAAAAGGTGGTCAATCCCCTTCTCTCCTCACTCCTCCTATTGACCTGTCTAACCTTCTCTAAGACAGAATACAAGGAAATGATAGCAAGGAATAGGAATTTCAGAGTATCACTTAACACGCTCTCTCATTCTTCCATACATTGGTTCAACTCTCTGTCCCTTCTGCCAGAATGTCCTTCCTTCAGCCCCTGCTCCCTGGTAGATTGCTACTCTCCCTGCATGGTCAGCCCTGGTGCATTCTCTCTGAAACTTTCTTAAATAGTCAGGCTTGGGGCCAGATGGTGGCCCAGTGATAAAAAACAAAAACAAAAACAAAAACAAAAATGAAACAAAATAAAACAAAACACATACAATGCTCTCCCAGGCTGACCTATAGAGGAAGGTTCTGGATTCACGTATCAAGGTAGGAACACGCCTGTAACACAGTCTCTCCAGACTGGGCGGGTCTGTCCTTTAATGAGTCCTGGTCCCAATACTAACTGCCAAAGTACAGCCAATAGAAATCTGCTTTTTCTTTTATTTTTTAAAACATAATTATTTTATTTAACTTTATTTATTTATTTATTTTAATTTGACCGGAATTGAGGGGAGAGAAAGTGAGAAAGCAACCTGCTAGGTCTGGGACTTGAACTGTGTTTGGCCACGTGAGAGTCCAGCACCCTTAACCACCGTGCCACCTGTCAGCCCCCCAGAAATCTGCTTTTGCTTTGTAATAAATTTTTGATATTCCATGCTAAAGAATGCTTTACTGCTCTCGTTATTCCTGGCTCAATAAAAGTTAAATTAAATCTTCAGAAAAGTTTTCCGTCTTAGGTTCCCAAATGATAGAATCAACCTAAAGAGTATTCAATGCAGTTGGAATTAGATATGTAAGCAATGATTTTCATATTTTACTTTGTAACTTCTGATTTGTCCCAAAGCATGCCCCGTTACCTATCCATACCCACCAATGAGTCACACATATCTTTCTTCTTATGGAGTACGCTTCATTGGGCCAGTTACAGAGATCTTGGGCAGCTCTCACTCTGCCTCTGCTTCATCTGACAGCTTCTGTTGGTTTTGCAGTGTAGAGTTCAGACTCACCTCTAAATTTCCTTTTCCACTTGCTCACAATGCACTTAACCCCATTATACATTCATGTTCCACTTCCTGTTTTTCATAACTCATTTTGCCTTGTTGACCCTCACTTCAACTTCCCTTTGGCATATGAATGTCACATTTTCAGAACAGATGATCTCTATATTTAACCACCTCTGGTCTTTACGTTGCTCTGGGGCCATAGAGTGTAGGAGTTAAGAATGATGTCTGACAATGGTTGCAAATCATGTCTCCACTGCTCAGCACCTTTGGCGAAGCTGCTCATTCTTTTAAATCTTGTTTGGTTCATCTACAGAAAGGTAATAATAGTTCCCTCACGTGGTTATCATGAGAATTTAAGTATTTCCAATCCTCAGCACAGTGCCTGGGATGTCCTAAGTGTTTGGAGGTGTCAGTTATGATTTCTTTTCTCCTGCCATTAGGAACTCTCCTTTCTGTATCTAAGGACTGCACCGTCTCCCTCAGCAAGAAAGCCTAATAGTATTTCACCAAATTAGCAAAGTACTAGAACAAATGAAATGCTAAGTCAAGACTCATGAATTATCATGGATGATGTTCCTGTCATGAATGACCTTAGTCTACATTTGTGTCAAAGGGAGGAATTATAATCGCCTCCCCTTGCCTGTGTCCACTTCCTCAGGAAGCTCTGCACTTGATTATTAACCTTGAGAAGAAATTCTTGCCCTTGGTTTGGTATCAGCTTCCCTTTGTAACCGATCCATGGCCCTTACATTCTCAAGAGATTCTAGATTTCCTCCTGCCAGATACTCAACCACTGAGAGGCTTTCTAGGGTTGGTCATCCACATCCTGCCCCCACACCTTTCAGGAATTCCAGCCTTATTGCTGTGGCAGAATCTGCTAGGGACTCAGGACTCTTCCAAGGAGCCTACCACGATTTGTCAGAGGGTGGAGAGTTCTTCGATGTTATTCAGGAACTCATTGTCTTAATCCTCACATTATCACACCAATCCCTGAGCAGCTATGTACACATCGACTTTCTATCTCTGAATTCTTCCGGACATTTCACAAACGAAGTCATATAATATGTGGCCTGAATGGTGCCAGGCATGAACTCTGAGGTATTACAGGTCAGCCCTCCAGGTCCATTCCCTCCCCATTCAGTCTCAGTCTCTGTCTCATGGACCTGCCAGTGGTTCCCTTGCTCTTTGTCTTTTGGTTGACCTTGGCCAATGAAAGACGCTCACAGGAGAAGAGAGGCTGGGAGGAGAGTGCGATTTCATTATATGTTGTCTCAGTCCAGTCCCTGTGTGCGCCAGGGACTGACCACATTCCCCCACCCAAAGGAATGTTTCCTGTCGGGCAGTAGTTGCTACACAGCTTCTCTCTTTGAGTTTCAGTCACTTCTTTCTCCTCTTACACCTCAGGTCAGGGGGTGATAACAGCTCCTAACCTTTGCTAGCTCAAGGGTGCTGCAGCAAATCTATGAGTTTTCTTAATGCCTGTCTGCCTGTCTGCACACTATTAAACTGTTCTCAGTAGCCCAGTTTGAAATTGCTAGTATCTCTTTCTTGCCAGGACCCTGACTGACACAGCCTCTGGATTGATTTTCTGAAGCTCATGTTTTCACACTTTCTTCAATCATCTATGGCCAGGAGGTGCAAGATAAAATACCATAAATATGATTGAAAGCCAGGCCAGTAAAAACACTTTTATCAATAGAGGATGTTGGGCTAGCTGGCGACTTGGTGGTTAAGGCAGTAGGATCTCCCATGGCCGACTGCACAATTTGAGTCCTGGACCAGGCTGATTAAAAAACACCCCAGGGCACATGTGCATGAGTGCCCCAAATCTCCCTTGTGGGTCAGTCTTACAGTGATCACTTGGGCGTGTACCACCATCCAGCTCCTCCTCTGGACATTCTTGGTTCTCTGTCTTAAATTTCTTTTCGTACTTGAGACCAACAGATGGCAAAGTAGTTATGTCGCTAGACTCCCACATGGCCGACCATGGTTTGAGTCCTGGACCTGGTGCCTTCAAACTCACACCAGGCGTATGTGCATATGTGCTCAAAATCCTGAGAGGAGACTGAAGGAGAAGAGACCATGGCATGGCCATTCCACTCGGGATGGGGGCAGGGGGTGATTTCTCACTTTTTGTCTCTCCGTCTCCTTCTCTCTTTCTCTCCGCAGAGCGCACATGTACCCTTTAGCAAAAATCTCACTAATTTTTTTTTCAGACTTTATGTCCTTTTGATATTCTCTTTTCCCATCTCACCTTCCACCAAAATTTTTTCTCTAGATCCAGCACCCCTTTACTAATAGCCAAGATTAGATTACAATGTATCAGTGGACAAATTCTTTATCTTTTCAGTTCTTACTATGTCACTTTTAGCACTGTATAATGCATAGGTCAGATCAATGAAACTCTATATTTTCCCTGGGTTTAATTTCCCTTCTCTTCCAGATATTTACTTCTTTTGTACACAACAAAGAATAGAGTAAAAATCACTTTTATAAATATTACTGTGCAAATATAAATGTGTTTATATAGTCCACTTTCAGAGGTACCTGGGTACTAGACAAATATAAATCATCAATATTTCTAAATAGAAGTATCTTCTTTGTGTGTCTAATCTCTAAGAGTTTCTGAACATTTTCTAATAAATCCTTTTCGTTTCTATATTAAATTCATTTTCTCCTAAGAAACTGTCAGAGGCAAGAAGAGCGATCCCTACCTTGTTGTTAAATCAAGGTGAATCAACTCTCAGACTCATTCTTGGTAGCTTCTAGCCTGGGTTTCAAAGTGTTATTGGTATTTACTCCTGGGATACATGCATTAGAAGTAACAAACTGAAAACCCGAGGGGAGGAGGGGAGGCAGAAGGAGAGAGACACATATGTGGACCTTCTCCATTGGTCATAATTAGTCTGCTTATTCCTACCTGTCTCCAGACCAAAATCTTCACCTTCTATGGCTTTGCTTCATCCTCCAAAAAGCATATCTTTGATGACGGGAGCTCTGAGCCAGTTCAGTTTTCCAAGTTAGGTTGAGCCCAGTTCAGTTTACTCAGACATAGTATGATAGAACGAAGATAAGCATTGTACTCCTCGCTCAAGATTGTTACTAAGGTGGAATGAGTTTTTCTAAGTAAAGTGCTTTGGACATTGCCTGACCCACCATAAGTGTTAACAGTGTGAGCTTCTACTATGGGGGTGTGATTATTCTTGATTTTATTATCATTTGATTCTGCGGCAAGAGTAGTTAAGATTTGTATTAAGAAATAGTTGGGGCCAGTCTGTGGCCTGGTGATTAAGGGAGCTGGGTGCCATATGGCTGACTAGTTTGAGTCCCCAGAGCTTGAAAGCATAAATAGTGCATGTGCATGGGATTGTGGTGTGACAGTGAGGAGGTGCTTTCTACCTCTCTCAAGTGTGTGCACACTCCGGCCAATTTTTAAGAGAGAGCGAAGTGAGGAGTTGAACTCGGTATTGGTATTGGTACGGGGGAACACATATTTCACTCTTATCAGTGACGTTTTTCCCAATCATTATAATCACAAGTATAATCCTATTTTTGGAGAACAAGTCCGGTGGGTTCCCATTGCATTCATAATGATCTTACTACGTGGTAGCCAGGGTTCCCATGATACATGAGGGGACTTCAAAACATTGGTGGAAAAGCAGAATTAAAGTACCAGTTTATTTTGATGCAAATTAAAAAAAAATCTATACATAATTTTTCAGAATATACTCTTTCTGTGAGCTTTTGGAAGAGTCCTTGTAAATATAAATCTAGGTTATGAAGTTAGTCTGTATGGAACAGAGTCCTTTCTGCAGTTTGAAATAACTTGCTCTTCTTGTAATTGCTGGCAAATTCTAACTACTAATTATTTCATTAACTACAACTGCTTACAGATAATATGAGAGTCATCTGCATTTCCCTCTAAACACCCCCTCAGATTTTTCGTTAGACAGTTTTCTTTCTTTCTTTCTTTCTTGACCTAGAAGGAGAGTGATGTTGAACGAAATCATCTATTTCCAAAGAAGTTCTTGGAAGTTTGAAAAGAAAGCCCTCTGCTGAAAACTGCTTTCCTTTATGCCTCAGGAATATGAGTTTTGTCTAAAAGAAGGTGATGCCTTGTTAATATCTATAAGGCAAGGGTCCCTGTGTCAATTTGGATATATGAAAGATTACGGTCATCATATATTCTGGATGGGAAGGGCAGACGGAGGATTCCTTTTACTGCAGAAGTCAGGCTCTGAGTGGGCCGCCACCCTGTGAGGAGGTGACACTGGGGTAGCCTTCAGAGGATGGGATGAATGTGTTCTATGACTACGTAAAAACGGCTGGACAGACAGCCCTTGGCTGCTCAGTACCCATTCTCTCTCTTTATTGACATCGGGATTCTAATTTTGTTTGAAATGGCATGTCCAGTTATAAACACAGACCCCAGCTCCCCTTCGCAGGGGAGGTAGCCTTGAGGAATAGTTCTGGCCAATGAGATGTCAGTAGAAGTTGCTGGACATATTGTGAGCACTGTTTTGCTACTCTAGGCCTGCAATGTAAACATGGTCAGGAGTTGAGGCAGCCTCTTGTAGCCACGAAGCAACAAGCGTGAGGCTGAAAGTCGCATTCTAAGAAGGACTGCGAAGAAGGACTGTGAGGCCCTGCAATGACCACGGTGTCTTGCTCAGGTCTTGGGCTCCTTCTCTGGAGTACCCCCACCGATAATGGCATAAAATGATACTCGGTTCAGCCATGGTGAGTTTGGTTTTCTTTCTTTTAGTTTTCCAAGCCTTTAAGCATAGGCAGAATGTATGGCTGACTCGATAAAATGGTTTGAATAAATTCAAACAGATAAATCTGGACAAAACAAAGTAATCTCTTCTACATGGAATGTTTTTTGAGATACTAAAATGAGCATTTTTTTAAATTTAAGGTTTCATGTTCTATTTTTCTATCCCGTCAAGATTTTGGGCACATACGTACATGAGCCTGGCATGTTTTTCAAGACTCCAAGGCCCAGATTGAAACTGGCCAGCCATGTGGGATCTGACTCCCAACACATAGTGTTTAACCACTGTGGTGGGAAACCAGCCCATTTCCTGTATTCTTCATGCTCTGACCTCTGGGGCCTTGCTAGCTAGGAGCACTGCCTCGCCTAAGGGTAGCTAATTCCTTAGGAGATAGTAAGTTATTTGTCTTTAACTGTCCTTTTCTGCCCTGAAAGAAGGGATCCCATAACACAAATCGCAGAATAAGGAGTTGCTGTCCTGATAGTATACCACGGTACATATTCTCAACCACAAATGCTGCTTTTTTCTTTTGAAGTCAAGTGATATGGCCTTCCTCCTGCAGAGTCTTTGGCTTCTGCATGGCCCTTCTTAGTATATTCTGTTTCAGGGCTCATCTTTTTTCAACTTCTCTCCCCTCTCTTACCTTTCTCTTTGGTCTGCTAAAATTGTGTAAAGTTACTAAACTATGTCTTCTTTTTTATGGTTCCACCCACAGGCAATTTCATGGCTGGCCTCCCACATCGCTCTTCATTGTATTAAGATGGGAAAAACTCAGGGCCAGCAGGTAGCCTGGTGGTTGAGGCACTGGATTCCCACATGGCTGAACGTGGTTCAAGTTCCAGACCAGGTTGGTTGAAATTCATGGTGGGTGCATGTGCACGCAAGTCTAGAATCCCAAGAGGAAAGTGGAGAAGGGATCGTGGTGCGGCCATAGACCCTAGGAGAGGTGATTTCTCACTCTCTGTCTCTCTGTCTCTCTCTGTCTCTCCAGCAAGCGCATGTGCCCTATGGCAAAAATCTCTCTTTAAAAAAAAAAAAAGATGGACAAAACTCAGGTTTTAATTTACTAAGCTTTGGGTTGGCTGCTACAGTTTGACAAGACTTTGGGATTACCTACACAGAGAAGGCATGGATTGTAACATGGGTATATAACATGGGTACCCCAGGGGGGTGGGTTATGGCAGAAATCATTCATTGCTATCATTTAGGTCTCCTTCCTGTCCTAATCCTTCTACTTTTGTTCATGAAGGACAACTACAGTTAGAGATAAAGAATATTAAGTTGTTTTTCTTTCCTAATCAACACATAGAATACTTTACCTCTAGACACCAAAATATGTGTGGTGAATTTTCCCCACACACACGAGGCAATTTTCCATTGAACACCAGCTGGTGGTTACAGTTTAATGCTGGCACTATTTGGAGATAGTATCAGACCCCACCGGTTGAGGACTCAGTCCCATAAGATTGCCCCACTTCAGCCAATCACAAGTCCCTTCTGACCAATCGGCTAAAAATTGAGGTTCCCACAAACCTCCTCCTGGAGTCTGAGTAATTTGCTAGAGTGACTCACAGAACTCTAGAAAACACTTTACTTATCTTTACCTGTTTATTATAAAATATATTACAAACTGTGCAGATGAAGAGCCAGATGGAAGAGACGCACAGGGCAAGGCCCATGTGGAGGATGCAGAGCTTCCATGCCCTCTTCTGATACCTCCATGCGCTCAGCAATCCAGGAGTCTCTGAACCCTACACTCTTGGGGTTTTGTTGAGGCTCCATGGTGGAGATCTTGCTGATTATGTCCTTGGTCTTGGTAATTGCTTCAGCCTTCAGTGTATCCCTCTTCCCTGGGTGTTTGACAGTGGGGCTGAATGTCCCAGTCATCTGATCATGCCTTGGTCTTTCTGGTGACCAGTTTCCATGCTGAAGCTGCTGAGGGCCCCCAGTTACCAGTCACCTCTTAGAATACAAAGCATACTCCTCACTCCAGAGATTCCAAGGGTGAATCAGTAGTGTACCAGGAACTAGAGGCAGAAACTATATATAAATATAAATATATATATTTCTTATTATATCACAGTAGCACACAGCTACAGGGAACCTTGCCAGTTATGTCCTGCATGACGTCTGCAATTTAGTCACTTTATCTAGGAGGTCTAAGAAATTTGATTGTCCAAATTAATAGAGAGGAGTCAAGAGATTTGCAATCAATATAGATTTATCCCCAAATGGAAACTTAAATTACCTATACAGTGGGTGTGAGTCAAATCTTTCAAGCTTCTTTCAGCCATCTCTAAGGACCTCGTGATGCCTGGTCATGTTACAATAACATCAGAGGAGAGTCCCAGTCTCATCATGGCGAAGGGAGAGACCTCAGGCCAGGCTGACCTGGATTTAAAGCTGGACCTAGCTGAGTCATTTGAAGCAGGCTCCATGATTTGTCTAGTCTCCATCTTTTCTTCTGTAAGTTGGAGGTCACCGTAGGGTCAGGGTAAAGGGCAAATGTATACACAGCCTCTATCTATTACAGAGCCTAATATGGGTCTGCACTTAATAAATGGAAGCTGCTACTTTCATTGCAAAAGTGCACTCAACCTAAGCCCCACTTCCTTGATTAATTGTGTAAATAAGTCTTTCTGGGTTCCTCATGCATCCTTCAAGGTGAAACTGCACACAGCACTGAGTTACTTAGAAGGCCTCCGTCAACACTTTTCTATTTTTTGACTCAGATCAAGGTTTTTCACTTTACCTTGCATAATTTGTGAACATGGGAAAACTCCTAGTCACTTAAGTAAGAACAGTAGCAGCTGTATTTAAGAATCATGGGTTAAAATATTAGAAGTGACAGCTAGGGTCAAAATGAGGTTTGGGTGATATCTTAATGGTACACTAAGAAAGCTCCAAAATGCTTGTTCAACCCCAGCCTCAAGCCATCAAAGTGGACATGAGAAGGGATTTTATTAATAAAACATGAGGCACTGTCACTGTAGACAAATGGCAATGGTCAGCTGTCCACAATTCTTTCTGGGCCAGGGCAAATATAAATAAGCCGACCAATGAAAACCATAACCTCAGAGGCTTTCTCCGTGGCCATGTGATCATAGGTGGCAAACTCCTATAGCCCAGTATTATACCCTTCAAGTTTATCCCCATAGCATAAAGGTCATTTGTGTACTAGTCTACATCGAAATTAGCTGTGCTGGGCTTTCCTCTAAATGGAGAGGATTTTTGTTGTCATTGTTTGTTTGTTTGTTTGTTTGTTTCTTTTTTTCTTTCATGAGATGGTTGTTGGTGGTGGTGGTGGGAATCTCTGACAGGATCACTCTGTGATCCTCCTCCAGGCTTCCAGCTAGCCAAAATGATGGATGCATCTGCAGGCTTGCCAGGTGGACCTGAGGCACAAACCCTGAGCCTTCCCAAATGGCTCCAGTATCGCAAGGTAGTTCCCTACCACTTGCTTCACCATGACTGGGCAAGGAGAGAATGTTTCTATCACTATATAACATCCAGGCAAAGCACTAATAAAGATCATAATAATAAAGACCAGGATGATTTTACTGTGGTTTGATTTTTTTCCATTTAAATGTGACAAAATCACAATAGAAAAGAACAATTGTTGGTGGTGGGAATCTCTGACAGGATCTTGCCACACTGTGATCCTTCTCCAGCCTTCCAGCTAGCCAAAATGATGGATGCATCTGGTGGTGGTGGTGGGAATCTCTGACAGGATCACTCTGTGATCCTCCTCCAGGCTTCCAGCTAGCCAAAATGATGGATGCATCTGCAGGCTTGCCAGGTGGACCTGAGGCACAAACCCTGAGCCTTCCCAAATGGCTCCAGTATCGCAAGGTAGTTCCCTACCACTTGCTTCACCATGACTGGGCAAGGAGAGAATGTTTCTATCACTATATAACATCCAGGCAAAGCACTAATAAAGATCATAATAATAAAGACCAGGATGATTTTACTGTGGTTTGATTTTTTTCCATTTAAATGTGACAAAATCACAATAGAAAAGAACAAGGCATCTGAAATGGTAGCTGTAAACACTCTATGAACTTAAGCCTTGCAAAACCCACTGTCCAGAGATGAATGACTGAGTTGTGTTTTGCTTCATGTGCAGAGAACAGGAGCTCTTGGAGCGTTTTTCATTCTCATTCTCAACCTGCTTAATGTGTGTGAAATATTGTCACGATTTTAAAGTAGTTAAATACCTTTATACTTGCTGCAAATACAATGTTGTAAGCAGGTGTATCCCTCTGCTAAAACCTCATAAAATTATTGCAAATCAAAGTGACACAAATGGCTCTAAAATAAATGTAAAATGAAAGGGTTCATGTATGAGAAAATAATGGCATATATTAAATCTGATGTGAACATACTTTAAAACCTATACTTTGGTGTTATGTTTGCTTCTCAAAGGAAAGCTTTTCCAGGTCCATCCCTAAAGGCTGTTTAATCATCGTGTATCTGAATTAGAGGCTTCCTTGGACTGAGAAACCTGACGGTGATATTTTCTTTGTTGCACGAGGAAGCCTCTCTGGCATGTTAATTTCTCTCAGTAAGTGATATTTACTTTGAGCAGAAACTGTGAAGGGCTGTGATCATGATTCAGAAGACAAGCGAGTGAAAGAGAGACAGAAATATAGCAGGTGTTCAGGGAACACCCAGAAGTCTATACATGGAATTAATAAAGGCAATGATTCTGGACCAGATTAGGAAAACTTTGGATGCAGAGCCTAATCTAGTCTTCAATTTAAATGTAATCCTATCCGCAAAACGTTTTGTAAGAGACTGTATTTTCATTTTGCCCATAGCTGCCCACACACAATAGAAACATTGAAGTGATCATTGGGAACTGCTGGAAAAGCCACAAGCAGAAGAGCAGCACCCAAGCCCAGCCCATTCGCTTTGCAGCTTTTTATTTACGTAATGTAGTATTGCCCCTGTTCTCCCATGATTTCTTGAGCGGCACTGCGTGATGAAGTCACAGAGTGAGGTCGTGTGTGACAGTGAAACATGCACTGGCTTTGGAGTCACCGATCCAGGATCAAAGCCTCAAGGGCCACTGACTAGCTGTTTGTTGTCTCTGAGCTTCAGGTAAGGTTTCCTCATTTGCAGAACAGACTAGAGATACTAACCTTCTCAGGACCGTGAGCTGACTACATGGCATCATTTATGGAAAGCATTTTTCACACAATAAGCAGCAGTTGACATTATTATGGTCGCTCAAAAATATTTTCATCATAACTTTTATTATGTTCTTATGTACTGGGTTGCTGGAAAAGTCATGATGCACTTTTTCCGGCAACCTAATATTTACAATTTGTTTATTTATTTATTCAGAGAGAGAGAGAGAGAGATTCCCAACAGTTTCTTCATGCTGCAACCTACCTCCAGCCTCAGTGAGTTCTGATCATGGGTATGCAGGACAACTGTGTATCGCAAGCTTTCGGGATGCAAACCCATGATCTCCCCACCTGGGTCCAGCATCGCAGAGCATTGTGTGACCCCTGCACCACCAGCTTGGCCCAGAGGTTTTACTATTTAAATCCTCCCTTTCAAAAAAGTTCACCAGCAGTTCTGGGAGCAGGCAGGTGCAGGGCCCTCAGGCCTTAGCCTGCTCCGCGTCCCATCCGCTTCTTGTCATTGGATACTGCTGCTGCCAGATGTTGCTCTTCCTTGTGTACCCATCTCCAACTTGGGACACGTTCCACGTCTTCACCATGGGGCAGACACCAGCCTGTACCTCTGCGAGTTTGCTGGAACATCAGAACTGAGGACAGGAAGCCTAACTCGGAGCGAAATTCCCCACACAGCACGCATCCCGATCATCCTGCAGGGCCTTGCTGGGCCCCACCAGGAGTGCTCCCGTGTACTCCAGATCTCTGAGCTTGGGTCTAGTGACTGCAGACCTCATGGAAAGGAGGACATTCCCCTCTTCCAATTAAGGGCCTAACTGAGTCCTTTCTATCTGCCCTATCATTAGCTCTTCTCAGTGTAATTTTTTAAAAAGAGGATTTGCCTTAAGGTGCGTGTGCTCATCAGAGAGAGAGAGAAAGACAGAGACAGTGAGAGGGAAAGTGAGAAATCTTGGGACCAGCAGACGGTGTAACAGTTACATTGCTGGACTCTCACATAGTCAACTATGGTTCGAGTTTCAGAACCAGTGTCTTAGAACTCACACTGGGCACGTGTGCATGTGTGCCCAAAGGAAGGACAGGGGAATGGAGGAGAAGGGATGGCAGTGTGGTCATCCCCTGGGAGGTGATTTCTCTCTTTCTCTCTCTCTGTGTCTCTAGAAAGTTCATATGCCCTATAGCAAAAAGCTCTCTCTTACAAAGAAAAAAATAACAATAATCACCCCCTCTCGGGAAATGGCCATGCAGCAATCCTTTTTCCTCCATTCTCCTCTTGGGATCTTGGGCACACATGTACATGTGTCCAATGTTATTTTGAAACCACCAGGTCTGGGACACGAACAGTAGTCAGCCATGTGGGAGTCCAACGACATAACTGCTGTGCTATCTTCTGGTCCCCTCAGTGTGATTCTTGTGAGAACAAACCCATGCAACCCAGAGGAACATGCTGTGACCATGGTAAAATTGTGGCCCAAGAAGTAACTGGGTGGGGAGGAGAGCCTCGGCTCCAGCATGTTACGAGTAATCAGGATGTGTGATACCCCTTACCACATTCCCTAGTCCCAGGTCTCCCTGGAAGTCATAGAGACTCCTTGTGTCTCTGGGGTTGCCAAGCAGATGAGGCTGGGCAACCAGAACCCCAAATTTGGGTCCTGAGATGCAATGTCAAGATCTCTCAGTTGGTGGTAATGATGCCGTGGCCATTTTACTTTCCCAACTGGCTTAATAACTGGGACCAAATCAGTCTACGGAAGTCAGGCAAGGACACCAGTGGGCAGCCGCAGGTGCTATGGAAGGGAGAAATAGAAAGACAAAGTGGGATTAGGTATGTATATATGTGAGCATATAACACGGTAAATATATTCAATTGAATATGTATGTATATATATACACACACCTCTATATGCATATGTATATTTCTGTGTATACATATATTTTTATGTGTACATATTCAGCTGTTCTCTTTAAATCTTTGGGTTTTACTCTATCCATTAGAATCTTTAAACATGTTTTTCAACACTGTTTTCTTTCTTCCTCTTGCCTCCCAATCTCTCCTTTAAAAAGAACCACATAGTAAATCATAATTTTTATTATTTATTTTCTTCTAATTCGTTTTCCTGTTAACAAGTGTCAATATGCAAAAGTAGCTGAGATATATATTTGTTATCTGTCTGCTTCTTTTGCTTATGTTGCTTACTAACACTGACAATTTTTTCCCCATAGCCAGGGACCTTCTACAGAAAAATGTCCCTGTCTTTGTTCTAGGTAAGCCCTGGATGTAACCACGAACAATACAACCTGATCGTGGAATACTGGGCAGACACCTTTACAACCCTGGCCAGCCACCCTGGCAAGGGGAACATTCAAGATGGCACTCATGCTGGAACAAAGCAGAAAGGATGAATAAGGGCGAAAATAGTAACATAGGCAAAAGCTTGCTGGCATCTGTGGGATGGATTCCTACAGGTCTAATGTAGCTTTACTTAGTAAAGTGTGCATTGTTGCAAAGACAAGCACCACTAGAACTATTTAAGAATGATAATGCGAACTGAAGGCAAAGTGCTTAGAACAATGTATATAGCTTTTTTACAAGACAGGCTGGCAAAGCATGCCATTTTCATGCACAGAATCTAATGAGTGCCTAAAACAATGTGAAATCAACTAAAGAGAGCAGGGTGCTGAGAATTTTGTCATCGAAGTTAGAACGATTTTGGTTCAAATTCCAATTGAGTGTCTGCTACCTGAGCTATCCTTGGCAAGGTCATTGGGGAGACTTCAGATATTGCATCAGCCTGACAGAAGAGATAGAATGAGCAGATAAAACTTTCACTGTTTCTTATAGACATAACCAATTCCAATTCCTGGCTGTATCTAAATGCGACCAGTCCTATCTGGCCATGATCACTAAGTTTTCCCCATGAAGACTCTGCTTCGTTCCAGGTTTCTAGGTATGCTGTAGGACTAGTGCTAATTTACAGGAGATTTCTGACCCTGAAGTTCAAGAATTATAGCTAGCAAATCTTTACAGAGTACTACTTCCTACCCAGTGCGTGCATAGGGGATGTCAGCTCCTAATAGCCTTTACTGAACAGCTCCCTTGTAACTATTATCCTTCTTTTCATCAAACAATAGATGCAGATTCTTCAAAATCTGAAGCTGAAAATATTCCCTCATCTCTCTTGGGGAGGGCAGGGATGGGGGAAGAGTTCTGAATTTTGACATTTAAATTATAGCTACTATTAATTGAGTGCTAATATATAAAAGGCAGTGTGTTAAGTACTCTAGACATATTATTTCATGAATCCTCTTAAAATCCTATAAGTCAAGATAACTCTTTTGAACTAAAATAATATTTTGAAACTACATATTGCAAAGCCATTTTGTGTACCTTAGAACATCAACCAAGAATGACCATCATTAAAATATATTCTAGCATATTTTCTGAACTTCAACAAAAAAAAGAAAAGAAAAAGAAAAGATAAGAAAAAAATTCCTTGGGCATCTAGCCAAAAAAGACATGTGATTTATACAGGAAAATCATTAGATTGTCATTAGACTTTCTAACATCAACAATTGACAATAGAGTGTATGTATCTATATATAAAATAATATATAGATATTTTGACATAGATATATAAATATTATATTTGTATATATACATTAAGTTATCAGAAAAGTCAGGACTTATTTTTGCATAAAAAAGCATACAAAAATGGCATCATGACTTTTTCATCAACCTAATATACTTGAAGAAAGGAGAATGTGAGGCAAATATTTTATATCCAGCAAAACTGTCTTTTGAACATAACCAGAACGAACTAATAGATATGCAAGAACTTAGGGAATATTGCCCACATAAAGTCCTCCTGAGAAATCTACCGAAGAATGATCTTCAGGTGTGTGCAAGATCTTTCTAGGTATATCAAAAAATATAAAGTATTAGTTGAGCATCTCACATTGAGAATATGTTCATGTATTATTTGTGCAAAAGGTTTAATTAAAAGTAAGAAAACCACAAAGCTGTTTTCTGCTTTGAAGAACTAGAATCTTATTCAGGAGCTGAGAACACAAATAGAATGGCCTTAAAGAACATTAGGCTGGTCTTCAGGACCTTCTGCTTTTAGCTGTGAGTGTGTAAATGAGTGTGTTGGGGTACAGCATGTCAAGGATGTGTACTCTGGGAAAGAATCGATTCATGTTACATGTGCTCCAAAGTACCTAGATCACCAGTCATGTTTAAGTAATATTTTGTTAGATTTTTTTCTAGGAGAATATATAAACATTGAATAATATTTTTTAAATTTAAATTCAACAAGAACATAGATTACAATAAATAGAAATTTATTTTACAGACTGTTTTTTAGAGTTGCACTTATCCTCAATAGCTAAATGCACTTACTTTGGTATTTAGCATAAAGAAGGGACAGGAAATAAGACTCCACTTTTTCTATTTTGTTACAGTTCATTCCATTTTATTATAGATCATCCATATAGTCCAACCTTCCTTCATAACCTTGATACCTTAACACTCTTTTATCCCTTTGCCCTCCTTTTAACAGTGGACAGGACAGGAGGCAGCAGGTGGTGTGGAGGTTAAAGAACTGGATCCCACGGGACCAGCAGTTAGCGTAATGGCTATGTCGCTGGACTCCCACGTAGTCGACCGCGGTTCGAGTCCCAGACCCGGTGGCTTAAACTCACGCCGGGCGCGTGTGCGTGCGTGCCCAAGATCCTGAGAGGAGAATGGAGGAGAAGGGATTGCGGCGTGGCCATCCAGTCTTGGATCTGGGGGCTTGTAAAGCACACCAAATCTATGTGCATGGGTGAGCAAAATCCTGAGGAGACTGGAGGAGAAGGGATTGCAGAGTAGCCATTCTCCTTGGGGTAATTTTTCACTTTTCCTCTCTCTCTCTCTCTCTCTCTCTCTGGTGAATGCATGTGCACTCTACAGCAAAAACTAAATATAAACAAACAAATAAATCAAACAAAAATGGACAGGACCATGCAATGGTGCAGCCGCACAATGACCCACATGGGAGAATCTGGGTTCACATCCTGATGCCTTCTGAATACACTGAGTGCTACATGCCTGGGATCCAGTCTGGCTTTTGGGAGTGCCCCTCTCTCTCTCTATGTATCTCATGGAAGAAATAAATAAATAAAAACTTTAAAACTGGAATACCCAAAGATTACTAGCTTACTATTGGGTTTAGAAGATGCGGTGGGTTGTTTTGGAGGAAGACTGAGAAATGACTGTGATTGGGATTCCTACCTCCTCTTCTGAGCCTCACAGTTGAAGCTCAATGTAGCTAGCAGTGTCTCAAACTGGGACACTTTTGAAAATAGGTATTACTGGCAATGACTTGAGGATATGTGTAGATCAGGTCTGTCCAGACAAACAGGAACATACGGGATTCTAGGCATAGCCAAAGTGCATGCATTGAAGAGGGCAACCAGGAAGGCACTGTGATGGGTGAGAAGTGCTGAACAGTGCCAGGGATGTCAGGCCAGGGAAGTGGATGAACACAAGGTGCCATGACCACACGGCAGGGCTGCAGGTGCCAGGTGAGCTGTGGAATGGTCAACCTCCACCAGCCTGTGTGCTCTGCTCACACACAGACCCCCATCCCTCATGGAAGAGCACAGCTCAGTCGAGCCTGCGAGTGTGTGTTCAGTGCCACAGCGCCTCTGTTCTGTGCTGCGCGTGTGTCTGTGGGAGGGAGGGTGGCAGAAGCGGCTTTTATCAAAGCCCTCCTTTCTGCGCTTTTCCTGGGCACCGCTCCTTTTTATGCTGATGCTGATTTCCATGGTGCTGGCTCACTGCTTGCCTTTCTCTAGCGACGTGAAATCTGCTGTTATTTTTCTAGAGGGTTCGATGTGCCTTTTTCTTCCCAATTTGGAACAGTTTACGAGTCACACCCGTGGATCATAGGCACCTGAGAAGTTGCTGGTTAGATGTCTCTGCCTGAGTGCACAGACAAAACCAGAGGGGACCCGAGGACTTCAGAAAGCACTGAGAGAATAAATGTGCAATATGCAGTGGAATAGAAACAGAAAACCCCATGAAAACTCTTACCTTAATACACAGCAACTCTGGGCCAGCAGGTGGCATGGTGGTTAAGGTGCTGGACTCCCACATAGCCGACCATGGTTCAAGTCCCAGACATGGCAGTTTGCTTTCTCACACTCCCTCTGTCTGTCTGTCTCTGGTGAGCATGTATGCCCTATAGCAAATTAAGAAAATTATAATAGCAAATAAGATAAAATTAAAAATTAAAAAATACACAGCAACTCTGTCCTCATTTTTCTCTGCATACCTGCTCATTGGGCTCTAATACACATACACCGAACGTTCTTCCATTCATTAATGCCATGTGACTATTGCATCCCTGATATGTGCTATTCTGGATGCTGGAGACAGACAGGCAAGTAAGCTCCCTGCCTCACAGCAGTGGGGTAGACAACGAGCACACAGGAGGCTGACATGACGAGACAGGGTGTCTGTGCTCCGTGACTGTGAATGTTCAGCTAACATATCGTGAGTGTGTACTGTGTCAGACAATGATTTACATGCTCCACGTGTGTTACACAAATGATCTTCCTAGTAGTTTTTTTTTTATTTAATTTTTTGCTATAGGGCACATACATTTGCAGGGAGGAGGGAAGAGGGAAACTGAGAAATCACCCCCTGGGAGAATGACCATGCCGCAATCCCTTCTCTTCCATTCCCCTTTTGGGATTTTGGGCATGCATGCACATGCCCCTGATGTGTTTTTCAAGCCATTGGGCCTGGGACTTAGACCACTCAGTTAACCATATAAGATCTAGCACCTAAACCACCAACCACTGACTTCCCCTTCCCAGAAGTTTTATGGTGCAAATGAAAGTATCACCCCCATTTTAGAGGTGAGGAAACTGAGGCACAAAAAGAAAGATTGAGTCACTTTCCAAGTTCACATTGCCAGTAAAGGGTAAAACGAAAATTTGAACACAGACCATCTGATTCCTGAGTCCGCATTCTTTGCTGTTGTATGTCACAGACGTTCTTGCTCTGTGAGGAGAAAGCTAGGCCAACATAAAGCATGAAATGCCAGGAGAGACCCAGGCTCTGGCAATGGTGAGGAGCTGGTGCCAAACAGGGCCATCAAGGCAGGCACCCCCTGAGGATGTGGCATTTGAGATGAAGCAGGGCGAGCCTCTGTGGGGCCGTCGGTTGTGCACTGAACTGCAGAGCTGGAAACCACATGGCCGACCACAGGTTCAGATCCCTGGCAAGTTGACCTGAAACATGCCATGTGTGTATTGCTCAAGGTCCTACGGAGCTTGGGAGAAGGGACTGTCGAAGGTGCTTCTCTCCCTTTCTCTTACATACAAATGTGTGCATGTACACACTCAAAAATGAGTGAAATAAACTTGACACAAACAATAAGAAGGAGTAATCAGACCTAAAGATCTAAGGGTAGAATTTTTCAGGCAGGTAAACCAACTAAAGCAGAAATGAAGTGGAACTGTTAGAGGGACAGAAAGGGGCAAAGGAAATGGTCCTATTTTCATGAAAAGGTAATCTAGATTTAAAATAGAAAAACCTGGCTTACCATCTTATCACTTTCTTCATCTATAAAAAGGGAATGACAGAGCCAACCTTATCCACTTGTTTTAGAATTAGAGATCACAGTAGCCACTAATATAAGCACTGTTATTAATAACCTGTTTGCAGTAGAGATAGCCTGGCTAGCTTGCTTGTCTCATACAAACATGTTTGTATTGCAAGGTTAACACATAACCAAGTGGGTCTTATGTACCTAGCATGATGCACATGTGATTTAAAATGATCAGATCCATCTCTTAAGGTACCCATTTTCCTTCTGCAGGTGGGAAGACTGAGGCTCTCAGAAGTTAGTTATTATTACCTGTGTCAAATATTGAATATAAGTGATAAGACTGTGATTCTAACCCAGTTTTGTGTTACTGCAAAGCTCAGAGTGTTTCTTCTCTAACATACTTGCAAACTGAAAACTACCTCAGAGAAGGCAGGGAGCAGCGTTTTGTCTGTATTCTAGTACCAGATGCAAAAGCAGACACTGTGTGACCGTTTTTAGATGGAGGTTATGATGAAGACGAGGATAGTATCAGAATGATGGTGATGAAGTAGAAAAAGTGAGTTGGAGAAATGGATTCCTTCTGCCATATCCCTGTCCTCAGGTGTCCAAGTGCTTTGGATAGAAGCACAATCTTCCACTGCTCTTAAGCTGTGCAGGCTTGGCCTGAGAGAATCAAGAATAAAGCTGATTGCAAACTTGGTGCATAACAGAGAAAATAAAGACATCATTTACTGACTGATTTGGACTAAGAAAAGATGTATTTACTTGCAGTTTATTATGTTGAATGTGACAGGCGTACATTTGTGCTTTTTATTGAATGATGACTTACTACATACAGGAATTGGTGCAATTTGTAATGCAGATTATGTTTTTAAACAAAAAAGGGTGCAAATACACTGATGGCTGTCACATGACTCGCTCTGCACTTCTCAAAAAGTGGCTGGAGTGTGGGCGGCATGACAAATATACCCTAGATGCACAAATGTAATTTCCAAAGAAGAAGATTCTGGGCAGCTTCCAATTCAGTCGGGCAGATTTAGACAGAAGAAATCCACGGCTAAGAAAAGCTAAGGATCCTAAAATAGCAGGAATTGGAGTGGGATCATTTGAATCACTCCCATTAACTGCTGAGATGCCTCCAGACAGAACAAGAAGAACCAGCTACAATCAGGATGTGATGTGTAAGTGTCGATGTTGAATCTCTGTAAGATGGTAAAGTTAAACACCTGGGAACCCCGTTTTACTTGTAATGATGGGAGGTGGGAGAAGGAGAGAGAAAAGGACTCTCCATTCTGGGGTGAAATGCAATCGAATAAGGGCTTGGCTCATGGCTTATTTTCTGAGTAATGAGGTTTGTGACCTCATCAGCTTCTAGGCATTGAGCCAAATCTTGTCGTCTTGTGATAGGTTTGTGCAATTCCTTGAGGGTGCAGATTTGAGTTTTCCACTTGAAGTGCATTTGTGAATTTACCAGTGAGCAGGATTCAGTCTACTTTCCCTGATACTCAACCACCATATTCATTTCCCTCAATTACTGCATTAAAAAAAAAAAAAAAATCCAAGTTTCTTTTAGAAGGCGGCGAATTCTATTAATTGCTTTTCTTCGTGTGACTATTTGGGCTTTACAACTAATTTCATCCAGGAAGCCAGCCATTAAGAAGCATTCATTCATGCTAATAGCTTCTATTTAAGCTGCTCGTGAGTAATATCAGAGAGAAGGTATGACTAAAGGTGCAGCCTGTGCAAAGATTTGAAAATAAGTGGAAACATTTTTATTTCGAGACTTCTATTTGCCTTGGAGGAAGGCAGAGCTGGGCATGACATAATTTTCAAATCGTGTTTCACGGCTTTCTCATCATTTAATACTCCAGCTTTTTTGTTTGTTCAACAGTGATGTTGCATGGGCAAAATGGGTTCTTCTCTCTGAGTCAGGTTCATCACAATGAATTCCGCTATGGAGATTTTGACTCCTACTTCCCTCAACTGCTAATTCACCTTCAGCAATTTCCCTGCTGGTGATCTACCGGGAGACCTCTGCAGAGCCCTGTCTCCTGTACTACAGCAAATGCGATGCCTGTGTACATGTCAAAGAAAGGCTCAGCTTGCCAGCTCTCGTCAAAAGTTACCACAGACAGCGATTCCATTTGAAGCCTGGGTGCCTTGCTGGAGGCTGGAGCAGTGTGGTCTATACTGCAAATCCCTGGCCTGCGAACTCCTGCTGTAAGTAAGGGCTTTCACTGGTGCCGTGCCTTGCTTTCCTAGGTGGGGAGGCGGTGGGTCTATTTTCAGGCAGCCCATCCTGGAAGGTCTTGCTTTGCCTTCCACAGATCTCTCTCCCCTGATTACAGAATGAGGCCTGCATTTGTGCAAATGAAAGCCAAGGGAATAGCCAAGGAGTTGAGGACACTTTTGAAGGCCTCTATTCCTCAAAGACTGCAGCCACCATCGGGCTAATGGCCTGCCTAGACTCAGACCCTGGCGTGTTGATGCAGAGGTGTTTTGAGTAAGGGCACTGGCCTTCTTTTGTTTCGTTTCATATTCTAGGAAGGACATGACATAGGAAAATGAAGAGCTGAGATCACTATCTTCATGACCCCTCCTCCCCTTGCAACCAGACTACTCCATTGGCCTCTTTATATATCCCCCCAAGTCCCTTTGGAAAAAACTTCAGGGGTCTAGCCATGGGAGGTTGTGAGGAAACAGGAGAGGGAAGAGAAGGTGCCCACTTGACTTCATGCACGAGTAAAGAAGGGGTTTTGGGGTCAGCTCCAATCTCTTCCTCAACAGGGGCCTGTTTGGGTAAACCTTAGGACCTGGAATAGTGTCAGCCAGGGCTGCCATCATGAAGTGACACTACCCTGGGGGGCTTAAACAACAGTAATGTAATGTCTCACTGCTCTGGAGGCTGGAAGTCTGCCATGAGGTATCTATTGGCAGGGCATTGGATGTTACTATCATTATGCAGAGCTGATGAAATCATATCTAATTAGAAAGAGTGCTATCTATTTTTCTGAGACCCCACTGTATTAGTCAGGGATCTCCAGAGAAAGAGCCAATAGAATGTTTATGAAGATTTAGAATACATATAAAAGGAGCTTTATTATAGCAATTGGCTTATGAAGTTATGGAAGCAAAGAAGTCCTACAATCTGCTCACCACAAGATGAAGAACCAGGAATTCTGGTGGTGTAATTCAGTTTAAGTCCAAAGGTCTGAGAACCTGGGGAACCAAGGGTGTAACTCTCATGTAAGTCTGAAGGCCAGAGAACTGGTGTAGGCTGCTGCTTGCTGTAAGCTCAGTTTGAAGGCCCAAGAACTAGGAGCTCTAGTGTCTGAGAGCAGAAGAAGATGGACGCCAAGGATCAAGGAGAGAAATACAAAATTTATCTTTCCATGACCCTTTCATTTTATCTGGATTCTCAAGGGATTGGATAATGCCCACCCATATTGATGAAATGGGTCTTCTTTACTCAACTGATTCAAATGCTAAAATCTTCTGGAAATGCCCTCACAGACACACCAAGAAATAGTGTTTCAGGTAATGACCCAGTTTGGAAGAGTCCAGAGGCAGCCTTTTCCTGTGAAATGACAATCACCTCTTGTTGGTGAGAGTAACTAAAGGATTCCACAGTCACCAGATAGACCTTCTTAGAACTGTACTTTAGTCTGAGAGTCTCCCTGCTCAGGCCTCCCTCATCTCTTTCATAAGAGTCATCTCTGCATGATGTTCTAAATACTCTCTTTACCTCCACTGGCTCTCTCCATCTTCTCTCTTACAGATTTTAGCCTAATAACTCTCTTGCTTGTCTAATTCTGTCTTATCTGCTTCTCAGAAGACTAAGACTAATAAACAAGTCTTCTCCCTATGAAACAATTGATTTTAATGTCAATTCATTGCTTGTGTAATATTTTCATCTACTCACTGTTTTCAAGGCCTGGGAGGTGAGACAGGGGACAAAGAGGGCAAAGAAGAAAAGAAACAAAAGGGAAGTTCTGTGATTTAATGTTCCCTGCAAATTCATGTGTTGGGATTTGGCTATGAGAGGATTAAGAGGGTGAAAAATTAATCCAACTATGGTGTTAAAATGAGGAATCTTTGGGAGAAGATTAGGATTAAAGTTATTAGAGTGCAGTCTCCCATGATTAACTCATGCTGTGTTTATAAAGAAAGGAAATGAGGCCAGAACAGAGACACATGTGCTCCTGCTTCTGCCATGTTGTGATGAAACCAGAAAATAAGAAAGCCAGAAAACATCACAAGATGGAGCCCTGGACCCTGGACCTCCAAATCATGAGCTAAATAAACCTCTATTCTTATACATTACCTAGTTTCAGGTGTTTTCTATTATTACAGACAGAATGGAATAGAATGCGAGGGCTATAAAAAACTACATGTCATGGTCCTTGCCTCCAAGATGAGACTTATTCATGGTAAATGTGATGGAAATATAATATAACTATATGATTAATTGACAACTTATGTGTGGAAGACTGTGAGTATTGTAGAAATAAAAGGAGATGAATATTAAGAGACATGATTTTTTCAAGAAAGATATGTCATCAAGGAAAAGAGAGTGCAAGAGTTGGGCTCTGTAGGGTGGAGAATTTTTTTTTTTAATTTGCTAGATTTTTTTTTTTAATTTGAGAGAGAGAGAGAGATATATCTCTCCCCCTTGGAAGATAGTCACACCACAATTCCTTCCATTTCTTCCTCCTTTAAGGATTTGGAGCATGCAAGCACACATACCCAGCATGTTTTTCAAGGTGCCAGGTCTGGGATTCAAACAGCACAATTGGCCCTGTGTATCCATCTGCATTAGCCATCATGCCACTGGTTGGACCTAGGTTAGCATACAGAAGTTGATCACTCTCCTATATAACAGCAATGAATGAGTAGAATTTGAAACTAAATACACAATACTATTTATATTATTACCCTCTCAAAATGAAAACATTTAGGTGTAAATATTATAGAATATGTTTGATATCTATATGCAGAAACCACATCATGCTAATGAAATAAATAAACTAAATAAATGGAGAGATAGCCCATGTTCATGGATGAAAAGACCCAATATTACCATTATGTCAGTTCTTCCCAACTTGATCTGTAAATTCAATGCAATCCCAGTAAAAATTATTTTTAACTATTAATAAACTGATTCCAAAGTTTATATGAACAATTCAAATGGCCTACAAATATTGAAAGAGAAGAAAAAATTTGAAAGACTAACATTACCAGACTTTAAGGTTTACAATACAGCTACAGTAATCAAAACAGCATGGTATTAGCAAGAGAATTAACACATAGATCAATTGAACAGAACAGAGAGCCCAGAAATAGATCCATATAAATATAGTCAACTGATTTTTGATAAAGAAGCAAAATAAATACAATGCAGAAAAAAATATCTTTTTCAATAATTCATTCTAGAACAATTGGACATTCACATGGAAAGAATGAATCTGGACTTGGGCTTTATGCCATCACAAGAATTAACTCAAAATGGACAACATACATAAAAATAAAATGCAAGTCTATAGAAAACCTTGATGATTTTGTGCATAGTAATAACTTTTAGATACAACACCAAGGATATGATTCATGAAAGAAATAATTGATAAGCTGGAGTTTATTAAAATTAATTTTTTTCTCCATGAAGTACACTATTAAGAGAATGAAAAGACAAGCTACAGACTGGGAGAAAATATTTACAAAAGATGTGTTTGATAAAGGACTGCTACCTAAAATATACAAAGAACTCTTAGAACTCAACAATAGGAAAACAAATAGCCTGATTAAAAATAGCCCAAAGGTCTTAACAGTCATTTCATCAAAGAATATATACAGATGGTAAATAAATATACAAAAAGTTGCTCTACAGCATATATCACCAGAGAAATAAAATTCAAATGACAATGAGATATCTCTATACACCTATTAGTATGACCAAAATCTGGAACACTGACAATGGCAAATCCTGGTAAAGATGTAGAACAGTAACTCTCATTCATTGCTGGTAATAACATGAAATGATAAGTCACTTTTTTTTAATAACTTTATTTATTATTATTATCATTATTATTTTCCAGTTTGATCAGAGAGAGACACAGAGAGAGAGAGGAAGTGAGAAAGCAAGCCACCAGGTCTGAGACTTGAACCGTGGTTGGCCATGTGGGAGTCCAGCGCCTTTAACCACCATGCCACTTGCCGGCCCCCGGTAAGTCACTTTTTTTTTTAATCTTTTTTTTTTAATTTTAAATTTATTCATTCTCTACATTAATTCACTATACACCATCACGACACACAAATGAATTTTCCATCCAAAATACACTGTGCATTGGCTCAATCAAGCACATCAACATACATGTTCTCAGCAAATAATTTTCCAATTCTTATGTCCTGCATACCTTGCCTTTTGTTTTGCCATCCTTGATTCCCCATCCCCCACCCTCTGCCATGTCCCATCCTCCTCCCACATTGTCCCTGGCATCCACGGTTGCCCTCCATGCCTTCCGGTAAGTCACTTTTTGACAGTTTGTTAATTTCTTACAAAACTTAATAGACTTACCCTTTGATCTAGCAATCATACATTTAGGTATTTATCCAAAGAAACTGGAAACTTATTTCCACACAAAAACCTACACACGGATGTTTATAACAGCTTTATTCATTGCCAAAACTTGGAAGCAACTGATATGTCCTTCAGAAGGTGAATGAATAAACAAACTGTGATACATCTAGAAAATGGAAAATTATTCGGCACTGAAGAAAATGAGCTTTTACGCCATGCAGACATGGAGAAGATGTAAATGCATATTAATAGGTGAAATAAGCCAATCCAAAAAGTCTATAAACTGTATAGCAGCTGTATAAAGAATAAAATATCAGTGGCTGCTAGGGGGTGGAGGGAGGGATAGATGAATAGGCAGAGCACAGAGAATTTTTACAACAGTAGAAGTATTCTATATGATACAGAATACTGGTGCATACGTGTCATTCGTTCATTATACGTTTGTCCAAATACATAAAAGGTGTGATGTCAAGAGTGAACCCCAATGTATATGATAAATTGGATGTGAAAATTATGGTCAGTGTGGGGTTATAACTCTGTAGAGGATGGCGTTAGTTGAAGGGGTTATGCAGGTGTGTGCGTAGGAAATATATGGGATATCTTTCTACCTTCTTCTCAATTTTGCAGTGAACCTAAAACTGCTCTTTACAAAACTACAGTCTTTTACAAAAAGTATTCCATCTTTATTCCTCAGTTTGGTTTCTTGAGCAGGGCTGTATGTGGAAATCTTTATGAGGGAAGCTGTAATCCTTAATTCATTCATACCTAGCCACACCACAGCCTAGACTTATTACATTAGTTCACAGTCATCTGGGGAAAGCAGAAAATATTTTAAACATAATGACTAACCTGGCTTCCTGCCCTATATCTTTTCAAACCAAAAGTTGTCAAGCTTTTTTTGACAGTAATGTTAAAAAAATATATTTTACATCACAACACAAGATACATATACATAAATCTGACACCCTTACTATACATAATGTACTTTCTTTTCTATTCCATTCTAGTCTGTTTCATTTATTTTAAAACATACTAGTTACCATCTACTAAACCAATTTCATGACATTTGGATGAATCATGACCTGTAGTTTGAAAAACAGAGGCTCAAACTGTTTGACCATCAGTTGCCGACTAAGCCCTTGTAAGCCAGCAGCAATTTAGACTCAGCTGAATAGTTCAAGGTCAAGACAAACTTGAGCTTGGTCTCCTCTCCCCTGGAGTCCTAGTCTAGTAATCAAGCTTTTGTTTTGTCTCCTGTACTCCAATTCCAACTCAATTGCTATTTTACCCCAGCACAACACTTTTTGTGCTTTATTTCTTCCACACTGAAGTCTTGCTTCTGAACCTCCAGCCATATGGCTAAGTATCCACTGGGAGCTCTCAGACTTTTCCAGCCCTGACTGCAATTGGCCAGCACCTACACAGCACCCACCATAGCGTCCTACACAGAGTAGGCCTTCAATGGCTGCTAAATACATGCATGTGTGGCAATGGCCTGCTGCTTACCACTCACTCAGTACAATGCTAAATTTCTGTCTTTTGTACCTGCAGCTAAGTCCATGATAACCCTGATGAGTCTCTTAGTTCCCTCTGCAACCCACCTAGAGTTAAACCAATTCCACTTTGCCACTGAGAGAGAGAATTCATGGGGCTCTGTAGTCAGAAGCCTAGAGCAACGGTGAAAGGGGAGTCCAGAGCATCTGAGATAGAAAGTCAGGAGGGCAGCTAGGGAACAGGTTGGTGCCAAAGAGAAGCTTCACAGGAGAAATGGAGGCAACACGATGGCTCCCACAGGCTTGGCACTTGGTCCTGACTCTTTTCCTTCTAGCTGTATAGCTTACTTTATCTACCTATAAATATGGAATCTTATTAGCACCTAGTAAACAAAGTTGTTGTGGGGATAAATTGAGATGATTCAGTTCATGTAGCAAGCAATCATTATTTGGCATGTTTGCTTGCTTCTTAGTCTGGTAACGGTTTGAGTTCAGAGTTCTTAGACTGGCTATGGCCAGTGTTAAGCAGATTATGACATCTTCCATTTAGCATTCCCTCCCCTTCTCACCTCCTACTACCATGAAAGGGAATATGCATTAATTATTCTTGCTGTGGGCCCAGCCTGTTTGCACAGTCAGTAGCAAACTGAACTGCAGTGCTGGAAGCTGGGTGGGCTTGAAAACACACCAGGTATGTGTACATGTGCCCAAGATCCCAAGGAGTTGGAAAGTTGGAGAAGGGAGATTGTAGTGTGATGAGAACCTGTTGAGAGTTTTTCTCTCTCCTTTTCTTTCTCTCTCTTTTGTGTGTGTGTGCACATACTATCTTGAATAAATGAACTTAAGTAATCATTCTTCCTATGATAATTGGTGATGACCACTGGAGAGCTTTCCAGCCTGTAGGTGATGGCACTTTAAGAGAAGATGAAGGCCAGCCAGTAGCCTGGTGGTTACATCACCTGCATTCCACATGGCCTACTGTGCAGTCTGAATTTTAGCAGTATGAAAAACACACTGGGCACATGTGTGTGTGTGTGCCCAAAATTCCAAAAGGAGGGAGAAATGAAGAAGGGATTGTAGCATGACCATTCCCCATGGAAGAGATGCTTTCTCTCTTTCTCTCTTTCCAGTGAGTGTATATAACCTCTGGAAAATGGGGGGGGGGAAAGAGAGAGAGAGAGAGAGAGAGAGGGAGGATGAAGGCTAGGGGTCTTAATGGAATAAACTGCTATTAATTGAAATTTGATCATGATAATGATGATGAAGGGCATTATTTTAGCAAAGAGGGTCTCAGTGATTGGTATCTCTCAAAACATTGTTACTGGGATGGAATTTAGGTTTAGAAGTTGACACCACAACTGAAAGCATTTATTTATACACTTGACTTTGACGAGAGTGATAGTAAGGCAGAAGTTGAAAACATTCAGCTTTGCTCAAAGATCTGATGTATCCACAAAGTGTCCAGGATTTCTGGCATTATTAGAGAAAACTGATAAGGTCAATAGCTGCTCCACAATGAAACATTGGTACATTTTTGTAGTATTACATTTAACTAATTCTAATTATTAATTTGTTTACTTCTCAAGAGTTCTACCCCTCTCACTCCAAACTAACTCCTATAAGACTTCACTTTTTCAAGTAAAATACAGGACTATATGTGGAAAATCCACGTAAGGCATGTGTAATTTTAAAATGGATTAGGTACTCTTATATCACACTCCTCTGTTTACACCTCTCTCAAGATGGTGTATATGTGTGTATTTGTGTGAGATGTGTGTGTATGTGTGTGTGTGTATATATACATATCTAGATATGTTTATAATATTCAGACATATGCTTATGAATATTCATAAGGCAATTCATACATAAATGAATAATTTAACTTCCTTAGCATCACCCGATCTGTTTATAGAATTCTCTTTCTGTCCCAGTTGAGCATCACCTCATAAAGTTCTTCTCAAACACCTTCTCTCAGCTAGTGTTCTGTTAAGTAGGTGAATGCAACTGATAAAGTTGATAGAACTGTACTAGTTTCCCAGGCTTCAAACAACACAAGTTTATTATCTTTCCATTTTGGAGGTTAGAAATACTAAAATTTATGCACATTTTAGGATAGTTTCTATTTCTGTGAAAATTAACATTGGAATTTGGATAGTGATTCTATTGACTCTATAGATCACTTCGGGTAGCAAGGACATTTTAAAACATTAATTCTTCCAAATCATGAACATGAGAATCTCTCAATTTATCCACATCTTCAGTTTCTTTTTTCATCACTACCTTATAGCTGTCAGTGTATGGATCTTTTACTTCCTTGGTTAATTTTATTTCTATGCATTTTAATCTTTTAAAAAATTATTTCTTTCTTCCATGAGTGAGAGAGAGAGAGATATAGATAGAGACAGAGACAGTATCCTTGACAGGGACCCCATGCCACACTCCACCTTCAGCCACAGCAAGCCCCAGATCATGGGCATACATGTGTCCAGCATGTTCAAGTAGGTCTCCTGAAGTGAAGCCTAAACCCTCCAGTGTGGGTCAGTATCACAGAGAATTGTGTTACCACCATTTCATCATCCAGCCCCATGTTTTATGCTTTTTGATGTTATTATAAATGGGATAATTTTCTTAACTTCTTGTTAGCACAGTTAGTTGTTAGTGTTAGAATTGCAACTGATTTTCGTGTGTTGATTTCATATCCTGCAACTTTACTGAATACATTTAATAGTTCTAACAGTGTTTTGGTGAATTCTAGAGTTTTCTGTATATAAGATCAAGTGATCTGTAAACAGACTATTTTATTTCTTCTTTCCCAATTTGGAAGTCTTTTATTTCTTTTCTTGCTTAATTGTTCTGGCTAGGACTTCCTGTTGACTATAAGTGGTAAGAGTGGGCATTCTTGTTCTTGATCTTAGGGAAAAAGTTTTCAGCTTTTTACTGTTGAATATGGTGTTAGCATAGAGTGTGTCATATATGGTCTTTATTATGTTGAAGAACATTCATCCTGTATCTAATCTGTTGAAGATTTTTGTTCTGTCCTGTTTTGCTTTTATTGTGGCTTTTCTTTTTTAAGTCATGAAAGGATGTTCAAATTTGTTCTGCATCTGAGATGATTATATGATTTTTAGCCTTCATTCAAATTCAAATAGAGCCACAAAACACTTGGGATAACCAACACAACTTTGAGAAAGAAGAACAAAGCTAAGGATATTACACTCCCTGATTTAAAATTGTATTACAAACTGATAATAATCAAAACAGTATGATATACTAGCATAAAGCAGCCTTATAGGTCAATGGAATAGAATAGAAAGCTTGGAAATAAATTCATGCATATGTGGTTAACTAATCTTTTTACAAGGACACTAGGAATGCACAGAGGAAAATCTCTTCAACAAATGATGCCAGGGAAACTGGACATACACACACAAAAAACTTCAATCTTACTGCTTTCTTACACTATATACAAAAATGAATTTGAATTGAATTATTGACTTAAATGTAAGATTGGAAAACAAAACTCCTAGGAGGAAACATTGAAAAAGTGTAGTCAAATTGGTAAAAAAAAAAAAAAATGTTTTTTTTTGACACCAAATGCATAGGCCACAAAAGCAAAATAAACAACTGGGACTACATGAAACTAAAAGTCTTCTGCATAGTGAGGAAAAGAGTCACAATTAAAAAGCAACCTACAAAATGGGAAAATGTATTTGCAAATCATAGATCTGATAAAGGGTTACTATCCAAAATAAATAAGGAACTCATACAACTTAATGTAAATTTTTTAAAAAATTAAAAATAGACAAAAGAGGGGCCAACAGATGGTGTGATGGTTAAGGCACTGGACTCCCACATGGTGAGCTGCAATTCGAGTCCTGGACCCAGTGGCTGGAAAATCAAGCTTTGTGTGTATGTGTGTGTGTGCCCAAAATCCTAAGAGAAGAATGGAGGAGGGTGGATTGCAGCATGGCCATCATCCCAGGGATGGGGTGGTGGTGGTGGTGGTGGTTATTTTTCACTTTCCCTCTCACCATCATCTCTCTCCATCTTTCTCTGGTGATCACATGCACCCTATGGCAAAAACCTTAAAAAAAAAAGACAAAGAGCTTGAACAGAAATTTCTCCAAAGAAGACATACGAATGGCCAGTAGATATATCACCTTATACTAATTAGAATCACTTTATACTAATTAGAATGATTGTAAGAAAAAAGAAAAAAGATAGCAAGTTATGGCAAGGGTGTAGAGAAAACAGAAAACTTATACAGTGTTGATGGGAATGTAAATTGGTATAGCCATTATGGAAAACAGTATGGAAGTTCTTCGAAATACTAAAGCTAGGTCTATAATATGATCCAGCAACCTCAGGGTTGTCTTAATACATTTTCTGTTGCTGTAACAAAATTCCACAGACTAGATAATTTGTAAAGAAAACTTTATTTAGCTCACAGTCTACAGTCTGGGGAGTTCAAGGGCATGGCATTTGCATCCGGTGAGGGTGTCTGTGCTTCCATCATAAGCAACATGGTGAAAAAGCAGAGGGCAGATGAATGCATGTGAAAAGACTGCAACAAGGTGAGCTTGCTTTAACATAATCCACCCTCATGAGAACTAAATCACTTCCACAAGAATGACATTAGTCCACTCATGAAGGTTCCACCTTCATGATCCAATTGTCTCTTTACAGACACCACCTCTTAATACTGTTACACTGGCAAATAAATTTCCAGTGTATGAACTTCTGGGGGACATATTCAAAATGCAGCATTGAGTATACTTCCAAAGAAAATGCCAGTTAGATATCTGCACTCCCATGTTTACTGCAGCATTATTTGCAATTGGTCAAGATTTGGAAACAATCTAAGTGTCCATCAATGGATGAATGAATACAGAAAATATGGTGTGCATACACAATGGAATATTATTCAATTATAAAAATAATGAAATATTGTTCTTTGCAACAACATAGATAAATCTGAAATACATTATACTATGTAAAAATAAGCCAGAAACAGAAAGACAAATACTGTATGATCTCACTTAGATGTGGGATCTAAAGAATGTTGAACTCATAGGAGGAGAGAATTCTTAGTGGTTACCAGGAGCTGTGTGTGTGTGTGTGGGGGGGAAGACGGGGGAGAATGGAGAGATGTTGGTCAAAGAGTACAAACTTTTAGCTATAAATTGAATACCTTCTAGGGAATCTAACATACAGCACAGATGGTAATAGGTACAATAATTAATTTGTAATAATCATTACACAATATATATGTAACACCAAATTATCATGTTATATACCTTGAATATATTTAATCCTTATTGGGCAATTAAATGTATATGTTTTATTTATCTATTTTTAGAGAGATTTTTGCTCTAAAGAGCATGCCTTCACTGGAGAGACAGAGAGAAGTCACCCCCTAGGGAGGAAGATCATGTCACAATCCTTTTTCCTTCATTCTCCTCTCAGGATTTTGAGCATGCATGTGCAGAAAGCTGACGTGAATTTTAAGCTGCTGGATCTGGGACTCGAAACGCATTCTGACTGGGGTTAGGTCATATCTCATTGTTGTTCACCTGTTGAAATATCCACTTTGTAAGACAAATAATAATGTGATTGAATGTATGGAAGAAAATGAAATAAAAAAATTTTAAAAAAAGGAAAAAAAGAAGAAGGAAAAAAAAGAAGTTGTGATTTTCTACTTTCATATCCAAGATTTTGTTGATCTCATTATCAAGTATTAGAAGAAATTCAGGAACCATAAAAAAAAAATAACAGAATAGGAAAATCTAAAATTATGCAGAACCCAGGAACCATAAAATAAAACAGAATAGGAAAATCTAAAATTATGCAGAAATTATTAGTAGTTCATTGTAGGGAAGGTATTTAGGAAGAAAAACTAGAGAGGTAAGACATTTGTGAGACACGGAAATATTTTATTACCTGTTGATGGTGATGTGCACAGTGTTCTCAACTGGACTGGTCTGAGGTGTATTTCATGTTGGGGAAACTCTCTATATGAGCTCAACGATGTATAGCAATTGAATGTATAACTGCTACTACTACTACTAAGAGGTTAAAAAAAAGAACAAGAATTTAATATTTAAAAGCCTTAGATGTTTAGGCTAATAAGGCACCACCACCTGATAAAAGCCTCAGGCCTTAGAGTGTTTAGGCTAATAAGGCACCACCACCTGATAGTCTCTGTATTGAAGGAATCACTCACAGCAATGTCTTTAAACCACTCATTCCTCATTAAGTTGTTAACCTAGCAGTATTTTCTGAGGACATACCCAGCACTGCATGGGTGACAGGGCATAACTTTAACCAAGGTCAGTGTGGCCTTTGCTCTCATCAGCTTGTAGTCTAGTGGGGGCAAGAAAAGGAAGTACGTTTTCACAATGCTCTGCGCTGTTCTGTTATACCTGTGTTAGAGCTGGGACCGCCCCTTTCTTTTTATTAGATGTTTGCCACAGGGCACATGTGCCCTTGCAAGAGAGAGACAGAGAGGGATTTAGAGAGGGAAAGTGAGAAATCACTCTTCCTGGAAAGTTGGCCATGGTGCCATCCATTCTCCACACACACACACACACACACGGTATGTGTCTCAAACCACCAGGTCTGGGACTTGACCTGTAGAGTCGGCCAGGTGGAATCTAGAGACTTAACCCCCAGTTCCTGGGGCTAGCAGGTGGCATTGTAGTTAAGTCTCTAGATTCGACCTGGCCGACTCTACAGCTGGCACAGCTTCCCCTTCCGGGCAGTGTGTGGTATATTCTAGAACGCTGATGACTGTTCGCCGTATTTATCAACCTGGCTGACCTGCTGAGCTGCATCTCTTCTGTAGGTCCGGCCTCTCCTTCTCACTCCCACCTCCTCCATGGCTGGGTGCATCGCTCAGTCCATCAACTCCTGATCCTCAGCCTAGACGGCCCTCGACTTACAGGTAGGTGGGGGAGGGAAGCTCCTTCTCTTAGTTTCTTTATACTTCTATTTTTATGGCCTAAACTCTGTTCTAAGATTCCCTCAGGACTTTTTTCGGATATTCAAAATCTTGTTTAGAAGCAAAAAAAAGAAAAAAAGAAAAGAAAAGACTGAACATCAGTTGTTTTATTTTAAATTCCTGCTTTAATAATCCTACTAGTCCCCCAGGCAAAGTAGTTGCCTCTAACAAAGGAAAAAGTCACAAGGATGCTGGGAAAAGAAACGCACAAGGGCTGATGTTCCAAGATGCTATAGGCCATTAGTGCTATTTGGTGGCAAAGTCAGGATGCCGAGGAACCCAGGTGCAACGGCACCAGTCAGATCCCGCAGGCCTAGCGAGAAATTCTAAGACAGTGGGACTTCACCACGAGAGCATCCCGGAGCCATGTAATTGTCTTGAGCAAGGGGTATCAGGTTAAGATTTTACTTTAGGCCAGCCACAGTGGCTCAGTGGTAACACAACCCTTCGCACAGCTAAAGCCATACAGGAAGGTCCTGGGTTCATATCTCAAGGTGTTTGTGATCCTAGCTGCTGTGCATATTCTTGTGATATTGGCTGCTAACTTGGGGTACATAGCAGCATGCAGACCTTGTTAGGGGTACCTTTCTCTCTATGTGTCTATCTATCTTGTAGAAGAAATAAGTAAGTAGACTAAAAAATAGTTTTAGAATGTCAGTTATTTTGCAGTGTAGAGAATAGATTAGATAAAGAAAAGGCTGGGGGTAGGTAAGGAGAGCACTTAGACCACAGATTCATAATAGAAATGAGAAATGATGGTGCATTGCACCAGGTGGTCTTGGAAGGGGTTGAATGATATTATCAGATATTTAGGATGTCCAGGTATCCAAACTTAGAGACTAGTTGAATGTAAGGTATTGAAGAAGAGGATGAGGATTCCAGAAATCTGATGAAACAACCGAGCTCCCATGTGTCATGGTTTGGAGAATGGTTATCTCCCAAAGCTTTATGCTTCAGATTTTGGTGTTGGGGGTGGTGAAGACTAGAGGATGGTGACTGGATCATGGTGATTGCATCAAGAAGCTACCACTCTCATGAATAAATTAATGGTGACTCATAAGACCCATTGAGTTTTAACTCTCCAGAGAAGGGGTTAGTCCTGGGGATGGCTGGTTGCAAGAAGAAAGCCTGACAACCCTCTGGCTTGTAGCTCTCTGCACATGTCTGCATTCATGGTGCTTCCATCAGCCATGTTGTAGGCTGACCTGACGCTAGGTCTATACCTTCGGACTTGCCAGCTGCCAGATTTATGAATCAATAAACCCCTACTTTTCTTTATAAACTACTCTATCTCCAGTGTTTCTCTTAGCATCACAATAATTTACTAAGACAACATTTATGCGAGACAGGAAACATGGAAGATGAACAGGTTGGGTAGAGGTGGGGACAATGTAATGGGGTTCAGCTTGAGGCATGTTGAGTGTGGATGTTCAAGGAGAGACATTAAAGAGGGGGTTTAATGCAAGATCTGGGACTCAGGGATGAAGTTGGGGCTGGTAGTAAAGATTTGGAATTCATGGGAGTAAACAAAAGCTATGGAAATGACTGCGAGTATCTGGAGAAAGTTTTTGAAAATGAGGGAATGACAGGGACCAAGTCAGGACCAAAGGAATACTAACATTCCAAGGATGGAGAGAGAAACAGACTCTAAAGGAAACTAAAATGGAACTTAGGCAGAGAAACAGGAGAGTGGCCTATTACAGGCCTTAAGGGAAGATGTTTTTTCTTGTATGTGTGTACGTGTGCACGCGTGCATGCTTAATAGATGTGTTAAACACCAACAAAGGCTGGAAGAAGCCGGCAAGGTAAGAACAGAAGTATATATACCTTCATAGCAAGGTTATTGAGCAGGTTCTGAAGCCCAGGAGAGGAGAGGCCAAATCATTGTAGTTTTAAAACTGAAGAGGAACTAAGTTTGAACAGTAGATAAGAGCTGTGAGGCCAAGAAGGGGGGAAAGTTTTATGGATTCCCACATGGCTGACTACAGTTTGAGTCCCAGACCTGATGATTTGATGAAAATCACACTGGGAATATATGCGTATGTGCCCAAAATCCTGAGAGGAGACTGCAGGAGAAGGGATTGCAGCAGGACCATCCCCCCTGGATGCTGATTTTTCACTTTCCCTCTCTGTCTCTCTCTTCTTTGGTGAGTGCACATGCCTTATGACAAAAACAAAAAAATAAGTAAAGTGGAAGAAAGAAATATTTAGAAATGTGATTAGGAATAAAATGAATCAATGAATATCATTAGGCTGAAACTTTTTCTTCATTAAATATCCAAAATAATTTAATTTGTCAGTAAACTGTGTAGGTACATTTTGTAATCGAACCTCTTTTTTGCCTAAAATAGTCTGAAAATAAAATTAAGTATTGTAGTTTAAATCTCTTCTGTTGTCACTCACAGAATATTATCACCTCCTCATCCTCTTTAAAACCAAATACTGGTACTGGCAATTGGTATGGTGGTTAAGGTGCTGGATCCCACGTGGCCAACTCTGTGGTTCGAGTCCCAGACCTAGTGGCTTGAAAATCACACCCGGCATGTGTGCATAAGTGCCAAAAATCCTGAGAGGAGAATGGAGGAGAATGGATTGTGGCATGGCCATTCCTCTGGGAGGTGATTTCTCACTTTCTCTGTCTGTCTCTCTCTAATGAATTCACATGCCCTATGACAAAAAAAAAAAAAAAATCTAAACCACCCAAAACAATAGCCAAAAATACAATCAAATACCTTCCTTGGGGTGGATACTAGGCTGCTGACCACACTCTGGCCTTCTTTGTCCCTGAAGTCTTCTGCGTTCTAGGTCACACACCCATAGGCTTTGATTTTTCCCATCAGCCTCCGATAATGGTGATTCCACAAAACTTCCTTGTTGCCAACACAGTTTTCATTCTTGAGGACCCCATGTGGGTGACTTACTATCAGCCAGTTTTAGGAGTAGGAGAAGTTGGTGTTGGCCTCGTTTTTGTGTTTTGACATTCACTCTTAGGCTTTTCAGAAACATTTTAAAGCACTGGTCATGATTCAGACCCATTTAGTGAAAACTGATAACATCATTTGCAGATCTCTTCTGTAGTCAGATAACTGACTTTCTTCCTTATCTGGAGCAAATAGAGTGGTCCCTGCTCTTGCCACCTCTGCATGCAGGGCACCCACTGTCTTTCTAAGTCATCTTTCCTTATACATGGGACATGTGACTGTCTGATATGTGGGTCAAGCACAAAACACTCTCCATCATTATCTTAAGTATTAGTAAACCATAATGTCTATCTCAATTTTTTTTTGATAAATAGAAAAGTAAATTGGAGTCTTAGTTCAGATGCTGGCAGAGTAGCTTATATTGAACTGATAATGATTATAAACTGAACACAATAGAGAAAAGCAACAATTTGAAGTCAATGGAAAATGATTCCCCAATGAGAAGAAATGGGAAGGTATTAGATAACTTGAAAGAAGGAAACCACCCAACTTGGGTAAGACCTACATTTATATATCATTTGCCATGAGGAAACTATTCATTCTTCTAGGTACAGAGTAACTAGAACTCAAGCTGGGAAGTATTTAACGCTTTTGAATTTTCTAAAAGTGTTTGTGTAGTGTTTGTATTATTTTTTTCCTTTGGTATTTAACAGAATCTAATAGTAAAGCCATTTGGGCCTTTAGTTCCCTTTGTGAGTAGTATTTGACAATGAATTCAATATCTTTAATGGCTATAGAGCAGTTCAGATTCTCTACTTTCTACTTCTTTTAGATTCTGTTTTGGGAAACTGTTATGAGGAAATTAGTTTATTTAAGTTGTCAGATATTAGCATACATGTGTTCATGATATTCTCCTATTATCCTTGTAATATTTGTAGGATCTGAATATCATCCTGATATTTGTAATTTTCAACTGTAGCCAAGGCAACATGGTAAGCAAAATAAATAAAATCCATTCAGACAGGAAGGGTTAGAAGGGGACATGAGTAAACCTGAGTGAAGTAGGTATGTTTAATATATTGAGTATAGCAATGACTTCATGGGTCTATGTATGTTATGTCAAAACTTATCAAACTATGCACATCAAGTTATGTTCAGTTTCTCATACGATGCCTTTATATTAAAAAGCTATTTAAAAAAAGACATATGGATTAGAAGTAAAGACATAAAATGGCCTCTACCTGCAGATAACATGATGAATTATATAGAAAATGCTAAAGAAGTTACAAAATAGCTACTAGGATAAGTAAACTTAGCAAAATCACAGGAATGTAATCAACATGTGTGAATCAATTGCATTTCTATAAATTAACAGCAAAGAACAGGATAATGGAAAAATTTCAAAATTAATATAAAACAACTTAAAAAGCACAAAATATGAAAGGTTGAAGTTAATGAAAAACATACAAGCACTCCACACTGAAAACCATAAAATGTTCCCAAGAGAAATTTAGGAAGACCTAAGTAAATGAAAATAGATACCATATTCATGGATAAGAAAATTCAATATTCTTATGGCATCAGTTGTCCTCAAATTTATCTGCAGATTAATGCACTCTATCAAAATCCCAACAGACATTTTGTAGAAACTGAAAAACTCATTCTGACATTATCTGGAAATACAAAGGGACAATAGTAGCCAAAATAATCTTGGGAAAGAAAAAGAATCAAGTTGGAAGACCTACGCTATATGATTTAAAGACTCGCTATTCTGTTCCATAATCAAGAAAATGTGCAGGCCCAGTCGGCTGAATGGTTAAGGCACTGGTCTCCCACATGACCAATTGTGGTTCAAGTCCCAGACCTGGTAGCTTACTTTCTCACTCTCTCTCATGAGTGCATGTGACCTATAGCAAAATTTAAAAATAAGAATGATAAATAAAATTAATTAAATAATTCTTTTAAAAAGAGATTTGATAGGGAACCAGCAGTTAGCGTAATGGCTATGTTGCTGGACTCCCACGTAGTCGACCGCGGTTCGCGTCCTGGACCCGGTGGCTTAAAACTCACGCCGGGCGCGTGTGCATGCGTGCCCAGGATCCCGAGAGGAGAATGGAGGAGAAGGGATTGCGGCGTGACTATCCCCCCTGGGGGGTGATTTCTCGCTTTCTGTCTCTAATGTCTCTCTCTGTCTGTCTGGCGAGCGCACGCGCCCTGTAGTGAAAATCTCTCCAAAAAATAAAAATAAAAATAAAAAATAAAAATAAATAAAAAAAAGAGATTTGATAAAGTAGATATTTTTAAAAATATAAAACAGTTCTTAACCAGTTGAACAATTACATGAGGAAAATCAACTTTCAATCTTACCTTACACCTCACAAGAATTAATTTAAGATGGATTATAAACATCTACTTGAAGCCTAAAACCATAAAGATTCTAGAAGAAAGCATAGGAGAATATCTTTGTGACCTTGGAATAGGCAAATGTTTTTTAGAAAGGACATAAAAACATTAAAACTAACATTGAAAAAATAATAAACTGGAAGGCCAGCAGGTGGTGTAGTGTCTAAGGCTTCGTTGAGTTCCAGACCCAGTAGCTTGAAACTCACACCAGGAGAACGTGTGTGCATGCCCTGAATCCCGAGAGGAGAATGAAGAAGGGATTGCAGTATGGCCATCCCCCCAGGGGGTGATTTCTTGCTTTCTGTCTCTGTCTCTGCATCAACTGCATGCACCCTATTGCAAAAATATCTTTAAAAAAATTATAAATTGGTCTTTATAAAATAATTTTTTGAGAGAGAGATTTTTGCTATAGGGTGCTTGTGCTTTCCAGAGAGACAGAGAGAGACAGAGACACAGAATGCTGGAAATCAACCCCCCAGTGGGAATGGCCATGCCACAATCTTTGTAAAAGATTTAAAAAGTCTGTGTTAAGAAAATGATCAGCAACCACCACCCTCATCCAGACTTGAGCTTACAGAGTATTTCCATAATGTTGCCCTATGACTAAGGCTACAAAAAGAGACCTTTGAGGCATGAACTTACTCGGGTCTCATCCCACGGACTCTTGCCCGGTCTTAATAAACTTGGATTCTGCTCATGAAAGAAAGAAAAAGAAAATGATCAGCAAAATACAGACTAGGAGAAAGTATTTCCCGTTCACATATACAACAAATTATAGGTATCCAGAACATATACATCAGAGGCAACGTTGAATGATCAGACCAGCAGGTTCTGTGAGAGCATACTAAATTTAGACGGAAATGGGTACTATTGACAGTCCTAGGATACCCTTAGGCCAGCCCTAAGGCCCCAGGGGGAGGATTCTGAACAAGAATATCCTTTCCTAGTTACATCTCAGAACACGATTTCAACACTCTCCAGTTTCCATTTATTCATCAAAGTACAGTTATTAAAATCTTCCCAGAGAACTTCTGTAAGCCAACTTGTAACATTGTATTTTCATGCAATATCCAGTTTAGCTAAAACCCCTGAATTTGCAAGTATAGAAAACCCTGGAGGATTTGAGAAACTGATCCAAAATATTTCTGAAAATCTTGTGTGTGGGTGGGTAATCAGGACTGTGGTTATTTTAATCCAATAATGGATAATTATAGAAAGTCATAAGAGAGTCTAAGAATCTCAAAAGGAAAGATTTATACAGTTCTTTTTCTTACGAAGCCATGTTTCAGAGAACTGGTTGGTAAGTCAAGTTAAAATGTTTATTTGAGTGTTTGAATTTGTCTTCGAGTCTGTGGTTTTCTGAGAATGAAAGTGGAATGCACTATGGTGAACTAAGAGGATTATTCTAATGCTATAAATGAACATTTTAGCTAATCAAGCATTGTGCACCAGTGAAAAGAGTTTAAATTCTGAGGGCTCAATCAAAGTATTGGAAAGCCCTTAGCTCTCAGGGAATGTCATCCAAGAGAATGTCATCCCCACATCATTAAAGCACTATTTGCATATTGTAGAGATTTTGTTAAACTTTTAAAAATCCTTGCTGTATTTTAAAAGTCTTACATAATCAGAAGGAAAAATTCCACATTCAGTTTTTCTTACACTTACCACCACAGTGTAGATCATTTCATATTTTGTGTGTGTGTTTCTTTTCCTAATATTGTACATGGTAAGTATTTCTCTATATTGAAAATTCTCCATAAGCCATTGTTTCCTTTCACTATTTCCCTATTGGTGGATATTCATGTTGTTTCCAGTTTTTCCATGTTTATGCAATTATGAATATTGCTGCGATGAACATCTCTGTGCACTAATAGTGTATCTATTTCAGGACACATTGTTAGAATTTTTACTTCTGAGAATATGGTATTATTATGTCAATGGTAAATTTGAAAAATGAAAAATTTGAAGAATTTCAGTTTCCCATCACATTGCTTTCCAAACCATTGCAGCAATTTTCCAATTGACGAGTATCCTAAGATTACCTTTTCTAGCAGATCTTTGATAGCAGTCAGTATTCTCAGCTTTCGCTCATTCAGTAGGTGAAAAATTCTTTCTCTTTAAATCAGTTCTTTAGAAACGAGTAACTTTTGGACCAGTAGATAGCATAATGGTGCTGGACTCCCACATTGCTGACTGTAGTTCAAGTCCTGGACCTGGAACCTTGAAACTCTCACTGGGTACCTGTCTGTGTGTGGCCAAAATACCAAGGGGAGAATGGAGGAGAAGGGATTGTGGCATGGCCATTCCCTCTAGGGCTGATTTCTTGCTTTCTGTTTCTCTGTCTTGTGACGAGATATACAGAATAAGCTAAGAATGGAATAAAGTTCACCTACTCACCTGACCTGATCAGTGACAGCAACTTGACAATAAAACTTTACTGTTTTAATACAAGAGAAAGTAAGATGGAAGAAGCATGTGCCCTATAGCACATGGCCTATAGGAAAAATCTCTCTCAAAAAAAAAAAAAAAACTAGTAACTTTCATTAATTTTTATTTATTTTTAAATGACCCATTTCTCAACCTGAAGTGTATTTATTTTGAGCTTAAAAAAAAAAGAAAAAGAAAGAAAAGCTCTCCTGTAGTTGTCATTGTCCACCTCGATCTCTTCTGCTCATCTTTCCTGCTCTTTCTTACCGATGCGCCACTCTCCTCCACCCAGTTATGAAGGTTGCTTAGAATTCCACTCAGAACATCCACTGGATGTTAATGTGGCTGTCGGATAGGATTGTGGAGGAGGGGTAGACGCAAGAGGTTGCTTCAGTACTTGTTCATCAGAAGCTTGTAGAAGGCTGGTTCAAAACATTCCTATAGCAAGGACTAAATACTGTCAATTCCTAGCATCCTCAGGAGAACCTTAGTCTGCATGCAGATGGCTTCAGGTCTACATCACTTGATGTGAAGTTATCAATTTGCTGAATATTGCCTTGGCCTGGTTAGAAGACCTGGACCTCCTATTCCCAGAGCCATGCTTCTCTTCTCTATATGTTACCAGACAGCTAGACTATTCTTGGGCATCCAAATCTTGCAGCTTCAAAATCATCGATTTCTTCTTCCTTGGAAAACCCCTTTTCTCTCTGTTCTCTATACTATGGGAAGAATCAGCTAAGAATGGAGTAAGGCTCACCTACTCACCTGACCTGATGAGTGACAGCAATTGGCAACAGAGCTTTACTGTTCTAACGAAAGAGAAAGTAAGATGGAAGAAGAATGGAGAAGTAGTAGGTAAAGAAACAGACAGAATCGCAGAGAGGAAGGGTGAGGAAAATCACAGAAAAAGACCCAAAAAAGACAATCAGATACAGTGAGAAGCAGATATAATCTCTGTGATGGTTTGTGTGAGAAAGAGAGAGAAGAGAAAGACTGATGTGTCACAGGGAGTTTAACCTTTAAATGTGCAGGGCTGCAGTCCTAAAAAATACCTTTGCTGCAAGGCTGCTGCAGGTTCATTTCAGTCCTTAGAACCATTGGCCTATTTGCAAGGTCACTCAGAAGTTCTTGCCAGGTCCCTGCCCAGGAGTGTACCCAGTTGTGTGACCACCTCCAGGCAGATAGCGGCTTTTGGGTGATGGGACATGAGGCATCCATCTATTAAGCTGATGATTCCATCAGATTATTCTAGAATAGGTAACTAGCAGGATAGAACTGAGAGAGCAAAATCTACAGATAGGGTAATGAAAAGACAGGGCTTACGCTCTTTGGATAGCTACAAGCCTTAGGGAATCCTAAGAAACAGTGCATAATTAGTAATGAGGAATTAGGATCTTTCAGACAATGAGAGAGACCAAAGGCTTGAAGGTTATCCTTTGGTGGGATGTTTCCCTCTGGTCCTTCATGGAGGAGGTCCTGCCTGCCAATTTCTTCAGATGTCAGGAGGAGACACATGCTATAAAAGGAGCCACGCTCGATGCGGCTGCTGAGTGTGTGAGGTGATGCTTCTGCAAGAGGAGGCAGGCAACTCTGTAACACTGTGAAGTGCTGATGGCCTGTTCTCGAGAGAAACACCTGGGAAATGTTGCAGTGGTTTGGGAATAGAGAGAGAAAACAAGCGCTCAGAGATGATATCATCGCTTAGGCACGGTTGGATATATTTGTATTGATTCATGCAGACTTAGAGGCTGAAGCTCCCCATGCAATGCAGAGGAAGCTAGGTAAGTCTGGGAATGCCCTAAATCTCCCCAACTTCAGAAACCTCTCCACAGAAACAGACTGTGAGAGACGACATGCAACCTTGGTTTGTTGATGTTGAGCAAAATTAACCTGGCTTGGGTAAAGGTTAATGCACTCTGATCTTCTCTTGCAAGGAGCTTCTCTTGCTATGTGAAGTGTGTGATTGCTTCCTCCTCATCACAGTTAGGACACAGTCTTTGAGTTGCCCTGGAGATTTCCTGGCTTTGAGACCTGCTAGTTCATGCCTTGTTCCGCAGGTG
>NW_006203787.1:1590292-1600195 GCF_000334495.1 Tupaia belangeri chinensis
GCTCTCTAACTATGCAGGAAGTGACATATTTAGGCCTGATTATTTTTTCCCCCCTTTATTTGGAAAGAGATCAGACTTTGAGAAAATTGGACATCATGGGCTGGTAGAATTGTTCTTGGGGTGCTTATTTTATTATTATTTTTTAAGAAAGTGTTTCTTGATGCATTTCTGATAGTGTGCAACCACAGCGAGAAATCCCGGTAAGCATTTTCCCTTGTGCTGTGATTGGGATCCTTTGCAATTATATCAGGTCAATTAAATTTGATTTGGAGGGTTGGATTTATTAATGTTATTAGCACTCTTGGCACTAGTGACGATTATAATTTGCCAAGTGAGTGACGAGGACTGCACTATTGAACCTAGAACTGCATGATCTTCTCACTCTGTTCACTAGGTCCCAAGGTTCTAGTTCTAGCTCTGTTAAATTCCCAGAACCTTTCTGTTCATTCATGTTCACTTTCTCAAAGCAACTTAAAAATATTTAGCTTTCTTAAAAGGCTAGCTTTCTCTAACCATAGCATATTTGACATTAACTCTGATAAAATTGCTTGTGATTAGATCAAAGCATCAGTAACAAATATGTTAAGGAGAAATTAGGCATCTGCAAATTCTATAAGAAATCATTGAAATTCACAGGATTTCAGTGTCTAGACACCATTCTAGTCATGGGTTTAAGCTTAGATGATATTAATCAGTGAATGAATGGGTGGATGAATGGAGGGATGAGAGAGACGGAAGGAGGGAGAGAGAGAGAGAACCAACAGAGAGGAGAATGGATAGATGGCTTTAAATTTGGGTGATTTTTTTTTTTTAAACTGCGATTTGTCCTGAATACAGGACTGTTACTGATACTTCCAGAGGAGTACACAGTAATTATTTTTATGGACCTCACAGAGAAAAGCAAGCCAAAATAAATGTTGTTTCACTTTCATCCATAACTTCTAAGATGCTGTAGCCTGTTTTGTTTCTAAAGCTTGCAAAGTTCTAAAATTGTCAGAAATAGTAGACAAATAGTACAGAAGCACTTTTATTTTCTTCAGCACCACAGAAACCAAAAAAAAGGGGAAACTTAAAACTAGCATGAACTGGTTTTTAGGAATTTGAGACTTGCCTGCAGAATATTTGCCAAGAGTTGAGTAAGACTAGAATGATGAAGTGTGGCATTTGTTTGGTTTGACAAATGTTAATAGGAAACCTACCATGTGGCAGGAAGTGAACTAGGTACTGGGAGATCAAAAGTGAATACATCTATTTCTGCCCGGTAGGATCATACAGCCTCATGGGGAAAGGGACAATTGAACAGGTGATCTTGTATGTTATGGTAAAGTGATATGATTATACTAGTATTATGGAAAAACAACTACAGTATAATCTTGAAGGCAAGGACTCCCTTATTTATCTCTATTTCCTGGTGTTTAGCAGAGTTTCTGGCACATTCTGGGAGCTCAGTAAATATTATTGAGTGAATGTATGAAAGCTCAGGGTTGAACAAACATTTCTTTAAGGAGATGATGTCCAGATCATCAACAAAAATGAGGATAATGATGATAAGTCTCAATATCCACTGAAAGTGTGTTATGCGCACTCTGTAAGATACTAATTCATGCCATTTTCACGATAACTCTCTGAGACAAATAAGATAGATATATAGAACATCTCTGTTATACTGAGGACAAAACTAAGAAATCATTGGTAAAATGTTTCCCAAGAGATCAGATGGTGGTGCAATGGTAAAATGCAATGCTCTGTGCGGCTGACCTACATGGGAGGATTCTGGATTTGTGTCCAGAGACCCCACTACATACACCATGTACTTGCTTGCCTGTGATCCAGGGCTTGCTAAAACTCTGGGTGAATGGTGGCATCAGGACCCGGCTGGAATTGTCTCTCCATCTGTCTCTTTCTCTGTTTCTCTCATGCATGGGAGAGATAAATAAATGAACATATTTTTTTTTCTTTGCTCAAGAGGATAGAACCAAAGTTTACAGTACCCTCCTGTTATTCTAGACACAAGAGCACGAAAAGCAAAGACAAGCAGTGAGAATTAACGTTTCCAGAGGACAATTAAGGAACCTGGATTTTATGCTGCTAGAGGTCAGAAATCACTTAATTGGTTGATCAAGGATGTGACATGGTTATATTTGTTTTTTAGGTAAGTCATTTCTGTTGCTGGTTTTAAGTCTTGGGGATAAGATTGAGGGGTGCTGAAAGGTAAAGAAGAGTTCACCATATGAAGGATACGTGGGAGAGAAAGAGTATCAGGCACTGGGTAGAGCAGGCATGGAGAGGCTGGGGACAAGCATACAGCATTAGCAGTGAGCTTCGAGTACTTCAATCTGGCCATCACATCAATCCTCAGTGTGAAAAGAGAGAAGAGTAATGAGAAGTGATGTTGAAGAGGTCATTGAGGACCAGATTGAGGAGTTTAAACTTTATCCTTAAGGAAATGAAGACCACTGAGAGTTTTCAAACACAAGAGCGAGAAGATTGAATATAGTCATGCATCTTACAATGTTTCAGTCAGTGATGGACCATGTTTATGATGGTGGCCTCATAAGATTATAACAGACTGTGTCATATAGCCTAGATGTGTTTAGGTCATACCATCTGGGTTTGTGTCAATACACTATGATGATGAACTCACCTAATGACACATTTCTTAGAAGGCATCTCTATCAAGTGAGATGCATGACCATCAGTGTTTTAGAAGGATGTTGTTGCTAGATAGAAAATAGACTGGAAACTGGAAAATTTATGAGCAGGAAAAGTATATGGGACCCTCACCATAATCTGGGAAAAGATGATGGCAGGGCCCAAAAGGTATTTAGGATATGAAACGGACTGATCATCAGGAAAGAAAGTAGCCAGAGTGAACAAGAAATAGAAGCATCGTAGGGCTTGGTCAGTCCAGAATAGTCCCTAATTACTGTTAGAACTTTCTCTCATTCATGAAGGAGCAGCACATTAAGGTAAGTTTGATTGTCCCTCTACTTTTAAGTGGAAGATGTCTCAGGGGGTCTTGGCTTGAGCAACGGAATGGATGCCAATCACTGATGTGGGGAATAAAGAAGGAAGAGTGGGTGCCAGGGTAAGATGGCCAGGATGGATTCTGTGCTTATTGAGTTTGAGTGCCTGGGGTTAGAGGATAATGGAAGGCTCTAGGCTCATGTGCCATGAAGCTCAGGTGTCTCGGAGTTTATGTGGCATGTCTGGATTAGGGATGTCACTTTAGGAATCATTTGCATAAAATTAGTGGTATTGGATTCAAAGAATGCCTTTGAGCTGCTGTCATAAGACCAGGCAATGCTGTAAGGCATTTCATTTTTAGGACCAAGAAGAGAGTGAACATTTGAAGAAAATCATTGAATATAATATTTTCTGTGTGCCCACAGTTGAGTGGATGGATGCTTCCAGTACAGGGAAATGAGAGAGAGGAGCATTTGTGGGCAACTTAAAGTTCTTCAATCTGGCCATAACATAAATCCTCACAGTGACAAGAGAGAAGTAATGGGAAGCTTCTAAGCAGAGCCACGCCATGCCTGGTGTCACTGTAACTGCCATTGGTGCCCCAGGGGGACAGAGTTGCTAATACTTAACAGAAGAATGTGAGACTTGGTTCCCATCATGAAGATAAAACTAACTATACAACTAACTATTGTCTAGTTAGTGAGCTACAACTAACACATGAGAAACAATTAAAATGATTCATGTATTTTTAAAATGATACATTTATATATGCTAAATTGGCAGTACAAACTAAGGGTGTTTTAGAATTTCCAAACCGGGAGAGAACACTGTGGGTTGGAATAGTAGCAGCCATTTGCTAACTTGGCATTGCATTTTCCCGGGATGTTTTTTGGGAACAGGAGTTGAAGGATCCCAATGAGCAGTTCTTTTGTGTAAGAGTATACCCGCCATTACTCAACACTGCCTTGTCTCATCTCGGGACGACTCAGGGCTATCAGCATGAATATCATTTCTCTAACTACTGTACTTGGGAGGATCACATGGGAAATTTGAGAGAAGTACTGGGCCTTGGCATTTAGGAATGAGTATCCCAGCCTTGGCAAACACAATGAGTAATGAGCAGAAAGACTGAGCTAAAAATGAGTTTGGCATATTCAAGAAGCATTCAGGACATTGTACAATAAGTAGTCGAAGGTTCTTGGAGAGCAATAAGTCGAAGGCTTAGCTAGCCATCTCCTCTTCTCTTTGTTGGGGCTCTCCTTCTGCCTTGCTTAGTGAGCTCCTGCTGATCTTTAAGTCTTGTCCAAATGTTATCACTGCTTGGAAGATTTCTGAGACTCTTCTGGGCAGTCAGGTAGTCTACTCTGTGTGGTTCCAAGGCAATTGCTTACACCTCTTACTATAGGATCTATCATATTGCTCTCAACTTGTTTTAAAGTTTGGTTTTTCCATTGGACTATGAGTTATTTGGGGACATAAACTATGTCTCCTTTCTCTGCATCCCCAGACTCCTGGTACAGTGTTGAACCTATAAGAGGATCTTGAATAATGTTAGTAGACAAAAGACTTAAGTGACAAAATTGGTGGGACTTCTCTCTCCTGCCAAATATTGGTTTACTCAGTGTCCTCAGGGCATGCTTCCCCTTTCTATCTCTGCCCTTTGCACACCAACTCCTTTAGGATAGCCTTGGCAAACACAATGGGTAACGAGCAGAAAGAGCGAGCTAAAAATGAGTTTGGCATATTAGGATAGCACTTCCATCCACTCTTAACTCCTCACTGGAAATCCTGCATATTCTTTCAGGGACTGCTCAATGCCCATTGCCTCTGTCACCCTTCCCAGACCTGTGCAGCAGCCCCTTGTCCACAATCCTTGATTTCTATAAACTCAAAAGAGTCATACTCTCCCAGACCTAAATTCCCCTGTTTTTTAGATGAAGAAATGGAAACCTGCCAGTGCGGTATTGTATGACCCAGAAGTTGGGCAGCACATACTCCACAGAATGAGCATGTGACCCAATGAAGCTGCCTTTCCATTGTCCAGGAAAAGAGGAACACAGCTAAACAATTCAAGAGAGCACTACAGAGGTCTCTCTGTGCAACGACAGCCCCCTTCTCCCAAGGCTCTGGTTTTATTTCACTGTAGTTATGTATCAAGGCTCTGGTTTTATTTCACTGTAGTTATGTATCAAGAATCATGGCTGTCCATGCATTTATGTTCTGTTCTGTGATTGAGTCCATAAAGCTCTATGGGAGATATACCATCTTGCTCAGACTTATGAGCCCAGCCAAACATTAATAACACCACTTTTTCACTAGCAAGTTCTTAGCAGGACACTATATCACATAAACCCAAATAAAAGTGTGAGGAAAAGAGTTTAGACACTCCAGGGTTGCCGACTGGCTGTCCTACCTGTAGTTAAGCTAAAAGGAATGATCATGGTTTTTCTCCCCTGGGGAGCTTTTACCCATTTTAAAGTGGGCCGGTAACTCCCTGAACAAAGAGGAAAGAACTCATATTTAAAGCAGTGTCTGCTTGTTTCTGTTTTAGCCATTTTGGCAAACTACTTGAAAAAATGAAATCTTTTGGCCTAAACTCAGTTAAATCTCAGATACAGTGATGGCGCCAAGATAATTCCGATTTAGCATCACCTCACATTATTTAAAGCTGTGAGTGAGGAAGTATCCATGCGTGCCATTGAACAGAAGAACTGGCTTTGAAGTTTGAATCTGGTTATTATTATGATTATGACTTTTTTTTTTGGTTTGCTTGCAGAGGGACTAAGTTATCAACTTATGTGGCAATGGGGAGAAGGAGGGCAGAGGTAACTCATTGGGTTTACCCATCCAACAAATATCTTTTTGCACTCGGTGCTAGATACTGTGTCAGGGGCTAGAAATAAAGTGACCTAACCTCTACTCTTGACAAGCTCATGGGAATACAAATATTTATAACCAAAATGAGAAGTCCTGAAACTATCAAGTGCTAAGTGCTGTACAGTAGCACTGATAATGAATCACCTACGATGACAGAGGAAGATTCACTGGAGCTGGAACTTAAAAAGCAAGTGAAATTTACCCAGAGAAAAAGAGCATTTTAGACAAAGAAAAGAGCTTGTGAGAAGACAGACATGAAAAGGCATGGAGTGTTCTAGAAGTAAGAAGTACTTACAGGAAATAGGATTTTAGGGTGGTGTGGGGAACATAACTTGAGGTAGATTGAAAAAGAACTGATAAGCCATAGTAAGGACTTAGGATTGATCCTGTGAGCACATGCAGCAGTTGGTGCCGTTGGATAAGGAGAGAAATGTCAGATATCTGCTCATTGCTCCCACAGTCCCCGTTCTTGAGAGAGAACAACTGTAGTATGGAAGGTGCTTTGCACACAGAATGATGGGAAGTTTGGAGGACTATTAAGCACATCCAGTGACAGAAGTCTAAATGAATGCAATTGACTGTGGGGAAGGAGAGAAGAGGCCATCTCAAGAGATATTTTGTTGATAAAATTAACAGGACTCAGTCTAACTGGATTTAGTGGTGAAAGTCAAGGAAGGGTCAAGGATCAATTCTGATTTTTTAACCTGGAATGCTGAGAAGTGCCAATGTCCTCAGTATGAGGGGACATGGACAAGGGAAAAAAACGCACGGTGGGCAAGGGGAAGACAATGAGTTTGGTCTTTGACATGAGAAGTTTGGTGTGTTTATGGAGTTTTTTAGCCAATGGTTCACTAAAAGAGATGCCCGGTCTTCCCAAGACCTGGAGAATGATTGACAAACAAGTGAGTTTAAAAATGTCTCCCCAGGTAATTCGGTAAAAGCCTCTTGCTCACCACTTATGTAGACGGCTTCCGATTACCCTCAGGACAAAATCCATGTGCCTTCTATGGCCTAGAAAGGAAACCTGACCCCTGCCCACCCCTTTGACGTCATCTGGCCCTCTGTGTACTCACTCTATTCGAGCCCCATTGGCCTTGGGTCCGTTCCCAAAGCACTCGATCCATTTCAGAAGTTTTGCAAACGGTATTGTCACCAATGGTCCAGATCCTCCCATTGACACTTCCTTTGTATCTTCAAGGTCTCAGCTTACAATGACCGCTTTAAGATAGTCCTTCACAGGGGCCAGTAGATGGCATAGTTGTCACATGGTCAACCATGGTTCAAGTCCCAGCTCCGGCAGCTTAAAACTCACACAAGGTGCGTGTGTTTGCATGTCTGAAATTCCAAGAGGAGAATGGAGGAGAAGGGATTGCGGCGTGGCCATTCCCCTGGGGGGTGATTTCTTGCTGTCTGTCTCTCTGTCTTTGATGAGTACATGCGCCCTACAGCAAAAATCTCTCTATCTTAAAAAAAAAAAGAGATAGTCCTTCACTGTCTACTCAATTGGAAGTAAACATCCCTCTGCAGATCAGACATGTCACTGTCATTACAAAACTGTTATTATAAAAAATTATGTTATTTATTACTTGGGATGCTTTGGGGGAATATGTTTTGTTCTCTACCCCATCCTACCCCATGGATAATCCAAGGCCCCACTGTTACAATTCTAGTGTCTAGAGCAGTCACTGCAACATACACATACTTGATAAATATTTACCGAACGGTAGAATAAGGGAAGTTAGAAAAGAGAGAGGAAAGAGTTATAGGAAGATGGGGTGGGGAGTGGTGGCTATGGGAGCCCAACATCAGATCTGACTCAGACCATGGGAACCAGGGAAGTTTTCTGAGAGAACGGAGGTTGGGCTGAGTCATAAAAACACAAAGAGGTCCCAGCTATGCTGAGAGAGTGGGCCATTTGGGTTGGACTGGTCAGTGATGAGGCTGAGAGGTCTCCAAGGGCCAAAGGCTGGACCTTGCCACGGGAAAGCACAGAACCTCTTAGGGCTGAGTGTGATGTTGTAGCCCTGATTCCGGCTGCTGGCCTAGTTCATGGCTCCTGCTTTTATATTTACTTATTTTGCAGAATTGACACAGTATGTTTCTATCAACTACCCTTGCCTACGTTTCTTCTTCGGATCTTCTGTTCAATTCATACCAACTGTACGCATTCAATTAGAAGAGGTCATTTGAAAAAAAAAAATGTAAAAGGGAAGTTTTAAAAAAAATCCTTTTTGTTGTTGCTATTCATGCTCCAGGATCCTTGCCTCTCCGCAGAGAACAGAGCTCTGAGTGCTAGGCGCTGGTGTCTGCTGTTAGATTGAGCCACTGCTGGGTGTTGTTTCCGTGAGGTGTTGGCAGGGAGAATGCCGATTTCTCTGGGCCCCTCCAGAGAAGGAGACGCCTGTCTCCCCAGGCCACTCCACAGAGCCAAATTCTAAATAAAACAGAGCCGCCTCTCCATGTAGACTGGTGGGTACACACAGTCGGAAGACTTATTTCTGCTAATTTCTTCTTTTTAAAAAAACTGGCGTTTAGAACTTACATCTCAAGTTTTCCCTAGGTGCTTCCTCTTCTCATCTGTCTTTTCTTTTTCTTCAGCTCCTCATCAGAAATGAAAACTTCACAAACTTACAATCATTTTGTTGTAAACATGAAGATGAAATAGAGGCCCAAATCTGAAAAAATAAGAGTGAACCTTGATCTTATTCAACATTTCCCCTAACCCGTTATTTATCTATCACCATGGTAGTCTTTCACATAGATGCATGAAAGTGGTACCATTGCTGTCTTTTCATGTTCATTTATTTACTTACTTATTTCATGAGTGAAAGAGAGAGAGAGAGAGAGAGAGAGAGAGAGAGAGAGAGAGAGAGACATAGAAAGAGAGAAACCCTACACTGTGATCCAACCCCTGGATCAGGCTGGGCATATGGGTGCCTGGTATCCTCAGGTAGGTCCCTGGACTTGAACTGGGGACTTTCCCAGGTGGGATTGCCCCTCACAGCATCACAGTTTACTGTTGTGCCATTATCTGGCCTCCCCAGCCAGAGGATTTTATATGGCTTCCCCAGGAATGTTTGCTTCTTTGTAGTTGGGATCCAGTACCACTGAATTCTAAAGAGGGTTCTGCAGGTCGATCGATTAGTTAATATTCACAATCATGCTATGCATATCAAGAGAGTCACGGGCATGCTAAATATTGTGATTTTGAAAACCGTTTTTAAGCAGCAGTCTCCCTTTGTGTCTACAGGAAGAACGTTCTCTTCCAGGCCTCTAGAACTCTGCCACTCCCCAGCACCGCATCCTCTCCCTCCTCCCGCTGAATGTTTTATGGCTTCCTCACTTTTGTGGCTTTTATCCATGGTCTTTCTAGTTTTTCCTTTGGGGCTCCATGGTGCAGATCACCCCAGTGGAGTCTGTCATCTCGCATTTGTTCTGAAGGTGTTGCTGTATGTTTTGTGACCTTTGTTCGTATCCATTTATCCAGCGTTAGGAGGCAGTGAGGTATTCCATACCAATGAGTCTTTAGATAATTAAAGCCTATCCTCTGTAAGCTCCCAAATATTTTTAAAAATCTGAACCATTTTGATAGAAATCTTTCTAAATATATTACACACTTGACTGCCTTCTTATATAAACATAATATAACTTCACCCAGGGAGACAGCACCGTGTATGCAGCAGGAGCATCTCAAACCAGCCTACTTGTGTTTGTCCTCCTGGCTCCTTCCTCTTTGACCCGTGAATGACACCGTCACCTGCTAATGAGGTTGATTTTAGTCTTCTGACTCCCTACCCCTGTCTTCAAAAAGTTCACAATTTTACTGGAGAAGAGGATATGTAAATACACCAAAGGGATAATTACTCATGAACATTGTGAAAGTCTATAACCACAGAGGGCCGAGGACACATCATGGCCTTACTTGGGCAGGCAGGATGATTGGGAGAAGTGAAAAGATGCCTCACTGCATCTTAAAGATGAATGAAAGTCCACCTTAAGGAGCAGGAAGGTAAATTATTTCCGGGAAGGGAATAGTGCAAAGACACAGGAGCTTGAAAG
>NW_006203787.1:1600403-1605313 GCF_000334495.1 Tupaia belangeri chinensis
AAAGAGTGTGATATATCTGCTAACATGTCCATGATAGCGTTGTGTGACTAAAACATGGGTGATCAGAAGAACTGATAAAAGTGAGAATGGTAAAAATTTGCAGAGACCAGATTGTAAAGGGATTGTTTTCAAGTTCAGTTTTCAATTTTATTTTATGGCAATGAGGAGCCTTGACCATTCATAAAGGATAGAGGAGCATGAATAGGTCTAGGTTTTTGTGACATAAACATCATTCTGGAGCATTCTTGCATTTGGCCACTCTATCGAGTACCTATTGCGTGTAGAAATGGATCAAATCATGTGTGATACCGTCATGAATGAACTGAATGAGCTTCTTGCAATCATAGAGGTAGAATTGGGGATAAAATGGAAGTTAGGCCAGTTAGAGAAACTGAATTGTCTGAGCTATGTTTTGAGAGATTTTTGTACGTGCAATCAGTAACAGACTTTGGGAAGTGCTTAAGAATCATTGCGGGACCCTCATGGTTGAGTTCTAGTGAGTTTATAAGAGAATCACATGGACACAGACACACTCTGCTCAAGCTCCTGCCCTCCGCCATGTTATCCATCAGCAAAAGACCCTCACCAGATATGGTCCTGAGGCCCTTGGCCTTCCGAACCATCAGCCTAGTAAACTTCTATTATTTTAAATTATGGAGACTCAGATATTTTCTATTATTAAAAACAGAATGGAATAGGGAAAACTATAATTTATATATATGTTTGCCTGTCTTTCTCCCTTCCTGGAATCTGAGATCTTATTTATCTCTACAAGATCAAGAACCTAAACCCTTGCTGGTTCAAGAGCACTTAGTTGAATTATCAGTAAAAAATTCAAGAGTCTGAGGGTCGGCAGGTGGCATGGTGGTTAAGAGTGCGGGACTCCCACATGAGTGACCACAGTTCAATTCCTGAACCTGGAGGCTTGCTTTCTTACTTTCTCTCTCTCTCTTTCATTTTGTCCCTCTCTGGTCAAATTAAAATAAATAAATAAATAAAATTTTAATAAAATAATTCTTAAAAAAAAGAATTCAAGAATTCAAAGAGGAAAAGAGAGGGAGAGAAAACAGAGCTTATTGAATAGCTTAGTTTTAGGCTTGTTGAGTTAGGAGGGCCTGTAGGCTACAACTGTAAGGAGAAAGACCAGAGCTTTAGAGATGTCTGTGAGTCATCAGCATGCATTGCAATGAGTGTGGTTGATAATCTTTGTGCAGAGTTCCCAATGTCATTTAAGTCAAAGAATAACTTGGTGGTGGGACAGGGGGGTGGGTTAGCAATACTAAATGCTACCAAGATCAACTAAGATAAGAACTAGAGAGTGTCCAACCAGTTTGGTAACCTCCTTGGCTAGGATGGTTTCAGTGTAATCGTAGAGTCAAAAGCCAGGCTGTAGCGTGATGGTGCAGGAATGATCCTGTGAACGCAGTATGTGTCTCCAAGAAGCTTCAATAAAGGAAGGGATAGGAGAAAATGGTTATTAATGGTGATGGGAGCTACCACAGACAGAGCCCGGTCTCCTAAGTCAAGAAGGATTAGATATGTTTCATGCTGAAGGGAATGAGAAGACAATGGAGACTTAAAAAATGAGATAAGTGGGGATGCCAGGCCCCCGAGAAGAGTCGAAGATGGAGGAGTTGACTTTGACATGTAAGGAACATTTGCTCTTCCAGGGCAGGAGAGAGACATCTAATGGACACTTGTAGAAAAGGGAGCAGGAGCGGAACCAGCAGTTGGCATAATGGCTATGTCACTGGACTCCCATGTAGTCAACCGCAGTTCAGGTCCTGGACCAGGTGGCTTAAACTCACGCTGGGTGCCTGTGCATGTGTGCCCATGATCCCAAGAGGAAAATGAAGGAGAAGGAATTGTGGCATGACTATCCCCCACCCCCCGGGGGTTGATTTCTCGCTTTCTGTCTCTCTCTGTCTTTCTGGTGAGCACATATGCCCTATAGTAAAAACCTCTTCAAAAAAAAAAGAAAGAAATAGTCCTTGAGGGTAGGTGTCCTTCCTTCACTCCTTTAATGCTGAAATAATAAAATGACAATACACTGGGACCAGCAGTTGGCGTGATGGCTATGTCGCTGGGCTCCCATGTAATTGACCACGGTTCGAGTCTCAGACCCGGTGGCTTAAAACTCACACTAAGTGCGTGTGGGTGCGTGCCCAAGATCCCAAGAGGAGAATGGAGGAGAAGGGATTGTGGCATGGCCATCCCCCCTGGGGGGTGATTTCTCACTTTTTCTCTCTCTCTCTGTCTGTCTGGCGAGCGCACGAAAAGAAAAGGGAGCAGGAAGTGGCAGGAGTCCATGGTGAAGACCTGAATTTTCTCTACGTGAAGTGCAAAGATACACGAAGCCAAGAAAGAAGAGGGCAGAAGGAGGAGGCTGGGCACTTCTGGGAAAGCTGTGAAGGTTGGAATGGAAGAAGGAATTGACCATGAACATAGAGAATAACACCTGCAGGTACAGCCGCTGCACACATCTTAGCCTGATTTCCATGATTCATCCTAGGTTTCCAAATCTGCTCCAGTACTGATTCCAATAATCATTTGGTCTCTCAGTCTCCTTTCACCTGCTAGAAGGAACAATTTTTCTTCTTCTGTGCTTTTGGGTGGGAAGAAATAGCTTCCAGCAGAGTGCTGCTAAAAACACTGCCCCTTGGAAACAAAAGACACTGTCTTTTCTGCTCCTGCCCGCTGTTCCCTTTGCAGTATCTGAACAACGGAGATTACTTTCATGCACATCAAAATTATCCCAAGGCTCAGTTTTTAAAATGTCCTCTGACTCTTCTCTCCACCCCCAACTGTGTGTGTGGGTTACACTGGGCTGTTTACACTCTAGTAAGAGGCTGTGGTTCGCTGTGCTTTTGTCGTCTCGGGTCAGCTTTTTGTAGTTATTCTGAGTGTTCCCTCACTCCTTCTTTCAGATGCTGTGGGAATATCTGCCTGTTACATCCCTCATGTTAGTTTCCTAGGGCTGTCTTAACCAAGGGCCGCACACTAGTTGGCTTTAAACAGCAGGTGCTTATTGGCTCACAGTTCTAGAGGCTAGACATCCAAAATCAGGACAGGGCTGCGCTTCCTCCAAAGGACCCAGGGAAGAATCCTTCCTTGCCTCTTTCTAGCCTCTGGTGGCTCCTGCGGTCCTTGACACTAGTTGGCTTGTAGCTGCATCATCCCAATGTCCTCTCTGTCTTCACATGACCTTCTTCGCCTGGATGTGGCTGTCTGTCCCTGTGTCTTTGTGTGATTTTCTTGTAAGGATGCCAGTCATTGGATTTAGGGCTAACACTAAGTTAGTAAGACCTTGTCTTAACTAAGTACATCTGCAACAACCTTATTTCCAAAAAAGATCACCTTCTGGGGTTCTGCATGGACACCCATAGGGTGTGGCCACTATTCACCCTGGCCCAGCTCCTTTCTAGTGTCCTGTTATTGGCACACCATGAACTAGGACATGAGGAGAGCCCAGCAGAGTCTCTTTCTCCCCAACTTTCTTCAGAATCAGAGTGAACTTGCTGTCTTTAGGCTTCAAGTTGACTCTAAGCCCTAGGCTATCTTCTGGACATGCTGGGCTCCAGATTTCTCAGTGTCCTCACTGCTACTGTCTCCATTGTGAAGGTGAGATGTGAAAAGGGGTAGCATGTCTACTCTCCTCCACAGGTAGCTCACACATAGATGATAGAGCATAGCGGGGGATCCCCAACCTACAGCCAGCTCCTAGCAGGACCCCTAGCTGCGTGTCTTGGGGCTTGCATGTAAGTAGCAGCTAACACTGTCTAGAAACAATATCCGAGTCTTTGTTGCAAAGGAAAGCTACCCACCAAACCAAGATGCCAAAACTCTATCAAAAGGAAATATTAAAACCCGTGCTATTTTGGGTTGTAGAATATGTATGGTTGCTGATAAGCATATTTGATTTCTGTAGATCAGAGGATTCTTTTTGTTATTTATCCCTTTCTTACCATGCTGAATTGGAGTCATTTACTGGTAATTTAGCCATGAGGTATAATTTTTGCCCCTTCCTGATTTCCATTTTTAATTTGCAGATTTCTACTTGACCTACTTATTAGCGAGTTAAGGCTTAAAGCTACAGGTCTCTGGTGCCTCCTTTCCCTTGTGCAAAGCCATGCAGAGAGATGTATGCCTTCTCCCCACTGAGTTCAGAGGAATGTCCCTAGGGCGACAGTGAGGCAGAGAACCCTCCTCGTCCTTTCGTCAGTGATTCTGTTCTCCATAACAAGATGCTGGTCTGCTGTCTACAGCTCAACTTCTTCACTGTAAACTTCAGAAGCTTTTCTCTTGTCATTTGAATTCAAGGAAGTTTTGTTCCGTTTTGTTTCACCAGAAGTTGTATGCACTCTCTGGAGAGAGAGAGAGAGAGACAGAGAGAGGGAAAGCGAGAAATCACTCCCCTCATCCCCCTGGGGATGACCACACCTCAATCCCTTATTCTCCATTCTCTTAGAATCTTGGGCACACATACACATGTGTTCAGCATGATTTTCAAACCATCAGGTCTGGGACTTGAATCACAGTCAACCATGTGGGAGTCCATTAACATAAATACTACGCCATCTGCTGGCCCCCATGGAAGCATTATTTTGAAAGTTTATTGAATCTATTTCTTCTGAGAGAGAGAGGGAAGGTATTGAGGGGCAGGCACTGCCATCAGGTTCCAAGTCACAATTCACCCTCGGGTCTCAGCCATCCTGGTTCACAGGCACGTGTGCACCGCCATGCTCAGGGAGGCCCCAGGATGTGAACCAAGAACTTCCTCATGTGGGTCAAGTTGTCTTACCACTGTGCTGCCACCTGGCTCTGAGGGAGCATTCTTTTTTTTTTTTTTTTTCCTTTTAGAGCAATTATTGCTATAGGGACAATGCTCTTGCCAGAGGAGCAGGAAGTGG
>NW_006203787.1:1605497-1608484 GCF_000334495.1 Tupaia belangeri chinensis
CCGACTGATACGTCTTGATTTTTTTTTTTTTTTTTTTTTTTTTGAGGTGGGCTCCCCCCAGCATCTTCAGATAAAACCTCTCCCTACCTTCAGTCAAGAACATAGGGAAGCCAACATGAGGTGAAGCCAGAGAGTTGAGGAAGATGCTAGAGAGAGAGGTGCCAGAGGAGTATTTCCAGGCTGTCAGGGCAGGAGCCAGAAGGAAGAGACAGAGAGGAGTGAACAGGGGCACTCGCCACCCAAAGAGCTACCTCTCCTCATCTTACTGCCACTCAGTGACTGTCTTCTAGCCACTTCCCCCCAGTTTCTCATACTTCCACAAATTCCTATTACACAGAGTTTCTGCTTCTCTTACCGTTAATTCTCACTTTTAATCCACCTTGGCCTCCACCCCCCTGTTAGAATATTTATAGCCGGGTGGCTTGTAGTGATTTTTGGTCATGCATTAATTTATCTTTGAACACTTTCTATTTCCTTTGTGGCTATCTCCTCAACAGCTTCATCCTGTTTCATTTCCCTCAGCACTTTCCCCATTCTTCCAAAATTAGCTCTACTAAAATTTAATGTCTTTAGTTTCCTCTTCTGCGATGGCTTCAATTCTCCCTGGTATAAACATAACTATTAATAGCCAATCCCTGTGCTTGTGGGAAGTGGCTACACGGCACCACCCCTATCCACAATGATGTCCTTGGTCCTCAACCCAGCTGCGCACAGTGGGTCTCGCCTGGTGCTGATGTTGGCATGAAGAGCTGGCCCAGGTGATGGGCATGCCTATTGTGTAAGTTTGCTCCACTCTCAGCATGTCCCAGTTTACGGTAGAGCGTAAGGTGTCCAGCTCCCTGCACTTCCGTCCTCTGCTACTATGAGCTCAGCCGAAACTGCAATGACAGTACATCCTGCAGTTCCGACACGAATTCCCTTCGGACTGCGAAAAGGGAGTGCACTGAAGAACTCACCGCTGATGTCTTCAACGTGCTGCATTTTCCTGACAGAGCTGAAACACTCACGTGGAACGTGCACGCTCCCTCTTTCCGCGTACCATGTTCAAGATGCTCCGTCTGGGCTGGCTCTCGGCTGTGTTTAGGGTATTTTATTCAGCATTAAACTTGAAAGCCTAATTTGATGGACACGACTGAAAGATTGATGCAGAAATTGTTGCTGTTTATGCTTCCAGCCTTCTGGAGTAGTGGAAAAATACTCACCTCTCCTGAACATTTGCTCTGCTACAGTTGCCAAATTATCTAACAGCCAGTCAGTATCCAATTTGACAGCATGGTATTTATTTTTAAAAAATTATGCATTGTGGTGTCTGTTTCTGTCTATGACAGGTTCCTTATAATAGTAATAATAATGCTTTGCCTTTGCATAGGGCCTTTTAATTCAAGACTCTTCAAGTGCTTTGGATTTCGATGGCCTCTGCAGGACTTCATAGACAGAGGCAAGGACAGAGAGACTGAACTGTCAGAAGAGCTGTGTTTTCAGTAGCCCTGATCTCAACAAATAGGAAAGCCTCTTCTCTCCAGTTCAGTGTTTCAGTGTGTCCCCATTTTTCTTTTCTCTTCCTATCCCCACCCTCGCTACCACCACCACCATCCGCTTTCTTGATTAGTTTGTAAGGGACCACCCCATCCTCTTTAAATCCCTCTTTTCTTCTCTGCATTTTCTCTCATTGTTCACAGATACTCTAAGAATAATGCTCGAGACATGTGATGTCCCTTCACTCTGGAGGCAACATCATGCAGAAATCAGAAGTCTTCTTTTTCTCTTTTGTTATTTCTTTTTTTGGGGGAGAGGTTCTTGCTATAGGGTGCATGCGCTTGCCAGAAAGAGAGAGACAGAGAGACAGAAAGCGCGAAATCACCCCCCAGGGGGATGGCCATGCCGCAATCCCTTCTCCTCCATTCTCCTCTCGGAATCTTGGGCACGCACGCACATGCGCCCAGTGTGAGCTTAAGCCACTGGGTCTAGGACTCGAACTGTGGTTGACTACATGGGAGTCCAGCAACATAGCCATTACACTAACTGCTGGTCCCTCTTTTGTTATTTCTTACCTCACTGGACTATGGTATGGGACGGTACCAGGTTAGTATGACTGAAAAGGAAGATACTCTTTCTTTTCTCCAGAGAAGAAAGACAATGGTCCTCTACAGATCTTTCTTCTTATTTTGTTTATAATTTGCTATAGGGCATGTGCGCTCATGGGAGAGGAAGGGGGGGGAATAAGAGAGAGAGAGAGAGAGAGAGAGCACAAGCAAAGGAGAAACTGAGGATGTACCCCCTTGGGGGAGGATGACCACACCACAATTCCCTTTCTTCCATACTCCTCTCAGGATTCTGGGCCCACATACACATGCACCTAGCATGTTTTTCAAGCTGCTGTATCCAGGACTTGAACAGTGAAACTGACCATGTGGGTTCCAGCCACCTTAACCACAGTGCAACCTTGCTGGTCCATATAGACCTTTCTGATCTATTACTTTACTTCCATAGCCCTATCTGATATCTGACATCTCTTTTCTTATTTATAAATAAATGACAAATGTCTCGGTTCAGCTCCTCCCCACAGATAGGCGGTAGGCACAGTGCTGTAGAGGTGGGTTGATGGGTGCAAAGAGAAGATTGAGACATGGCGTGTGTTTTTAAGGAGGGTATATTCTAACCAGAAGATGGAGTTAAACAAGCACACACATTTCTAAGTGAAAAATTTTTTGAGAGATTTTTGCTATAACTCTCATGTACTTGCTAGAGAGACAGAGACAGACAGAAAGTGAGAAATCACTCCCCAGGGGGATGGCCATGCTGCAATCCCTTCTCTCATCCTCTTGGACTTTTGGCCATGCATGCCCACATGCTCAGCCTGGATTTCAACTCACCAAGTTCAGGACTTGAACTGTGGTCGGTCAATGGGAGTCCAACATCTTAACCGCTATGCCACCTTCTGGCCCCCCTCTAGGTGAAATACTAATCTTGCAAGGAGAAGTTTGAGG
>NW_006203787.1:1608515-1666361 GCF_000334495.1 Tupaia belangeri chinensis
TCAGCAGCTAATGAAAGAAGTCACACCCTATGTACTTGGAGGAACGAAGGAAACGTTTCTTTGTAGAGGTGAATTTGAAATTGTTTTTAGGGGACTTGACAGAGGTTATGAGAAAGCGATTGAGGGACAAATGCATGAAGGTATCAGGGAACAGAAACTCTACTTCAGCTCAGAGCATAGTATAAGTAGGAGCTTTGAGAAGAAAATGGTTAAATGATGGGTGGGAATTTTAAACCAGCAGGTCTCAATTGTGGATGAAAAGCTTCTACATCAGTCTGAGGGGGAAGAGTAGCCATGGAGTAGGGGAAGGCTGAGATCAGAACTAACATTAGAAAAATCAATGCGGCAATGATGTGTAGAATAAAGGGGAATAAAGAGACTTACAAATGGAACAAGTGGGAAATACTTTTAGAGATGAAAGAATCAAGCCCCAGAACCATTGCATATCAGGCTCAGGAGGCCCAATAACTTATTTACAAGGCCCTAAAGTCACTTATTTTCTGGTTTCCTGTGTGGCCAGATCAGAAGGCTCCACTGGTAACTGTGAAAAACCCAGCAGTAGCTTTGGTGCCTTAGAGCAATGCATTTGTGATATCGCAGGATAGATACAAAGGACTTCTCGGAGAGTGGTTGGGAGGGCATGTCCCGCATACCTAAATTAACGCTAATGTCCTTTTCCCTGGTTTGACTTAGCTCCATGAGTCCTAAATCTATTTCCAAGAAAAGCTTTCTTACCAAGATATTGTCTTGGTCCATTTTGTGCTGCTAAAACAGAATGCCAGATACTGGGTAATGTATAAAAGATAGATATTTACTTATAACAGTTCTTGAGACTGGTAAGTCCAAAATCCAGAGGCCTATATCCAGGGAGAGCCTTCTTGCTGAACCATGCCATGTCTGAAGCTAATGGGCAACAGAGAATGAGAGAGGGCCAACTTAATTTTATATCAAGCCCATCCTTGCAATAACTAACCCTCTCCTGTGGGAATGACATTTATTCATTCATAAGGGCAGAGCTTATTGGCCTACTCACCCCTTAAAGATCTCACCTCTCAACACCATTGCATTGAAAATCAAGTTTCCAACACAACTTATCAAGACACATTCGAACCAGAGTAGATGTTTAAAGCTTGTATTTTAGAAAGAAAGAAGGAAAGAATGAGGACTGACCGAACATGTGTGTCTGGAAAATCCTTCCTGACCGAACACGTGTGTCTGGAAAATCCTACCCAACATCCCGCTGTATACATATAGAAATAAGGCCTTTGGATTAAGAAGGGGTATCTCATACCCTATCAGCAATCGTCCTATTCTTTTGTTATAGAATGGCCCTTTGAGATCAAAGAAGCCTATCCTCTCAAAGGAGTGGAGCTTCTTCTCTGGTTAGAGTTGTAATGCAGGTTCCGGCCATACCATCTCTTTAAAACTTTGTAGTTAAAGAAAGGGTGCTGGGATGGAAGTTTCTTGCTAAGGAACCAGACCTTGAGAAGGCATTTTTCCTTTAGGATACTCTGTCATTTACTAAAACTTCTACTCCTGATTGTTACTGTGGAGTTTGTCGTGGGAGGTGAGTAACTAACACATGCTCTGATTGGTTTCTGAATGCCATTTGGATTAGGATAACAAATACTGAGACACATGGGCTTATTCATGTTTGCTTTGTAAACAAAACAGAACAACAAAAAAGCTGTGTCTTCTTTGAGTCCAGTGGTTATCACCTACGTATGTGCATAGTGTGTGTGTGTGTGTGTGTGTGTGTGTGTGTGTGTGTGAGAGAGAGAGAGAGAGAGCACGCACTGGAGTTTTACCTATGCTCTCATAGCACTCAGCCAGCCGACAAACCAGAATACTAACCAGATCAGTTGTTGTCCCTAAGCTGATAACAAGCTAGCAGTGGCTGTTTCTGGGGCTAGCTCATTCTGCTGAATGGAACCTTCTCCAGAGATTGTTAAGAAGCTTTTCTTTAGGAACCAGCAGGTGGTGTAGTGGACTAGACTCCCACATGGTTGACCATAGTTCCAGTTCTGGACCTGGAGTCTTGAAAATCATGTGGGGCGTGTGTGTGTTCATGCCTAAAATCCCAAGAGGAGAATGGAGTAGACAAGATTGTGGCATGGCCACCCAACCCCCCACCCCAGAGAGTGGTTTCTCACTTTCCTTCTCTCTGTCTCTGTCCCAGAGAGTGGTGTCTCACTTTCCTTCTCTCTGTCTCTGTCTCTCTGGTGAGTACACATGCCCTATGGCAAAAACCTTAAGAAAAATAAAAGTTTCGTTTCAACTGGATCTATATCAAAAGCTCCCAGGTGTGTGATGTTCTTATAACTCAGCCCTCTTAGAAAATCAAAAGCCATGACCTGCATCTCGTTTGTTCCAATCACCGCCAGTCTATGCAATAGCCCGAACCAAGGGAAAAAGATGGCGAAACTTATACTGTCAACGAAATTCAGCTTAGGATTTCATTAAAAAGCCTATAACACATATTTTAATATCTGATGTGACACAGGATATTCCACTGGTAAAGATGAGAAATCTTGTGGTGTTTCAATAGCTACTTAGCTACTACTAATGGGTTGGCCCATTGATAGCAGGTCAAGACCCGTTTGTTAGCTTTTACTTTAATTATAAATAAAGTTCCTTGGTTTCCTATTAATAGACAAATCATAGATATTTATCATTACCACATTTAATTAAGCAATGAGCTTTGGACCTTCATAGTAGAACTTTTTCAAAAACACTGAAGTAGGAGGAATACGCCAGCAGCCCAATCTGTCTTTCTTAAACTTTCCCAAATGGATTAGTAGGTAGTCACTTTGTTTTTATAATGTGTTTTTAGTTTGCTTCAGAAAACGTAAGTAAAATGGATTTGTTTCCAAGTCATTGAAAATTCCCTTTTTATTTTTTTTAAATAGCTATTTAACTTTATTTATTATCATCTTTTTTACATTTTTATTATAATTCTTATTTTTTATACATTCCATCACTGTACATCAGTTAGCTTGTATAGAGAATTTACCCAACGTGAAATATGCGTTAGACCAGTCCAGTTGAGAATACCACACACATCATCAACAGGTAATAAAACACTTTTATGTTCCACAAATGTTTTACCTTTCTACTTTTTCTCCCTAACTACCATCTCTACATGCTTCTCCTCTCCCACCCTCCTCCCACATTGTCTCCAGAAGATTCCACAGCTGGGTCAACTAGTGACGCAGTGGTAACACAGTGCCCTGCAAGGCTGGAATGCACTCCGGTTCGTATCCTGGGGCCTCCCTGTGCACTGGGCACATGTGTGCCTTGTGATCCTGGTTGACTGAGATGGGGGGTGGATTATAGAGTGACCAGCCTGGTGGAGATATCCATCTCTCTGTCTCTCTGACTCTGTCTCTCTTATGGAAGAGAAAAATACACCTTTTAAAAAAAGAACCTAACTACAATAGGTGTTTTTGTTGGTTTGCCTTTAAATGTTTATTATATCTTTTCAAATATAGATACTAACCTAAGAAAGCAGTGGCAGGCTTTTCCCCCTCCAACGCCCCTACGGACATTTGAGCCAAGAGTATGGATGTGGTCACAGAATCCTTTTGTCAGAGTTACTAAAACTGAAACGCCCATCAATTTGCTAGTCAGTTGACATTTTCCCCTTTCTGAAGTGTGAATTTTTTCCATAAATACCATGACTTCTGCTGAGATCATATGGTTTGATCTTTCCATTTTCAAAGTTTAGAAATGATTTATAGCTAGTGGCCACATTATGTTGAATATTACCTATTACATATATTAAGGCTAAGCAGGAGCTACTATGTTGGGTTTGAACAGATAAAAAGTCTTCTGACCTTGCCTCTCAGACCTTCCATTTCCTCATGGAGAAACGCATGGGGGTCATTTCCTTGTGTGATTAGACTAGACAGCCCCTGACTCATACACGCCACTATCTCAGACCTTACCTTCTTCATCCGTAGCTGTTCTTTTTCCATCCACCCCACCCCAGAGATGTGTTCTTGGCCCTCTCCTGACATGCTTTCTCTGGGTGAGTGACTCACCTTCTCCTTGACCTCAAGCTTCTCCCTGGGTCTTGCACCTTCATGAGCAGCTCAGACCCCTTCCTGTGCTCTAGCCATTTACTAGAAACTTCTTACTGGCAGCCTCACTACAGCTCAGGTACATTGCAAATCTGAACTTTCTTTTCTCTTATTTTTTAAAAGAATTATTTATTTATTATCATTACTTTTCAATTTTGACCAGAGAGAGAGAGTGAGAGAGAGCAAGCCGGCAGGTGTTAAGACTCAAACTGGTCGACCATGTGGGTGTCCAGCACCTTTAACCATCACCCCATGCAAGTGCCTGGGAGTCCCCCTATGCGAAAACTATGTGGCCTTTACGTCCCACCTTTCCTCCTTCCATGACATCCCTCTGGTCTACCTCTTCTCACCAGTCTCATAGCAACTCCTTGTGCCCAGACCTGGCTCACCTCTCATAGGAATTACTGACAAAGACTCCAGTCTCCTGGACTTAGTGATGGGCTTCTGCTGACGGGCACCTGCTGGCAGTCCTTCTGCCTTCATCTCTTGCCCTTCCATCTTAGCCAGCGGTAGGCAGCACTGCTTCATCAGGGAGCACGTATGAAGGCAGTAATGGAGGACAAGGAGGAAGACATGGAGGGAGATCCCTCTGTTGAAACTAGACGCACTGCTGCCCCAGCTATTGCTGAGTGTGCCTGTTTGCTTGAGCCTGAAAGTCATCTCCTGAAAAGTCTCTTAAGTTCCACCTAAGAAGTAAAAGGGAGAACTTGTCCCTGTGCGCTGGTAAGTTTCTAAACACACAGGCTGTTTCCTGGTGCTGGCAAGCCGGATCCTATGGTGCCTCACACCTTGAGATCAACCTGAGTACCCTGCAGTGGGAGGTAAGGGTGTGGCCCTAGAGCAGGGGCAACACTCTCGTTGTGCCTTCATGGAGTTGGCCCAGGTCCAGACCATGCTGTCTGCTGGGGCAGCAGCTGGGACAGAGGAGGGAGACTGGAAAAGTCTTCAGTGATACACGTGGGGCGCATGATCCCCCCTCCAATAACTCTGTCCAGCTATAAGGATCTTCCTAAGACATAGTAAGCCCTCCGGTGCTTTCAAATACTCCTAACCACCTTCTGCAGTGTTTTTCACACTGTGGCAGTCTGAGTCCTGGGGTCCAAGGTCCTACCTTAAAGACAAAAACGAAGCCAAGAGCCAGCCCGTTGTGTCGTGGTTAAAGCAGCTGAATCCCACAAGAGCCAGCCCGTTGTGTCGTGGTTAAAGCAGCTGAATCCCACATGGCAGACCATGCAGTTCAAGTCCTAGACTTGACTGCCTGACAAACACGCTGAGCAGGTGTGTGCACCTAAAATCCTGAGAGGAGAAATGGAGGAGCGGGATTGCGGCCTGGTCATCCCCCCAGTGATGTATTCTCATTTTCTTCTTTCTCTCTCACATATGATGATAGCAAATTAAAACAACAACAACCAAAAAAAGAAAAGAAAAAAGAAAGAGGAAGCCAGGGACAGAGCTTAACTCCCACCCTGCTTTCCTAGGAAAGAAGTTATCTGCTAACAACAGCTTCAGAATCCTTGGTACAGTAAAGGTGGGGTCGAATGCATTCATCCACTGAATAGGGAGTGGGTGAACTTGAGGGGCAAATAAGAGTCAACCTGGCAAGGGGAGAGAAAGACCAGTCAAGTCAGAGGAAGCGGGAAATGCAAATTCCTCCCTATGGTGGGTAGGACGTGTTGGTAAGTACAGGCTCAGGGACGGCTAGTGAGGCTGGAGCAGGTCTGGAGAGAGTGGAGCCAGATGACAGTGGGCACAGGGAAGGGGCAACCTGTGCACAGCTCCACTGGTCTTTGAAGGAACTTTGCTTCAGGTACCAGCAGATGATGTACTGGTTACATTGCTGGACTCCTACATAGTCAGTCGTTTGAGTCCTGGACCCAGAAGCTTAAAACTCATGCTGGCCACATGTGCATGAGTACCCAAGATCCCAAGAGGTGACTGGAGGAGAAGGGATTGTGGCATGGACATCTGCCCAAGAGGTGGCCTCTTGCTTTCTGTCTCTCTGGTGAGCGCATGCTCCCTATTGCAACAAACAAACGAACAAAAAAACAAAAACAAAAACAAAACTCTCTAAGAAAAAAAGAAACTTCACCTTCGTGAAAGAAATCTGAGCCATTGAATGCTTTGGGAGAAGGGGTGACAAAAAAAACCTGAGTTGTTAAAAGGTTACTCTGACCAGAGATCTGAAGAACAGCCGAATCCAGTGACATGGCTTGCCAAGTCACCAGTATGGTGGTGGGGGTGCGGGGATAGCAAACCATAGCTCGGTGGTGGAAAACTGGGCCATAAAGGCCCCTTGGGAGCTCCAGATAAGCTGAGATTTGGCCACATAGAAGAAGTCTAGGGTTGAGACAAGGAGACCACAGAAGGTAAGGACCTCAGCTTCAGAGGCAGGGGCAGACCCAGTTACGCATGAAGCCCCAGAGACAGGCAGGTCAGGCTATAGAAATGCAGCTGCTGGGAAAACCAGAGAATGGCCTTGTCAGCCAAGCAGGGGAGAAATTCTAGAAGACTGGATCATTACCCCAAAGAGATGTCTGTAAGCAAGACAAGATGAGAAGTTCAAGTGTTTCCTGCCATCGGCACAAATTTGGGCTAAAGAGCAAAATGTAACTAGTAATGGAAAGTAAAATATGTGACACCCAAATTCAAAATCATTTCATAAGCAATTGAGTCAGTCCTGTAAAATGACTCATGTAAGACACTTTCAAGATTGACTAATTCCAGCTAGATGCCAGTTGCTGTTAATTTACGAAGTTGTACCTTTGGAAACAACTGCCGATCTTAATGACTATTTCCTGGGACATGGAAGACAGTGAGCATTGGGAGACATCATTCTTGGATTCAGTATGAATACAAGAAAATTTCAACTACAGTATTAAATACATAAAAATGCAAGAGTATTAATGATGACAAGAAATAGAAACTTTGGATGTCCCAAGCAGTTGCATTCATCTGAACAATGCTTCTTCCCCTTTGAAGCAGGATCTCCAAGAAGCCAGATCCTACAAGGGGTTGGTGACCATAGCATCAGAATTGGATTGCAATTTTTAATGGAGTAGAGTCTGGTAGTTGGATACGACCCTCTCCAAGGGAGGAGCTTACCTCCTGTCAGCCTGAGAGCATGGTCTTCCCTAGCTGGTGCTTAGATAGGTGTTGTCAAATCTTACCTCTGACTTTTTCTCCCCTCTTTGTGTCATTGTCTTTTATCATATCCTGACATTGATTTCTCAGATATTTGCCCACACGGATGAAATAGAACCACAGGTCACAATTTGCTATTTCTTCGTATCAAGAGCTTCCCACCAAGTTTAATGTAAGTGCAAATCCTGATGCTTTTTATAGTGTAAGAACCAAACTCAAGTACCATTCAGCCTTTATTATAGCAAGTCTTGTTATTTAGAAGTTAACCAGTTGGAAATTCATTGCATGGCAGCCTCCAATGAATGAATACAGTTATTTCGTTCATCCTGTCACAAGTGTCCTTCATTGAAGGTGAGAAATTCCAATTTCCATGCCTTGGTTGCTGAATCTGCAGTGCTTGTTCTCATAATCCCACTCTTCAGGGTAAACTTGGAGGCAAAGCCAAGACAGTGGAGAATAGTGGGAATTATTAGCAGTCCTTTCGTTCTTTCTTCTTTCTCTCTTTTTCTTTCTTTCCTTCTTTCTCTTCCTTTCTTCCTCTCTTCTCTTCTCTTCTCTTCTCTTCTCTTCTCTTCTTTCTCTTCTCTTCTCTTCTCTTCTCTTCTCTTCTCTTCTCTTCTCTTCTCTTCTCTTCTCTTCTCTTCTCTTCTCTTCTCTTAGTCCTTTCGTTCTTACTTCTTTCTCTCTTTTTTTTTCTTCTCTTCTTTTTTCTTCTCTTCTCTTCTCTTCTCTTCTCTTCTCTTCTCTTCTCTTCTCTTCTTTCTTTCTCTCCTTATCCCTTCCTCTCTTTCTTTCTCTTTCTCTTTCTTCTTTCTCTCTTTCTTTCTTTCTCTTTCTTTTTTCTTTGTCCTTATTTTTATTGGCAGAGTGTCCATGCTCTCACCAGGGAGAGAGGGAAATGGAGAAAACACCCCCCAAAATGGGGTGTGGCCACACCACAATCTCTTCTCCACTTTTCCGTCCTGTCAGGACTTTGGGCATGCACATAAACATACATGCCCAGCATATTTTTCAAGCTACCGGGCCTGGATTCAAACTACTCAATTGGCCATGTGGTATCTAGCTCCCTTAACCACTAGGTCATGAGGCAGTCCCTTTTTTCTTATAATCTCCTTTCACCACTCCAAGCCAAATTCCCATTCTTCCTCAACCCAGCACATTTGTGAGGGGACTTCAAAGTCTGTGCAAAAATGTAATTAAAATACAAGTTTATTTTGGCACCCTCCAAAATTGAAATCCATACATTTAAAAAAATTTTTGTAATATGCCTTACCATGAAGTCTCTGTAGACTCCTAGTACACACATCTCTAAGGCAAAAACCAAAACCTGGAGATGACATGAACCACCAACTGGGTAGGTTAGATGGCTTCCACATGATTTCTTGCAGTGAACCATCTTTGCACCGCGCATGGCCAACATTTCTCCGTCATTGTCCCAAATGTTCTCTTTGCTGCTTCATCTGTTTCCTTTCTCATCTTCTTAGTCTTCTCTTTGCTTAACTCATTGTGTCCACCCTCCTCTCTGTCTGGAGATTAAAACTGAGATGTTTGTGTGACTTCAGAAATTAAGTTGGTAGACCAGCAGGTGTCATAGTCTTTAAGATACAGGACTCCCTCATGGCCAACTGTGGTTCAAGTTCCAGACATGGCAGTTTGAGAATTGTGCTGGGCGTGTGTGTGTGTGTGTGCATGCCCAAAATCCCACAAGGGGAATAGAGGAGAAAGGATTGTGATGTGGCCATCCCCCTGGGGGGATGATTTCTCACTTTCCTTCCCACTGTCTCTCTCAGGAGAGCACACACATGCTATGGCAAAAACAAAACAAAGAAAATAAGTTGGACTGTACTGGGACCCGCTCAGCAGAACACATTTTTTTTTTTTTTCGTGGAGGGGGTCTGTGGATTAGAAATAAACATAAAAACAAACACACAAAGACATATAAGTATAAAGTCACCATGTTTGTTCAAAATGGCCACTCTCCACAGGTCTTGAAAAAATAAAAAGCCAGGAGAAAGCCATCTACTCACTACCCTAGATACACCCTCTAGAAAAGGGTAGAAATGATGACAGCCCCAGGTGGAATCCCACGTCTCCATTCCTTTGACCTTTATTTTATTTTCCTCACTGGACCCTCCCACTCTCTGTGACGTCTCCTCTTAAAAGAAGAAGTGGGGATGATGTCAACATCTGTGTCTCTATTCTGCTTCATTTACTCCAGGATCTAAAGAGGTGGAGACTCAGCTCTGGACCTCAGGCACGTCTACTAAAGCACCTATCACCTCAGCTAACCTAGGCATCATCCTTTTGCTTGTGTGATAAAGTAACAAATGGTATCGTGACTGAGGCCCTCTGGCCATCTGGGATGGGTAGTGGAGCGATTCAGCAGGGACCTTTTGAACGAATTGCATTGGTTTCAGATAACTTTGGTGACAGAAGCGTTTCCATTTGAGCAAATAAATAGTCAAACACTGATTAAACAAAGGGAGTCCATCATGATAAGCTGGACATTTGATCAATAAAGGTAGTCAATCGTGAGAGAATTGCCTGGAGTTGTGTTTTCTGCTGGGAGTCTAGTTATACCGAAAATCCTCCGGTATTCACTGTGACTGTGGACTTTGGCCTGATCTGTAAAATATATTGTATCCTTGCAATGCATTTTACAGGCACATTATTGCAGCACTTCAGTGCTCAGATAGCATGGCTAAAAACAGAAAGGAGGAAGAAAATTCTTACTTTAATATAATAACAGGTTGGCAGATTGAATGGAGGGGTAGTAAGAACAAGAAGAATTAGCCGCTTCAATGATACTCATTCCACCATTGTATTCGCATTACCACTGCAGGCGTGACTGAGATGGGGTCTCCATTAACATGCCCATTCCAGTTTTCTCTGTTCTCCAGGACTGATCAGTTCCTTTAAAAAGTATCCTCAGGCTGAAATTTTCTCTGTTTGATATCAACTCAAAGATACATTGCCTGCAAAGTTTGAGGCAAATTCTAATTGTACTCGTGTCTGCTTTCACAAAGTGTACAAGCCCACTCTTCCACTCAAGTTTAATTTTAAGGATTGTCTCCACAACCTGTATAAAGTCATGAACCATGATTTGACAACACATCAGTGCCTGTTGCATTTATAATGATGAGCTGCTTTAACGTTTGCCTATTGGATAAAGAGAGATTGAATGTCACGGTATTTTTGTACCAAGTTAAGTCATGTAAATAAAATTTCAAATTAGCAGAAAAAATGAATTGGATCTATAATTATATCACAATAGGGATACATAGATATGCTCATCTTGCTTTATGTTTGTTCTGGGTCTTTTTTTTTAATTGTTGCTTTATTGCCAGAGAGCATGCGCACATACGAGAGGGGGGGTGGGAGAGAGAGAGAGAGAGAGAGAGAGAGAAAAGCACTTCCCAATGGGGCATGGTCAGCACAATCCTCTCCTCCATTTCTCCTGCTGGGCTTTGGGGCATGAACACACACTCCCAACATGTTTTTTAAGCCACTGGGTCTGGGATTCAAACCACAGTTGGCCATGTAGAACCTGACTCTCTTAACCACTAGGCTATCATGCCAGCCCACTTTATGACTTATCTCTTTATCAGTAACCAACAGTTTTAAGTTTGGCAAGAAGACCAAGAATGTTGCCAAAGGGCCTTGATATTTGTTCTTGCTCTTGCATATTAAATGGTTTGTATTCTTTGGAGGAACATAGATTCTACCTTTGGATTGTAGAAACTGCCTGTTGCTTCATGTCTAGTCTTCCTGGTAGGAGACTCTTCCAAGCCACAATGCAGGGACTGTAATTACTGTCTGTAACCTGGCAGGCTTGTTACCTGAAAGATGTCTTTTCAGGTCATCCCAATTCAAATCCATCTTGCCGCAGGATGGCAGAATCCCAGGGGGCTGAAATGTCAGTATATGAAGCCATACTAAAGACTAGAGTGAAGCTGACCGAATATGGGAACCAGTGAACAGGTCAGGATGCCTGAACTTTGTTATGGAGTTTCTTTGGGGCTTTGCAGTCACCAGAGATGCTTGCTGAATGATTCCAGAGCGTGGTGTTCTCATTGGCTGCACTAACCGTGTACAGGAGCCTTGCCAGCGGAGAAATGTGCCATCTTGTTGTTCGTGTTCCTTCTCTAAAGAATAAAGAAGAGAGTTTAACTAGATCTTATGGTCAGAGAGCCCTTCCTTTCAAGTCAGCATGTAACCAAAATGACCTAGACAGAAAGGAGCATACCAGCACGTGGGCATCACCCCATTCTACTCGACTCCCCTTTGTTTTTTGAATGCAGAAAGAAAAGGAAGGAAAGAAGCCTGGATTTTCTCAAGGTGTGTCTGTTTTCATCTAATCCAATGAATGTTATTAGAGCAAACAGTAGAAATGTGCTAAGAGGAAGTTTTGCTTACACCTGAAGCTGCATAAAAAGCAATGTTGCTTCCTTCTTGTAAAATCAATGCCTCTCTGGGCTTTCAGGAGTTGGCACGTAATTCTGCATGCCCTCCAAAAGAGCTGAAGTTGCAGAATTATTCTTTAAAACCTATATGATTCACTGACCTCTGGGAAAACAAAACAAAACAAAACAAAAACCAACAACAACAAAAACCCAGAGATAATCCCTTCTGCAATCCAGATCGGACTATTTGAATAGCAAACACATTCATTTATTTTTTCTGGCACTTCTTTCGTGTTGAGGACTCTTTTGGCCCTTCAGTGAGGCCCAGCTTTCATAATGAAATCTACCCCTGAGATAAAGGAGAATAAACAGACTGGGTACCTGAGGCTAACGTGATTTTCCAAGTGTTGGAGGGCAGCTGCTTGTTTATTATTTTTTTCCAAACTGATAAGTTTCCAAGGCAGAATGATTTATCTCTGTCCAGTTCTTCTTGGGATATTCACTAGGCAGAAAGTGGATTAAGGAAGAAGGAGAGAATGGACTGAAATAGAAAGGGAAGGAACTCTAAGGGCAATGCTGAAAGACGATGGCCTAGCCTGATTACTGTGTATCCTCTAAAGAGAGCAAAAATCGAATTAAGTTGGAGAAAAAGAAAGTGAAAAGAGAAGGAAATTGCAATATTTTGCTCTCAGGGAGATTGCATTGTAGGGTTAATAGAATTTAGATGGCAACATCATTTTTAAAACTAGATTGGCTCGTGCCTGTAATTCCTGAATGTACTGTTCATAGGCAAGGTTTGTGTGTGTCTTTTTTTCTGACATGACACAAGAAAAAAAAAATGTTCACAAATGATAATTGCCTAGTGCCAGCAGTCACATCATTCCCTTTCAAAAGAGAACAGGGAAAAGAGCTGTTGCCAAGGGAAGCTTGGAGGCTGCGAGGACCCCAAGATCTCCATTATCTGGGGTCCCACCCACAGCTTGTCATTTCTCCACAAGCATCTGTTTGGCACCTACGAAGACTCCCTTCCCTGGCCGACTTGTGTGGCCCAGCTGGGCTCCCCCAGCCCCCATCCTGCCTCCTTTATTCACCATGACTATGTGGGTGGGGGCTGCTCCGAGTACTCAGGGGCCCAGGTGTGTCAGCAGAGGTTCTTGTCCAAGAGACAAGACACATACAGACATGCAAATAACCCAGTCAGTCTCAGATAGAACGTGGATAAATGTCAAGTTAGTGTGTAGCCAGGCTCTTGTCAACTGTGATGTCACATCATGGGGAGTGGTCCTGCTTGGAGGGAGAAGAGTGGGTCAGGGCTACGATGCAGGAAGAGCACCTGACCATGGCCCGCCTGCTAATAGCAGCAGGTGGTGTTTCTATAGAGTGGAGAGTGTGGACGTGGCTCACAACCTGCCTATGAGTCAGTCGAATGGTGATAATGAAGAGGACCCACCTCTGAGGTGGTTGGCAGATTAGGAGAGATTACCCATGCGATGCATTTAGGAAGTCCTGGAGAGAATATGAACTGTCACTGTCCTATCCTCTGCAAGTGACAGATGAGGAGACCAAAGCTGAACAGTGGTTAGTAGCAAGGAATTATTGGTAGGACTGTAACTGTATCTTTGGTCCGACTCCAGAAGTCATTGTCTTAACCTTTAAAAAAAAGTTTCTTTCTGTCTTTCTTTCATGAGCAAGAGAGACAGAGAGACAGGCACCCCCAATATGGTCTTAATGCAAGGTCCTACCCCCAGCGTCCACCAGCCCTGGACCGTGAGCACCTGGAGTTCTCTGGGAGGTTTCCAACAGTGAACCCTGAACCCTCCCATGGGGGTCAGCCTTGCAGAGTTCTGCGCTACCCCTGCACCACCTCCTGGCACCCATTGCCTTTAGTTCTAAGTGTCACTTTTCAGTGGTGAGTGGGCCAGTGTGTAGACCATGTGACTCTCATTGGTAATGGTGCAACAGGCCTGCATCAGTGTTGTAGAGGAAGACTGGAGGGTGAAGTTCTAAAAGAAGGCTCCAGAGAGGACAAGACCCTTCTCTCTCAGGGGAAATGGCTGGGGCTAGGCAGGCCCAGCAAGCAGGCAGTTTAGATGGTGGAGAGGTTGACCCATGTTGGGATCATAGACAGTAGGTGGAGAAGTCAACTGGACCTGATGGTGAGGACAAGGATGGCAAGCCCACATCCCAACCTTGCTCTTCCCCAGTTGCCAGGCTTTACAGCAAAGTCTCCTCCCCAGATATGCATTCCCACTGACATCTACTTCTTGCCCTTTGAACAGCAGCTTGATAGGACAGTGACATGCATAGGCAGTCACAAAACTCCAGTGCACCTCGAGACCTTAGACACAATCCAGTTCAGCCCAAAGAAAAATTTTCTCTGCAGGAAAAACATTGCCAGGGAAAGACAACTCACTGCCACTCAAGGGAGCCCAGTTCTGTGATGGAGAGCTCTCATCAGTAGAAAGCACTTCCTGATGTAATCTCTGCATCTTGAATCCCTTGGGTATTTAAAAACATGGTCCTGTTCTGAGTTTCTTCTGGTTCAGGCCAAGTGACCCAGTTTACCCAACTGTTTTCCATTATTCCCATACCTTAACTCTAATGCAATTACTTTTAGGTTGTAACTTGGTGGAAATATATGAGTAAGGAAAGCAGAGTGTGAGTTTTCCTCAGCAGTCATCCTCACACGTAGACCAGTTGTAAGGGAAGAAAGGCTGGGACCTATATCACTCCCATGTGTGCACAATCCAGTTGTAAGGGAAGAAAGGCTGTGAGAGGACCTGGGACCTATATCACTCCCATGTGTGCACAAGTAGCCCACATGTGATGGCGGTCAAAGAAAGCCTTGCCTATAATGCCAGGTGTCCCAAAAGTAGTGCTGTTTTAAGCTTTAGTAACTTCAAAAGTCCATTTGCTATTGAAATTTTATTATACTTATTAGTTTTATAAACTTATTTTTTAAAAATGGGGCTCACTGTGTCACGCTCCTCCTGCCTCAGTATCCTGTGTAACCTAGACCAAGGCACACACCACTCCTCAGACCCTTCCCTTGTGCAGGGAATACTGCCTGGGCTATTCATGTGGTGCAGTGTCTTACCAGCATGGGCCACAACAATAGGGTCAGTGTCATAAAACTTTAATAATAAATGTAAATTTAAAAATATATGTACTTATCATTATATCATCATATTGTTGCAGAAAAATAGACACCGAGGGATGAAAACACAGCACTCTGGATAGAAAAAGGAGAGCTCTGTTTTACACTAGCGGGCATGGAGGAGTTAGCACTGAGTCTCCGGCCTCCCACAGGAGTTAAGCATAGTCTTTTATAGGGGAGTTTGGGGGAAGGAGGAGTTTCAGCAGGCTAAGGGTATCCTATCAGGAAGAAGAAGCCCAGAATTTGTTCTAAAGAAGAAAGGTTCAGATAAGTGAGGTGTCTAACTTCTCAAGGTCTCAGGTTGCTTTTATCACCTCAAAGGGGGAGAGACAGTGAATTTGCAGAGGCCTGGAAAATGTCAGCAATTGCCGGCCTTGGGCTATTGTGAGTTCTGGGCCCCCCCACATCAATATCACAGGTCTATCTCCCTATTTCTTTATAGTTTGTGTCCTCCGTGTAGCTCTTGGAAAGCCATTTCTTACTCCAGCATGATAAAATATTTACTTATATTTTCTTCTTTGACCCTGGCACCCTCAGGCAATGGTCTTCTTCTCACTCTTTGATTTTTTATTTTAAGGTTTTTGCCACAGGGCACATGCACTCACCACAGAGAGACAGAGACAGTGAGAGGGAAAGTGAGAAATCACTTCCCAGGGAAGATGGCCACACTGCAATCTCCTCTCCTCCATTCTCCTCCTGGGATGTTGGGCATGAATTCATATGTGCCCAGGGTGATTTTCAAGCCACCAGGTCCAGGACTCAAACTGTGGTCAGCCATGTGGAAGTCAGGCACCTTAACCACTACACCACCTGCTGGCCCCCATCTTCTCAGGCTCTGAAAAAGCAGGCAAATACTTAGGTTAATTCCTTCATTATATTCCTTACTTCCTGAGCTATTATTTCTTAGGCTCCTCTTACTCATTTGATTTTGTTCATGAAAAGGGTCTTCAAAAGTTTCACGGAAAATGCATGTTGTAAGAAACTATGCGTGGATTTTTTTTTTTTTTTTACCAGAGCAAACTTGTCCTTTAATTTCATTTTTGCAGAAATGTTTTGAGGACCCCTTGTATTTCCCATTCCAGCCTCCTTCTCATACAGTATCATTTTTATTTTCATTTTTTTCTTTCTAATATGTATTGTGTAATGTTCACACTTTTTTTAAAAAAGTTTTTAAAAAAATTTTTAAATTTCATTTTGTTTTATACATTCAATCACATTATTTAGTTTACAAAGTGAATGTTTCAACAGGTGAACATTTCTCCCTAGTCCAGTTGATAAAACTATAAAATATCTTCAACAGATAATACCACATTTCTTTGTCCCATTAATGCTTTGCCTCCCTATTTTTCTTCTAAATGTCCTTCCTCAGACCCTACTCTTTCACACACACTATGGCATAGATGATTCTGCACTTTAAAAAATATTACCAGAGGGTGAGTGTGCTCAAGAGAGAAACACAGAGAGGGAAAGAAAGAAAGCAGCCCCATGGGGAGTGATCACACCACAATCCCTTCTCCTCCATTTATCCCATCTTTTGGGACTTTGGGCATGCACGCACATGGGCCTGGTATATTTCTCAAGCTACCAGGTCCAAGATTTGAACTGCAGGGCTGGCCAAATGGGATCTAGCTCCTTTAATCACCAGGCTTTGGGCTGGCCCGATACTACACTTTGTACATTATTCTGTTTGTACTTGCCTCACTCTACCCTGCATTTTTAAGGCCCATTCTTGATGCCTTGTGTGCATTTAATCCATTGCTTCTAAGTTCTGGGCAGGTATCCATGGTGAGAGTCCACCACCTCGCACCACCCCCTGACCAGAAATGCACACCTCTACCACCTCCTGATTTCTGTCACCACAAACAACACCCCGTTCACTCACGGATCTGTGTGAGATTAGTTAGACTGCCAAGGACCTCCATTCACCAAAGACGAACATCCACAAAGTTAATAGATATCAAAGAAGAAAATGAACTTTGCGATACTTAAACTAACAAGGCATTGGTATCTCCAGGACACGAAGAACTCTTCAACCAGAAAAACACAGGAACCTAAATAACAACTGGGCAAAGGATGCCAACAGGCATTTGATGAACATGGAAACCTTTCAAAATAGCGTGCGGGGAACCAGCAGTTAGCGTAATGGCTGTGTCGCTGGACTCCCACGTAGTCGACCGCGGTTCGCGTCCCGGACCCATTGGCTTAAAACTCACGCCGGGTGCGTGTGCGTGCGTGCCCAAAATCCCGAGAGGAGAACAGAGGAGAAGGGACTGTGGTGTGACCATCCCCCCTGGGGGTGATTTCTCGCTTTCTGTCCCTCTGTCTCTGTCTGTCCGCACGCGCCCTATAGCAAAAACCTCTCCAAAAAAAAAAAAAATAGCATGTGTACCAAGAGATGTTCAAATTCATTCATCATCAGAGAAATGTATTTTAAAACCATAATGCACTATCATCTTGTGCCTTATTAGAATGACCCCAAACCAGTAACTAGGCAGTATGAGGTACTGGGGTGGCTTTGCAGACATGGACCCCTTGTGCACTGGCCTTGGGGAGTCAACTATGGCCGCCATTCAGGAGAGCAATCTGCAATGCCTGGCCGAATTAAGTGTACTTAAGGTTCCTACCCAGACGTTCCACTCTCTCACCAACGCTTTTATGGTTTGGATGTTTGTTTATTTGTAACGCATAAATATTTTATCCATCTGGGATTTATTTTATTGCAGAGTATAAGTATTTAGCAATATTTGTTTTTCCCAAATGTCTGGCCAGTTGACCTAATACTTTTAAAAAAAATGCCATCTATCCCCACTGTCACTCTTACTCACTCCTCAGAGATTCCTGGGTCTGTTTCCAGGTGTTAGGTTTCTCAACAGTGTACCTCAGGGCAGCCAAGCAGTGACCTGCTTAGAGAATGTTTAATCCTTCCTGTGTTTTGTGCTTTGATGTCAAGAGCTAACTACAGATCCAGAGGAAAAACAGTTACAGAAACCAAGGCCTATTTTCTCCTGGTATTTATGAAATTTTGCTGTCTGGAACTTCAGTTTGGGGCTGTTAATTCTTAAATGTACCTCTTCTCACATTTCTTTCCTTTTTCCTGGTCTCCTGGCCTTCCGTTGTATTTTCTTAAACCCATTTCTTAGCCTCAAAAGCTACATTTTTATCTCTCTTTCCTCTCTTTATTTCCCTTTCTGTCTCCTCCTCATTCTTTCTCTCTTCTTTTCTTCTTCTTTTCACTTCTTCCTCTCTCTCGGTCTCCCCTTGTTCTGCTTGCTCTCGCTTTTTCTTTTTCTTTCTCTCCTAAGTACCCAACTAATCCTGTTTCAAAAAGAAAGTTTAAAATCTTGAGCAGAGTTTTGAAATCAGAAAACCTCTCTGGAGATGAGCAATTAGGAGATTTCACTCAGCCCAAATTCCAAAAAAAGAAATCCTTCAGAATGGAAGTGCCCCTTTGTTTCGTAAGAGTGGGCCTGGCGACAGGGTGCCATCTTTCTTCCCCCTGGAGGCTCTTCCTACCACGTCAGAAGCTGCCTGGCCACAGAGGGTTAAAAGCCTAAGGAGCAGCTCAGATGCCTGAAAACCAGCTTCACACTGGGGAGAGAAAGGCACTTCCAAGGCACGGAGAAGTGGGTTTGCTTGAAGAACTTGTCACTTTGGTTTAAAAGACACTGACAGCACTTAACGGCTGTCAATCATTTCCTACCAGAGGAGACAAGAAACGTTTAACATATGAATTGCCAATATTTTCAACAGACAATTTAAAAATATTTTTTGATGTGTAAAATGATGTCCCAGCTTGGACCATGTCTTTTTAATGAGACTGTTCAGAATAGCTTTACCTGGAGATTGAAAAAAAAGGAAAGTTCTAAAAAGGGTAAAAAGATCTATTAAACTATAGCAAATGAGAGGTAACCAGCTCCCTTTGACTGTGATGGTCTGCACTCGGCTAGAGACGGAGTTTGCTGGAGCAGGAAGAGATCTCGCTGGAGAAAGTCGACGTTCAAATTGTGCGGTTCAAGACAGCAGCCATTAGAAATGTCGGCCGCATACGTTTAGCTAAACTTCAATAAAACTCCAGTGCTGCTCACACCAGCTGCATTTCTAGGGCTCAGTAGCCCCATGTGGTTAAGTGGCTACTGAGTCGACCAGCACAGATGTGGAATATCCCACCACAGAGGGTTCCATGGGACCACACTGATTCAACCCTTGCTTCTCAGAGTAGGGCCGTGGGCCAGCAGTGTCTGCCTCCCCTGGGAACTGCGTGAGTGTGTACCTGCACAGTGGCCTAGGTCCCGTGCTCACAAGGACCCTGCTCTTTCTGAACAAAATGGCCAGTATTTTGTTCCAGGTTTACAAATTATGTAGCCAGTCCGTGGAGCTTACTCCACAGAGTCTCAGACCCTACTCCATACCAACTGCATCAGAATCTACACTTAAAAAAAAAAAGTTTACTTATGGGACCAGCAGCTTGCCGTAGCGATTATGTCACTGGACTCCCACATGGCTGGCCGCATTTCGAGCCCCGGATTCAGTGACGTGAAAATCATGCTGGGTACGTGTGCGTGCATGCCCACGATCCCAGGAGGAGAGCGGAGAAGAAGGGATTGCAGAATGGCCAACTCCCTGGGGAGTGATTTCTCGTTTTCCCTCCCCCTGTGTCTGTCTCTCTCTCAGGGGACACACATACCCTAAGGCATAAACATCTTTTTTAAGAAAGAAAAGTTTACTTATTTCTTCCATGAGCAAGAGAGAGGGAGAGAGATACAGAAATGGCACACCCAGCAGGGTCTGGCCACCATGACCTCTCCTCTCCCCAGACCAGCCAGCCCCAGATCATGGGCGCGTGTGTGTCTGGTGTACTCAGGGAGGTCTCCAGCTGCCATTCCAGAACTTTCCAATGTGGGTCAGTCTCACAGAGCATCACGATTTGACCACTGCAACCAACCAGTTCCTGGAACTGACGTTTTAATAAGGTCCCCAGCCGAATCTCATGGACATTAAACTTTGCATATGTGACCTAGAAATGTAGTCCTCCAGCATTTGAAGTCTATGGAACTCCTTCTGAAATGGATTAAAATTAAACTTGTACAGAAGCAAATAAAATAGAGTAGAATAGTTAGGCCATTAGGCAGTTTCGGTAGTCATTATTTGGCGGTAAATGAGACCTGGTTATTTTTAGATTCCTGAGGGTCTGTGAAAGAACTTGAATGTCCCTACTCCAGAGTCTCTGATTGAGAAGAGTTTATGAAGTTGAGATCATCCTCATTCTACACCCAGAGGAGCCAACCTTCTTGAAATAAGCAGATAAGTTAGAACCCTGCGCTCTGCATTCATTTAATTTTAATCAATTTAAAGAAAGAGTTTAAAGCAAGAGTTCCACAGACTTCAAATGTTTGAGGGTGACTCTTCTCAATCACGTTTTCAGAGTTTAGTGTCCATAATAGTCAGTGACCGGCCTTGGCTCTGATTAGCTGGCCTATCTCAGCATGTACGTACGAGCTCCCCCAAGGGCTAAACCTTTACTGCATTGCCTCTTTAAACTTCATGGCTCTATGAAGGAGCTCCGGTATGAATTGTGCTCTGCACAAGTAAGTGAGAGCCTTTGATTGGCTAAGAAACCTTCTGAAACGGAGAGAGCATTTGAACCCTGGTTCAGGATTAATGAGCAAGGTATTCACTTTGGGAGTAAAACTGAAGAGGGAAACAACAAATTCAGGCACTGAGAGAAATTATATTGGAATTTAATATTTTATTATTTTTTTAAAAATTTCTTTCTTTCTTCCGGGAGAGAGACAGAGAGTGAGAAAGGAAGAGATGGCACCCCCAACAGGGTCTGCACACTGTGACCCCCAGTTAGTCTCCCCCAGCCAGGACCACACGCACTTGTGTGAACCTGGAGGGTTCAGGGATGGTCTGAAACACACCTCAGGACTTTTCCCTCGTGGGTCTAGCTGTGTTACCACTGAGCCATCACCTGGCTCCTCGACATTTTAAAGAAGTCAAAATGAATGCAAAAGTGTCCATGATGAACAAACTATCATGACTTAAAGTACAGACAACCTGCTACAGTTAGTTTAATGTACTACCTTGCATTTTCCCGCAGCTAGGAACTGCCGTTTCTCATCAGACCTGGCACAGCCATCATGTCCCCTGCCAGGATGGTGAAAGCTGACAGCAGCACCTGAACCGATTGGACGGCACAGGCTTTAGAGGCGGTCCTAGTTTCTGAGAATAGAGTTTTTTTTGTTTTGTTTTAGTTTTAGTTTTTTTGCTCTTGGGCTTGTGCGCTCTCCACAGGGAGAGACAGGGAAAATAAAAAATCACCCCCTGGGTGAATGGCCATGCTGCAGTCCCTTCTCCTCCATTCTCCTCTTGGGATTTTGGGCTCACATGTACATGCACCCAGGATTCGAACCATGCACTTGGCCATGTGGAATTCAGTGCCTAAGCTACCATGCCCCCTGCTGGCCCTCTGATAGAAGAGACTCCTCTGATAGAAGAGACTGTATTACATTTTTTTTTTCAGTTTTGATCAAAATAGAGGAGAGTGTTTTGATAAGTGTCTGAAAGGACCCATATTCTTCCTTTGCCTTCAACTCCAGTGTGTCTTACTCCTGCCCAGGTTTCTCAGATTCTAGATACTGGGTTGAAAACTCACCTCTGCACACACTAGTGCTTCTCTCAGGGGATTTGCACATGAGAATCCCCTAGGGGCTGCAGAAACAGCCCTGTGCGTGGTGTCTGCTTCAGTTCGGGCCGTTCAGAATGGGCCCTGACATTGGGTTTGTTGCAGAACCCTGCAGTTCAATCCGGTGTGTACCGAGGTTGACAACAACTTCAGTTCACAGCACCGACTCTCTTGAAGGAGCAGAAGAAGGCAGCACAAATGAAACGGAGACCACAAATCGCATCGCCAGTTTTACTGATGAGAAAACAGAGGCCCGCAGAGGTGATCCCGACTTGCCAATGAGGGACTGAGGGACAGCAGGAGCAAAGGGCTGCTGGGCCTCGGCCCAAGATCTTTGCGAAGCACCCACCAAAGTAAAAGCACTTCCTTCTCTCACCAAAGAGAAACAGAAGCAACTGGCAAAGTCAATAGCTCCCCCTAAACCATGAGAATTGTAGTAAAATAAGTCTACTTAATTCAGTATTTTAAAACTTTTTTTTTTAGAGGTTTTTGCTATAGGGCGCGTGTGCTCGCCAGACAGAGAGAGATGGAGAGACAGAAAGTGAGAAATCACCCCCCCAGGGGGGATGGCCATGCCACAATCCCTTCTCCTCCAATCTCCTCTCGGGATCTTGGGCACACATACACACATGCCTGGCGTGAAACACTTTTTATTTTCTGAATAAACTTGATTAATCTAAATCTCAATTCAAAAGTGATAAATGTTTTGTCTAATCCAAACAATGTTTTGAAAAGGCCCAGAGGCTGGGGACTGGCACGGTGGGGATGCAGCTAGATTGCATGGTACAATCCTGAGTTTGCATCCTAAGACATCCCTGTGCACGATGTTAGCGTGTGCCCCATTATCCAGGCTGGCTGATATGGGGGTGGATTATGAGAACCCGCTTAGGATTGCCTGTGTCTCTGTCTCATGGAAGAAGTAAATACATTTTAAAATAATTTCTTAACAAGTTGGCCTGGAGACCAGCAGATGGTGTAATGGTTACATTGCTGAAGTCCCATGGAGTGGACCACAGTTTTAGTCCTGGACCTGGTGGTTGAAACTCACACCGGGCGTGTGTCCATGTGTGACCCAAATCCCCAGAGGATGGAGGAGAAGGAATTGAGGCGTGGCCATCCCTCCAGTGGGTGATTTCTTACTTTATGTCTCTGTCTCTGTGTCTCCAGCAAGTGCACAAACTCAATAGCAAAAATCTCTCAAAAAAACCCCAAAACGTTGGCCTGACATTTAAACATGGAGAGATTCCACCTGCAAACGTAGATACCCGTACTTCTATGGGATACGTGGAGTCTTTGGCAAGCAGATCTGACTTCCTGGCATTGATAACCAGCCAGAGCTAGTCACTGCTGCCGGGTAAGGAGGTCTGAGCCCTCTGGTATTTGTCACAGCCTCCACTACTTCCAGTTGTGTCACGACTCGAGGCTGGCTAAATGTCACTGGAAAATTTAAAACTGAAGTTGACACCTCTGAAATGCCAGAGTCCTCCACCCAGTCTGTGCAGGCGTCTACGCTCTGTGGCCCCGGCAGCATTTGGGTTTGCAACCCCTGATGTTGCCACGGTAGGTGGATAAGATGCCATCCGCCAGGGCAGGTGGCACTGCCCCAACCAGTGGTGTGGCGGTTGTCGGCCTGCAGAGCCCAGGAAGTCATTGCAAAGAACCCAGAAGGGCTGGGGCGTCTATTTCCAGGCGTAGTTTCCAGTCACAGCAACACGTCCCAAACAATCTGCCTTTTCTCATTCAGAATTCCGGCTCCACACCATCCAGGGTTTCCTCCCCGAGCTCCGAGCTCCGATACTCTCCCAGCCACGCTCTCCCTCTCCTCTCAAGTCCAGGGGTCCTCGAGGCTCAGCTTCCCGGATTACTCTGAGCCCTGTGGTTCTCACTGCCTTCTCTGAAGCCCTTACGGTCTCAAGTCAATAGAGAAGCCGTATGTTCTTTGGATTTCCCCGGGCCGAAGGATAAGCTCCTTAGGTTTGCCTGTTTATAATTCCTCTGGATCTTCCTTAACACCAGGGCGGGCTGGGCACACTGACCCCGCGGTGTGGCTTGGGGTCCCTCTGCCTTCCTCCAACCTCAGAGCTGGCGATGCAGACCTACTTCCAGCCACTAGAGGTCGCGCGTCCACACACATCTTGGCCTGCCCAGGTTCGGAGCAGCAAGCAGATTACTAGAGCCTCTGGAAGTAGGGCAGGCTCATTTATTTCCTTTCCAACACAGCCTCGGGCTATCAGAGCCTCTGATGTCAGGGTCCCTGCCGTGCAAGCTGCAGAATGAAAACACTGCAAATAAGAAAGGTCACTGCATTCGTGCTGGCATTCACTTCTCACCTGAAATCTCTGCTTCGCTAGCAACACCCGGCTCGGCTCAGCCTCTGAATATTTTTCACAACTCAATATTCCAGCAGGAGGGAGAAAAAAAAATCTGTGACTACTGTGCGTATTGTGTGTGTGTGCGCGTGCGCGTGTGTGTGTTTTTGCGGATTTTGCATCAGATCCGTGGCCCAGTGATGTGTCAAAAAATGTTCCCACGCACCGTCCCTTCCTCGGGCCCCCAGGGAGTTTCCTGCTGGGGTACTTATGCTTGCTTTGTTCTGTTCAGCTTCTGCTGTTCTCTGCTAATAACAAGACTGACCTTTAAAAACAGGCCCTGTCAAGGGAGCCAGCCTTAAGGTTCAGGTGGCGTTGGGTCCTATTTGAGAGACTTGATGAGAGCAAGCGTCTCTGTGGGAGCAGCGTCCAACGTGAGGCAGATGCTGCAGGAGGCAGGAGCGAAAAAGCGCGCAGTTACCTAAGGTAGTAATGACCCAGCCGCCCTGGTGCCCAGCACAGAGCATGCTGTCGGTGCAGACCAGGATGCTGACATCGGTGGAGCCAGATGATGGTGGAGACTCAGCAAGGGAGTATCCTAGTCACAGAGACGGGCCAAGACGTGCGGTCAGTGAGCGGAGGGCTCAGCCAGGACTAGCGAGGTCCTGCTTGCCACTGCCCTAACACGAGCTTTCTGGTCTGGTGTTTCAAGGTCATCTCATTTTTTTAAAATACAATTTTTTAGTTTATTTTTTTACTTCTTCCGTAAGGAGAGAGAGAGAGAGACAGAGACAGCACCTCCATTGGGGTCTTGGTGTTGTGATCCATCCCCAGCTTCAGTCAGCCCAGGATCTCGGGCATGCTGGCTCCTGGGGGAGTGAGGGAGGTCTCCAGATGTGAACCTGGAACATTCTGGTGTGGATCAGCCTCACAGAACATCTCACTTAACCTCTGAGCCACCATCCAGTCCCTCACTGGGAGGTTCTAAGTAGTATTCAACCTATGAGCAAACTTTTAAGGCACATCTGCCCAGGTAGTCCAGGCATCAACAGCATTAAGACGAAAAGGTTCCCACTCGTGGAGCCAGAGTCCCTGAGGGCAAGGCAGAGTTCTGAGGCTGTCTAACCAAGACCTAAATCTCTGTGTTGCAGCTTCCTACCCTCTGACATGGGACTAATAACAGTACCCACCTCACGGAGGTACTGTGAGGAGTTAATACATGCAAAGTGCTTTGAACAGTCCTGGGACATATGTAAATACAAGCTATTAAAATATAAAATATTTCAAAAATATTATCATTACTGTTTTTATCATCTGTTCTGTACAAATCACGAAAACACCTCACTATGTCTGAAATGAAGATTGCCAAAGGACTTTTCCAGAAATGGTAGCGGTGCTATACCTCAGCGAGGACGATGTCATTTTCAGCTCTGTAAGGTTCCACTTTTTACAGAGCCATGTTGATCATTGTTTTAAAGGTCCTGTCATGCCGCGCTTAAAGACAAGAATGCGTTCTGAGCCATGTGTTGTTAGGTGATGTCGTTGGCGTACACACATCATTGTGTGTACCCACATGGACCCAGAGAGTGGAGTCTAGAACGTGCCCAGACTCCATAGCATCGCGTATTATCATTGTGGGTCCACTACCATGTATGTGGGGTTGTTGACCAGAACACTGTCATGTGGGACATGATTGCATTTATTTTCCCTTTGTCTTCCTTCCCTTTAAATAAGTCTAACAAACATGGATGAGAACATATTCAACTCTATGTTTATTTAACAAATGTTCCTGAGACCCTGCTCTTTGCAAAGCTCTGTGTTGGGTGCTAGGATGCAGCAATGAGCAGAGTCCTGCCCCAGTAAGGGTTACATCCTAGTGGATACACACAGGCAATTTTAAATGAAAACAAACAAAAAACCAGAGAAGTAAGCAAGGGAGTTTAGATAGTGATGAGTACTGCAAAGGAAATTAACAGGATAAGATAGCGATAGACGTGGGGGATAGGGTTTACGCAAAATGGGATGATCTAGTAAAATTGTGACATGTGAGCTGAGATCTGAGTGATAATGAGAACTAGACATGCAAAGAGCCAGGGGACAGACACAGGACGTGGTAAGGACAGCAACTAGAAAGACCTGGAGTGAGAGTGAGTGTAGGCAATTCAGAGAACAGAAAGGCCTGAACACAGAGGATAAAGAAACAGGGAAAGCATCTTGGGACCAGACGGTGGTACGGTGGTTAAGGTGACTGGATCATTGGGGTCTTGGTGTTGTGATCCATCCCCAGCTTCAGTCAGCCCAGGATCTCGGGCATGCTGGCTCCTGGGGGAGTGAGGGAGGTCTCCAGATGTGAACCTGGAACATTCTGGTGTGGATCAGCCTCACAGAACATCTCACTTAACCTCTGAGCCACCATCCAGTCCCTCACTGGGAGGTTCTAAGTAGTATTCAACCTATGAGCAAACTTTTAAGGCACATCTGCCCAGGTAGTCCAGGCATCAACAGCATTAAGACGAAAAGGTTCCCACTCGTGGAGCCAGAGTCCCTGAGGGCAAGGCAGAGTTCTGAGGCTGTCTAACCAAGACCTAAATCTCTGTGTTGCAGCTTCCTACCCTCTGACATGGGACTAATAACAGTACCCACCTCACGGAGGTACTGTGAGGAGTTAATACATGCAAAGTGCTTTGAACAGTCCTGGGACATATGTAAATACAAGCTATTAAAATATAAAATATTTCAAAAATATTATCATTACTGTTTTTATCATCTGTTCTGTACAAATCACGAAAACACCTCACTATGTCTGAAATGAAGATTGCCAAAGGACTTTTCCAGAAATGGTAGCGGTGCTATACCTCAGCGAGGACGATGTCATTTTCAGCTCTGTAAGGTTCCACTTTTTACAGAGCCATGTTGATCATTGTTTTAAAGGTCCTGTCATGCCGCGCTTAAAGACAAGAATGCGTTCTGAGCCATGTGTTGTTAGGTGATGTCGTTGGCGTACACACATCATTGTGTGTACCCACATGGACCCAGAGAGTGGAGTCTAGAACGTGCCCAGACTCCATAGCATCGCGTATTATCATTGTGGGTCCACTACCATGTATGTGGGGTTGTTGACCAGAACACTGTCATGTGGGACATGATTGCATTTATTTTCCCTTTGTCTTCCTTCCCTTTAAATAAGTCTAACAAACATGGATGAGAACATATTCAACTCTATGTTTATTTAACAAATGTTCCTGAGACCCTGCTCTTTGCAAAGCTCTGTGTTGGGTGCTAGGATGCAGCAATGAGCAGAGTCCTGCCCCAGTAAGGGTTACATCCTAGTGGATACACACAGGCAATTTTAAATGAAAACAAACAAAAAACCAGAGAAGTAAGCAAGGGAGTTTAGATAGTGATGAGTACTGCAAAGGAAATTAACAGGATAAGATAGCGATAGACGTGGGGGATAGGGTTTACGCAAAATGGGATGATCTAGTAAAATTGTGACATGTGAGCTGAGATCTGAGTGATAATGAGAACTAGACATGCAAAGAGCCAGGGGACAGACACAGGACGTGGTAAGGACAGCAACTAGAAAGACCTGGAGTGAGAGTGAGTGTAGGCAATTCAGAGAACAGAAAGGCCTGAACACAGAGGATAAAGAAACAGGGAAAGCATCTTGGGACCAGACGGTGGTACGGTGGTTAAGGTGACTGGATCCCACATGGCTAACTGTGCAGTGTGAGTCTCAGACTCAGCAGCTTGTCATACACACCAGACACATATGCACAGGTGCCCAAAATCCCAAGAGGAGAATGGAGGAGAAGGGATTGCAGCATGGTCATCCCCCTTGGAGGGTGCTTTCTTATCACCCCTCGCCTGTCTCTCTCTGGTGAGTGCATGTACCCTATAGCAAATTTAAAAAAGAAAGAAAATACAAAGAGAGAAAAAGAAAAAGAAAAAGAGTGTCTTAGTCCATCACGTGCTGCTGTAACAGGACACCTGAGACTGGGTAATTTATAACGAGTACAGGCTTATATCTTGCAGTTCTGGAAGTTGGGAAGTACAGGGTTAAGGTGCCCACAGGTTTAGTGTCTGGTGAGGATGTGGTCCCCACTTTCAAGATGGGGCCTTGAGGGTTACATCCTATGGAGGGGATAAACACTGACTATCACACAGCAGAAGAGCAGAAGGGTGTGAACTGGCTCCTGTAAGTTCTTTTCCCGGTGGTATTCATTCATTCAAGAGGGTGGAGCCCTCATGACCTAAATACATCCCACCAGGCCCCACTCCCAACAGTGCTGTCCTGGGGAATTAACCTTCCAACCCATGAATTTGGAGGGACAAAGCAGGGGAGAGTGGTAGAGTGAGTGTGGAGAGCCAGGCAGCACCCACATCACGTAGGGCCTTGCTCATTGGAATGAGGGGTGTTACTTCATTCTTATGAGAAGCTCTAGGCCAGATCAAAGCTGAGCAGAGGCACAATCCAATTTATCATTTCAAATATGAGAGGAAGTTGAAAGCAGAAAAAACAGTGAAGAAATGAGAGGCAATGGTGATTTGAACTAAGGTGGAAGCAGTGGAGATGGAGGACCCATTTCCTGACCAGATTCCTAGCTGCATTTCCTGTAGTCTGGGAAATGTAGTTTTCAGCCTTCTAGCCTCTGAGCTTCAGAGAGGAACTTAACTGGGGTGACTTTGCACCCCACCACAGAGATGTCTGCCAATGTCTGAAGACACTGCTGGTTTCACCACTGGGGGTCAGTGCCAATGACACCTGTGGGCAGAGGCCAGGGATGCTGCTAAATATCCCAAAATACACACAACAGCCCCACAACAAATACCAATAGTGCCAAGACTGAGAAACTGTAGAAAGAGGGACAAATAGAGATTCACCTAACCAGTCCATTGCACCACAGATGACGGTGAAGGGGCATGCAAATGACATGATTCGAAGTGATTTTTGTTCTGTTTGTTTGTTTGTTTTTGTTCTTTTAACAGAGTCAATTAGGCTAGAGCTAGAGTAGTTAGAGGAATTTTATATAAATGGTGTGACCCTGGAACTGCATTCTGAAGAACGGGTAGGATTGCACGTGCCGAGATGATAAGGAGGTGGCAGAAGTAAGGAAGGGAAAATATTGGGCTGTCAGAAAAGCCATGATGTATTTTTTTCTGCTTTTCTATGCAAAAGTGCATCATGACTTTTCTGACAACCCGAATATATATGCACAGGCGTCTGTATGTTCAATATCCCACACCAGAGTGGTAGTTTTGTCACAAGGTGCAAACTTACATTGACACATCACCACCCAAAGTCCGAGTTTACATGAGGGCTCACTCTTGGAGTTGTACCCTCCAGGTGTTTAGATGCACGTGTAACAACATGTACCAACCGTTACAGTATCATACGGAGTAGGTTCATCTCCTTCCCTTCCTCCTGATCCCTGACAACCACTGATCTTTTTAATAGCTCCATAGTTTTGCCTTTTCCAACATGCCATAGAGGTGGAATAATACAATATGGGACCAACTAGTGGATATTTAAAATCTATTTTGTCAAAGATATTACTATACACATTATCATCAACAGGTAATTTTCCATTTTTGTGTCCCTTAAATGGGAAAATTCATGTGGTGTATTGTAAATGATACACAATAATTGAATGCAAATAAGTAAATAGATAAAATATCAAATCAAGTAAAATCTATTATACTCTTAGTTCTTTTTTTTTATTTAAGAGAGAGTTTTTTTGCTATAGGGTGCATGCATTTACTAAAGAGAGAGAAACAGAGAGACAGAAGGTGAGAAATCATCTCCTGGGAGGGATGGCCACACAGTAATTTCTTCTCTTCCATTCTTCTCTGGGATTTTGGGCATACATGCACACATGTTCGACATGAGTTTGAAGACACCAGGCCCGGGACTTGAACCACATTTGACAGTGTGTGAATCCAGAGACGTAACCATTATACCATCTGCTGGTCCCATGACCTTAGTCCTAACACTAAGACTGCAGATGTTTTAAGAAAGAGATTGTGATTTTTCTCTCATGTGTCCAGAAAGTATTCAATAAATACCTATGGCATGCGCAAATAAATTACTAGTAATGACATTTCAATATCTCATCAATCAGTAACGGATGTACCTTCTGGAAAGAAGGGCCCACTCTGAAACACTAATTTATGATTAAAATCTAATGAGAAATTGACACAGCAGATAGAGGAGTCTGGAATCAGTACTGAACACCTCAGTAATACCTTCCCAACAGAAAGTGTGTGTTCACAGTCTAAGACACAGTGACACTTTCAGAGACAGAGTCTCAGCAGCAATGGCTTTCCAAATAGCAACGTTAACTGCAAGTCATATCGTCATGGTGGTTTGTAAAATTTCTGCATGATACCTTGAGATATTTTTAATCTATCCTCAGGTTACCAGGAAGGATCAAGAACAAGGGAAAGAAGAATTATTCCTACCTTCACAAGAGTATGCATAATTCTTCCCCAATACTTCTAAATTTCCTATGTCCTGGTTGTAAGATGCAGGGAACCATATGCTTTTCCTTCAGAGAATCACCTGATCTCTCTAAGATCCTTTCACAAAATTATTTTGCCAACTGTATCGTCAGTACAAGGGTAAATTTGTGTTTTATTTTAGAGGTGTTTATTGTTGGAATCTTGAAAGAGCTAAATATGTCTTTGGTTAGTCAAAGACATTTTGATTTGGTGATGTAAACACAACAAACTAGAAAAGGCCTTTAATGTTGAAATTATGGGAGATCAAATATTTAATGTTCAACAGTGGAACAGCGGAGCAATTAATTTGCCAGGAATTTTTACACAGGATAACTAACCTCCAAGCGCCATCATTCATGACTTAAAAAAAAAAAAAGTACCTATTATTTCAAGTGTCAGTCAGCTCAGCAAACAATCTAATTATGGGATTCAGTGTGTGTGCACGGTGGTGGGGGATGTGACATTGCCAACCATGTCTACCTGCAAAATTGAAAATTGTAGAAAAACCATTATAATATTGCAAAAAAAATTAAGTTAAAATGTTTTGCTTATACTTGAGCACACTTTTCTGGCTTCCCTGTAGTTGACTTGCGCGTGCGTAACACGCTTTTCTTTTAGAGAATGTAAGTGGGCAGTGGGCAGGGCCTGTGGTGTTCTAGGCCATGCTGCAAAGAGAAAGAGGAGTGCAGGTGGTTTTGGAGGGAAGGTAGGGAGAAGGGGAACAGCTTAGCAAATAAAGAAAGAGGTCTTCCCACATCCTGTAGACAATAACAGTCTAATCAAATGTTGAGAAGTTGAAAAATGATTATTCTCATTTTGCATTTCCTAAGCCCTACCGTAAAATCAGTATGGATGGACAGTCTCCAGTATTTTTGCTTCACAGAGAAATGCGAAAGGCATGAAGCATTAAGAAAGCAGAGCTGGGGTTGGGGTGGGTATTCCAGGGAATGGTCATTGAGCCAGCTGAAGGGCTCTTTGTGCCCTGTCCCTGGCCTTCTCAGTTTGTTCCCTCTCTCTTTTCTTCTCCTTCTCCTCTTTCTCTCTCCTCCCCTCTTCTCTCTCCCCATCTCTTCTTCCTTTTTCTCTCACCCAGTCTTGTTTTCTCCCCATGCCTGGGGAGAGCTTGCATGTCACATCGTACTCTGGGATACAGTTCAGTCCGTGTATTAATTTAGCCCATCAGTTTTTCCCAGTGTATTAATCTGGTTTTTGTTTATCTGAGTCAAGGCTTCTCAGCCTCAGTGCTTCTGACATCTCTCCATGTCGTTGTTTGTCAAGGGAGATGCCCCGTGCGGTGCAGGACACAAAGTGGGCCCCTTTGCCTCGCTTGTGTCTCCAGCCAGTTATGACAAGCAGGAAGAGTCTGGGTGTTGCCAAATGTCCCCTGGTGACAAGTTCACCCCTCATTTGGAATGGTCTGAATTTCTTCAAATTTTCATTCCATGGATCTCAACGAGCCAGAAAGATGTATGTCCTGTCTTCAGAGGGCTTGAATCCTTATTTGGAAAAGTAAATGCACAAATTTGGACATGGAATGAATGCAGGAAAGGAAAAAAAGGAATAAATGGTTAAACCTTATCACCCTCACTTTTCTCTTCTGGAAAATAGAGCTACTCTAGGGAAAATCTTTATCGACTCTCCATTTAGTGATGAGCATCATGTTTGGTACCGTCTTGCTTGGTTTCGTTGGGATGACACATGGAAGGATTTAATTCCATCCTGGTATCTTATAAGTGTTCAAGCAATGCTCCCACAATAAACATTTATCATTATTACATTGTGATTATCATCATATATATATCAAGCTTCAGGATTTTCAAAGGTTTTTTTCTTTCTAATTTTTCCTGAGGGTGCATGGGATCACTGAATGATGGGATGGAGAAGAGAACTGGGAGAACAAAACTTGTGGTGTGACCAGGCCCTGTCAGGGGGTGCTTGCTCTCCCTCTCTGCCTCACCCCATCAGTCATTCTCTCTGGTGAGTGTTCATGTGCCCTCTGGCATTAAAAAAAAATGCATTGATACTGTGAGACCCTGTCTACCAAAGAGGCATCCTGAAGATTGAGGGTTCAAGGGCTTGATGATAAGGGTGGAAGATGGCGCCTGCAGGTGGTATAGGCGCTGGACTCCCATGTGGTTAACCACTATTTGAGTCCAGACCCAGTGGCTTGAAACTCATGCTGGTTGTGTGTGGGTATGTGACCAAAATCCTGAGAAGAGAATGGAGGAAGAGGGATTGTGGCATGGCCATCCTACCAGAGGATGATTTCTTGCTTTCTGTTCTCTCTAACTGCCTCTCCAGTGAGTGCACCTGCCCTATAGTATAAATCTCTTAAAAAGAAAAAAAAAAAAAAGAAAGAAAGGAAAAAAAGGCAAAAGATACTGATGAAAAGCGAATAGAAATTATAAAGTAAGGAAATTATCATGGTTCTATGAAGACATGGCCAAAGTTAGATTTGTTGAAAACTTGGGAAAACGTTAACATTTTTCATCTAGGAGACATCAAAGTCCCCTAGACAGTCAGGGATTCTTCCCAGGCTTTTCCACTTCATTACCATCATTTGGCCTCCCTCACCCACACATATAGATCAAGAAAACATTTATAGCTCATGAATATTTTAGCAGCATGATTTAAAAAGGTACATTGAATTTATTCTAAACGCTGTGCTTCTGATGTGGATAATGTTACATGATGGAAAACATCTTCGAAGAACTATTTCTATTGATAAATTGGCAGATGAAATGGACAAGTCAGACTCCACTCCTCATTCTCTGAAAGGGAATCATATTATAATCATAAAACTTCTACAAGAGCACAAGGACCTCTTCTGACTAGAAGAGAAACATTTTTCTTTTTTAAGAATTAACAAGAAAGGAAGAACTGGAAAGGAAAATTAAAATGAAATGTACATTTTGGGAGGCAAATAAGTTAAAATATCACTTGAAGCCTTTAATTTAGAAAACCTGGGAGAAGTTCCTTGTCAATTTAAAATTCATTTGATAATAAAATACTGTACGTGAATTCCAAATATTGTATTATACTGTATGCTACACATGCACATAGATGCTGTGTCTAGCAACCATTTAAAACTGATGCTTCTGAACACGATCCTAAATCCATATGCATCCTGTCCTAGAACTTTTAAAAACAAAAACAAAAAACCAGGCTTGATATAGCAGAAGGGGAATTACAAGTTGGGGATTTCCTTATCCTGTACCGCCATGCAAAAGCTAAAGTATATCTGCATATGGAAAGAAGTCACTGAAGCTTTCTGGGACCAGTACTCTCCACTAGTAATGCTGCTCTTGTATTATTACAGTGTGGCCTTCTTAGAAGAAGCTACAACTCCTTAATTGTCACCCATAGGGTTCATTTTCACAAAGGCAAAACTCTATCTGAATGATTTCATTCTAAAAATGTCTTTTCTGATGTTCCTGACTGTTTCAGCATAGAGGTCTTCATGATATATTTCAGGACCTGATTGATAAAATTTGGGGGCCCAGCAGGTGGCATGGATAAGACACTGGTCTTTCACATGGTTGACTGCGGTTCAAGTCTCATACCCAGTAGCTTAAAACTCATGTCAGGTACATGTGCATGTGTGCCCAAGATCCTGAGAGGAGAACGGAGAAAGGATTGCAGTGTGGTCATCCCCCTGGAGGATGATTTCTTGCTTTCTCTGTCTCTGTCTCTCTGGTGAGTGCACATGCCCTATTGCAAAAATCTCTTAAAAAAAAAAAAAGCACTAGAATGGAACTTTGGCCATGCCACTAATATGTGTGAGCTTTAGATTTCTGCCCTGTAACATGTGAGCCATAATGTTCATTGAATATTCACTATGTTCCAGGCATAATACTGTGCTCTTTAGAGTCATTATTTTACTTACTATTTCCCACAACCATTTTATGTAAATGTATTATTATTCCCATTTCCCAGATGCAAAATTGAGGCTTAGAGTGAGCAAATTATCAAGGAACACCCAACTAAGGAGTGTTCTAGTAGAAACTTGAAACCAAGCACTTCGCATTCCAGAGTACAAGCTCTTAACCATTTCCTATAAAGATAAATAACTCTTCAAATATCCAGCAGTTCTGGCAAAGACAGGTTTTAAAGTAGCAATAGATTTTAAAATAAAATATCTATCCTTAAGCATCTTTGTTTATGACAGAGCTTCTCAACCTTGGTGTGTGTTCAAGTCACAAGGGTGATTCAATTCAAACAAACAAAAACAAGCAAATAAAAAACATGTTTGTTCTTATCTCATTCCATTCCATACAAATCAAATCAGAATCTCTGGGGCCAAGACCTAAATGTCTGTTTTGTTTTGCATTTTGTAAACTTCCAAAATTCAGATTCCCAGAAAGACGGACAAGCACGTTCCACTCTCTCTCTCACTCAATGCAGTTAAACACCCAAACAGCATGTGCGGAGCAATTATTTGAGGGTTTTGAAAAGCAGGTATGTTAGGAAAGAAAGCTAGAATTCTAAATTTCTTAAAACTATCAGTAAGTTATCATTGTCTTCTTGTTGGTTTTAGTTTGTTCTGAATGAAGCCATTCTGAAACCCAGAGGTGGCCTTTGGTATAGACAGAAAGAGCTCCCAGACACCCTCTAGCCCAAGCAGAAGGAGAAGAGAAGGGGTTTCCTCGTGTGCAGAGAGAGTGCTTTAATTGATTTATTTGCTTGCTATTATCCTTCTCGAAAACTAAAACTCTGAGAGAGGAGAGCTTCCTCTCTGACGTAAGAAACCAGAGTCTCTGGAGGGTGAAGGGAGCCCCACAGTTTTCCTTTTACTGTCCTCTCACTGCATGGTTCTGGATGTGGGATGTGCAGGAATTGCATGGCAGAGGGCATAAAGGCCAGCTTTCTTCATGAGGATTGAAATGGAGAGTCTCAGGGAATTGGAAGGTATCATGGAGATTGCAAAGGAGGTGTTCGGGAAAGTGAATCCATAAAAGCATTTATCAATTCCTAGTCTTATGAACTGAACAAGCACTGGTTTGTCTCTAACTAGTCTCCCGAAGACTGTGAGAGCTGAACCGTGGGGGTAGACTACTGGCCATATCCAGAATGTCATTGAATGGTGCAAAGGCAGATGGATCTGAATAGTCATAAATACACACACATACACACACACACACACACACACACACACATACATACATTCATATTTTTATATTTTTACATATTAATATGTTATATAGTGTGTGTGTGTGTGTATTTAAAGTTTTTCTATTTCCTCCATATGAGAAAGAAACAGAGCAGCACCCACAGCAGGGTCCTTAACTTATGGCCCCACCTCCCAGCCCCATAGCTTATAATGGGCACACCCAACACACTCAGGTAGACTTAGAACATGAAACGGGGGACTTCTCACATGGCTCCAGCATTGTGCAGCAGTGTCTCTACTGCCCGTGCCACTCTGACTGGGCCAAAGCTTTGCAAATGAAATAGACGTTGAAACTACAGAGGCTATTAGAAACTTTGGCCTGAATCCAAACAGGTTGTTCATCTGGTAAAACAAAGACTTTGAAATTCTCAATAGATTTAACTAAGATTCAGCATCCCATAACAGAATCCAAAATGTCCGAGATAAAATCCACAGTTATTCAGCAAACGAAGAACCAGTACAACCTCTACTTGCATAGAGAAAGGCAATCAGCAGATGTCAGTGATGAGATGACACATTGATATGATCTGACGAAAACTTGGCAGCAGCTACTATAAACATGCTCCAAGAAATAAGAGAAAATCCTGTGAAAATGAGTGGAAAGATAACTCCTTATACACAGACAATGCCACAAAGAACCCCAGTAACCAAATAGGAACTCATTAGACGAGTTCTACAGAAGAGTAGAAAAGGCAAAGGAAAGCATCGTTAGATCGAACAATAGAAATGACCTCATCTGAATAACTGAGAGAAAATATTGAAAAAAAACATGACTAGAGCCTCAGGCCTGTGTGACAATATCAAAATGTCTGATATCCATGTCACTGGAGTCTCAGTAAGAGAAATGAAATGTAGGACAAAAATTCAAAAAACTAATGACCAAAAATTTCCTCAGTTTTGTGAAAGACATAAACTTACAAATTCAAAACGCTTGGAGCACTCCAACCAGAAATAAACAGACAAATTCCACAAAGAAACCAGGCCTAATCACAGCGTAATCAAATTACTGAAAACTAAAGACAAAATATCAACAGCAGCCAAAGGAAAAAAATTGCATGTCAATTATATGGAGCAATGTTTCAAACAACTATAGATCTCTCATAAGAAACCATGAAGACAGTACCAAGTAGCATAGCATTTTTAAAATGGCTATAAATTTCTCACAGAACACCATAGACTCAGAAAGAAGTGGCATGAGATTTTTTTAAAGTGCTGAAAGCAAAGGCCTATCAACGTAAAAAAGGTATTCTCAGAAAAAGAAAAACTAAGAATTATTAACCAGCAAACCTACTGATGAGGAATTTCTAAAGGAAGGTTAGACAGAAGGAAAGAATACCAGAAGGAAAGGTGGACTTTCATAGGTATCTATAATGGACTATTTTTCTCCTTAATTAAAAAAAATAACTGGATGATTGGAAGCAAAAATGATAGCATATATGATTGGATTTTCAAACTATGAGACACAATACATAGAATAGCCACGATATTAATGGAAGAGGATAAACGTTTCTCTACAATGATATGGTGCTACATTCCAGCAGAAGTGATGAAATATTGACCCTAAGCTGACTGTAAGAAGTTAAGTATGGGGCTAGCAGGTGGTGTGGTGGTTACGGTGCTGGATTACCACAGGACCCACCGGTTTGAGTCACAGATCCAGCAGCTTGAAAAGCACGCTGGGTGCATATGCATGCATGCTCAAAGTCTCCAAAGGAGACTGGAGAAGAGATGGCGACTTTGGCATGCCCTCTGAGGGGTGATTTCTCCCTTTCTCTCTCTCTACCTCTCTTTTTCTCTCTGGAGAACACATGTACCCTATGGCGAAAACCTAAAGAAATTTTTTTTTAAAAAGAAAATGGTCTAAATGCACCAATGAAAAGGCAAAGATTATTCTATTTTTAACAATGACATAACTGTTAGTTTATGTTGTAGACAAGAAATTCACTTCAAAGATAAAGATATGTTCAAAGTAAGAGAATGAGGGGCTGGAGAATGGAACAATGGTAACATATGAGGTTCTGTGTGGCTGATCCACTTAGGAAGGTTCCAGGTTCGCATCTGGAGACCTCCCTGAATATTCCGGGAACCCGTGGTGCAGGGCTGGCTCAGGCTGGGCATGGATCCTGCTGGGGCTGTTATCTCAGTGCCTGTCTCTCTCACTCACTGGAGAAATAAATTCTTTTTAAAAAGGTAGAAAGTTAAAAGGTGATAAAACATTGGGCTGTCAGAAAAGTCATGACGTTATTTTTTTCGGTTTTTCTATGCAAAATTGCATCATCACTTTTCCAACAACCCAATAAATATGTACACCAATCAAACCCTAATCAAAAGAAAGCTGAGTAGCTATATTAATAATCACACAAAGTGGGCTTTAGAGCAAAGAAAATGATCAGGGCTGAAAAGGGTTACACGGTTAATTTTTCTATCATTGCATAGTAATGGAAAGATTAACTTGCCAAGAATACTTAACAATCCTAGGTGTGTATGCTCCTTTTTTTTTTTTTTAGAGAGATAATTTTTCTATAGGGTGCGTGCACTCACTGGAGAAACAGAAAGAGATAGAAAGCAAAACATTACCCGCTCAGGGGGGATGGCCACTCCAAAACCCCTTCTCTTCCATTCTCCTTTCTGGATTTTGGGCATGCACGAACACACACTCGGCGTGAGTTTTAAGTTACCAGGGTTGGGACTTGAATTGAGGTTGACTATGTGGAAGTCCAGCCATGTAGCCATTACGGCATCTGCTGATCCCAAGAGTGTGTATGTCTTACCAGAGAGTTCCAAAGTATAGGACAGCAAAAAACAATGGAATGGAAAAGAGAAAAAGACACTCTCACATTTAAAGTTGAAGACTTCAATGTAACTCTCGGTAATTGATAGAACTACAATAGAAGACCAAAAATGAACAAAGAGAACTAAGGAAAAGGAAACAGAAACATTAAGATGGGGATGAAAAAACAAAAAGGAGAGTTTGGAATACTGCAGTCAAATCTCACCTACCTCAAAGGCTTTATTTAAAAAATATATACCTGGGTTATAACAATGAAAGTCCTCTAATGCTTTTACTAGAGAAACTAAACACATCCTTCTACGATCCTCTCCACTTGTTTCCCTAAACTATAACAGACCTTGGCAAGTCATTTCTCCTTTTTTGGCTCTTCTTTTTCTCATCTGTAAAATGAGGGAAGGGGCCAGTCCCCTTCACCCCACTCTTCCTCTCACAGGATGAGCTTTTATAGAAGGTTTCTTCCAGCTCTGTGATTTTTCCCTCTGCTTTTATTCTCAAGCGTATTTGTTTCTAGGTTGGTATTTTCAAATCATTCTGTGTAGGAGCCAAGTTATCTTTCCATCTTTCTATTTCACTTGCAGAGAAAGCATTAAAGACAAGACAAGTGGGGAACTGACTCACTGTCTCACTGTCTCTCAGTCAAAAGGCTGTGGTCTGGAAATCTCCTCTTAGACACGAACATCTTGAAACAAAGGCAGAAACCAATATGGAAAGCAAAAGTAGAACAAGTTCCAACTAAACATCTTGCTTTATTTTCTGCTGAAATCTTTCTTTCCCTGTCTGGTACACACAGACTTAGGCAATACTAAACCAAATATTATTTATGTGTAATGAGAAACATGGGTACATTACATTTGGAAAGTTCTATGTTACAAACAAAACCTGACAAACTGTTCAGGCTTTGATAATGTGAGAAGAAACAGAATGGATTAAAAGGTACCCACATTCTTCTCAGCTTCCTGATGGGTTTTGTCCAAACAGCTTGAACAATTGCAAAATATTATTCAGGTAATGTTCAGGCATGCTGCTATTATCATTTTAATTTGAGGGAAGTTTATTGAATATTTACTGTGTTGTTCTACTCGTTAGAAGACACAAAGATGTTAGAGACACGGGCCCAGTCTTGGTGGTGCAGGTGGTCTGGAGTACCACTCCGCAGTACTGGAGGTATATGGAAGACCAGAGACTGGATCTCAGGTCACCTTGAAATACACAGGGCAGGTGCACACGTGCCCTGAGAGCCTGACTGGCCAGAAGGCTGGGGTGGGGACTACAGTGTGATAAAAGTGTCAAGGGTGCCTGTGGGTTTTTTTTCCCCCCCTTGGAAGAAATAAAATGAATAAATATATATAAATGAATATAACATATATATTTGTGTGTATATATATATATATATATAATGCTTACATATATGTTTGTATATATTTACTCAGTAAATATTTGTTGAAAAATAGTTTTAGAACAAAAATAGAAGTTTTTAGAGTTGGAATTGCTAGACTTCCACTTTGGGTACAAAAAGTGCTTCAATATATATATATATACATATATGTATATATATATATTGTCTCTATTTTCTAGTTGGAAAAACTACAACTACTTGGAAAACTTTTCACTGGACTTACCGTGAATTCCAGGAGGGCAGGAAGTGTGGATGTGTTATTTATCCACATTTGATGGGGGTCTGACACAGTGCTGAGTATAGGGAGTTCTCATATTAGTTACTAGAAAGTACAAAAAACTTGATTACAGAGCTAATCTTACTTCGGTTCTTCCTGAGAGCATAGATAACTATTTAAAAATGGAGTAAGTATATGCACACACACTCCTCTATACGCTGTTAAAAACAGATTTAGACAAACCAAAATTTAACAGAGTTTATTTAAACAAAAGGCAGGTGATTTAAATCAGGTAGCCTCCCAGAAAATGACTTTGGAGAGACCACAGCTAGCTGCGTGGTCTACAGGGAATATATTTGGATAGAATGGGAAAGTGACAATGCCAGGAAGAGGGAGAGTGTCATAATATAAGGGAGGGAGTGAGGTAGAGAGTCCTTCGGTTACAGGTGGGAGGTAGGCTGCACAGAGAGCTCAAAAGGTGGGCTTTCTGTGACCGACTGAAACGGGACTAGTGTGATTGGCTATAACCCAGTAACCAGTTCCACACCTCTTAGCATCGCTAACTATTTTCACTGCTTTTACGCCCTCCAGTATTTCGATCTCTACCATGAAGTGCGGAGAGTCGGTATATATTAAGTGGATACATACAGTATCTTCCTTTCATAGCCTGGCTTACTTCACTCAGCAATCGATCCTCCATATCCGACCACTTTCTATCAAATGCCAAGGTCTTGTTTTTAATGGCTGAGTAGTATTCCATAGAGTGTCATCAGCATTCACGTGGAGATTGTTTTAGAGGAAAATGCTCGTGCGCCCCCCCTCCCCCCATGCATGCCTAAGGACACCTGCAAAGTCTTTGTTTCCAGTGTACAGCCTGTTCGTTGTAAGCAGCTGTGGACTGCAATGTTGGCTCAGTGGGTGGAAGTGCAGGGCAGGACAGATGTATCCCTAGCCCTGTGTGCTCATGGCATTCATGCTGGTCTGGCATTATTCCCAAATGTTGGAGGGCCCTAGGAGTCTCTAGGTCCCTGGGACCCCCTTTGGAGAGAGGATTACAGCGTACACATCTTTAAGCCATTTCCTTTGGAGAAATGGGGACTTTGTAACTCTCCCCTTCCTTCATAGCACCTACCTCTCATCCTTCAACTGACAGAGAAAAAGCAAAGGCAGCAAGACCGGCTTGACTCTTCAAGACACAAAGGAAATCACACAGGTGGGGAGGGAATACACGAGGGTCTGAGCCTTGGCTACGTGAGAAATCAGCTCTGTGCCCTTTAGCAAGTTGCTTAACTTCTCTGGTGTTTCCACTTCTAGCTCTAGAATCAAGGCATTGGATGAGAGGATTTCAACATTTTGTTTTCAGCCCTGAATAGCTGCAAGCTTACATTTCAGTCTCCCTGTAGAACTCATAAATGAGTCCTTCACTCATAAACCCATGGTGCCCTAGTCTCATTTGCCATTGGAATTTACTTTAAGGAATCAAGACTACCTGGGTGATTGAAACCTATATTAAATCCACACTACAGTCAAAAGGAGCTCATAGCTCAGCACTGCTAATTTTAAACAAATCAGCTTGGCAGTTTGTGGTTGGGACTTCATTTCCAAGTAATTTCTCATCCTCTAAAGAATTCTCTTCCTTCCACATCCTCAGCCTAATGCGAGGCCTCTTTAGCTGATGGCCTGGGATAAATCTTTACCAGTCCCCATCCCCTGCCATGCTGACCCCAGCCCTGGGGAACGCTAACCTGCCGACACAAGACTCCACCATTTATCAGGAAACATCCATTCTCACTGGATGTCCATCTCGCTTCGTTTTAATAAAAGCCATCTTAGAGCGCTTCACACACACGAACCGCACATGGAAAACATGTGTCACTTGTCCCTTGGCCTAGAGGAAAAGGTTGATGTCGTACTGTGGTTAACAGAGATTGAATCCACATTAACCCTCCATGAGATTTTTTTCTCTGCGAGTGGGAGAGGCAGGCAGTTCCGTCCTCAGATGAGACAGGGAGAGGACATCAGGTCTGAAGTGACTTGGCATTTTGGATCCTCCAGACCCCGAGTTCTGGGAGTCAGGTTTCAGGAAAGAGGAGGGAGGGATTTGAGCTCATGAAAGCGATGATGAGATAATGGACGATTACATTAGCGCCAACGCCAACCTGCCATGGGGCTCAGTCGCTCTTCATTAATAATGGCGAAGCTGGCAGAGAACGAGACAGATGAGCGAGAGGCCTCCGGAGCATTTGCACCCCAGCAGCCAGCGTACATGCGGCGGCTGCGACCTTACTATTCAGAATCAGAAAAAAGCTGGGCACCGTTCCCAGAACATTGCTAACTTGCCTTCTTCTTCTGTGGTCCGCATATTATAATTGTATGAATTCTTTTTTTCCCAAACCCATTTTCAACTCCAGAAATGGAGAGAATACGCTATGCACATGTTCCTCAAGTGTAGCCCTAGCTCGCGCCTGAGGAGTCCTGCTCTGACATTTCCGTCCTTCGGGGACAGTGCCAGATTACAGAATAGACAAGAATGACCCGCCTCTGTCCAGGATGAGATGGGAGATGGTCATGCGGCAGCGGGACGGAAGCCCCTTTAAAGGGGTTCCATGGGCTCGCTGTCTTGTCAGGTGGTCTCGGGGAGATGTTAGATCTGTTCTTTCAGCTTCCTCTGTCTTTCTTTACCCTGTGAGTTCTGGGGTCTTCCCTGTCTTCACCCCCCTTCCTCTATCTCAGAGGAGGAAGTCTCTCTCCTGGCCTCGCAGCTACATCCACCATTATGTGCTGAATCTCTTGTTTTCCTTCCTGAATTTGTAATCTGATCCATGCACACACTCACAGTGCACTCTCTGGCCCACCAGTCCCCCTTCACCCAGTTCTTCAGGCCAGAGAGAGGTTTATTATCTGACTGTTAGCAGCCTGTGCCTCCCACTCACCTTCCCAGCTCTGTGCCTGGAGCCACCCACAGGGCAAAGCTGTGCAGGAAAAGAAAAAAAAAAAAAAAGACACCTAAGCAATGCATTCTCTTGCAGGCCACTTTTCCAAGCTTCAGTGTCCCTCCAGAATGTGCCTGCTTTGACCTGATTGGCAGAGTCCTCTCCACCATCACTTCCGCCCTGACCGAGGCAGGTCATCCTCGTTAAGTAACTTCCCCTCTGGGTCTCTGCTCAGCCTTGAAGCAAGTCTCCTACCCGTTCCTAAAGCCCTTCCCTCCACCTGGCCACCTTACCAACACGTCATCCTGCTTTCCTCTTGTTCCTTTCCAAACTGCTCAAAAATGTATTTCCTGCATGAACTTAGACTCCATTTCTGGCATACCGAGGCATGACCCACCCCTCCTACTGATCCTAAAGGAAAGTTCAAGACAAAATACAAAAAGCAATTCCCTAAGGACTCTGCAAATGAAGCCCAAAGAGGCAGAAGGGTGTGGGATAAGGTGAAAAGGAGAGGTGACCCCCGAGGAGATGAATTCCCCACGTGTCCTTTGTTTCTTTTGTCACATCTTGCCTTGAGGGCAGCCTCAAGCCTTGAGCTGGGAAGGGCTCAGTTGTGCAGGCTGCTAACACTCAGATAATAATCCCAGCTGTCTGGACTGCAGAGTTGGGAACAGGGGTCCCTGTGGGCTGGAGTGTGGGGAGGAGAGAGCGATTGCGGCAGATTCCATGACTCTATGAACCCACATAAGGGCTTGCATGGATCAGACCCAAGCCAGTGCAACAAAGCTAGGAGAGCTGATATTAAACGATGCCCAGCTCACAGATTAATGCCCAAGGGGCACGTGCATGGCACATACTGAGCATAGCATACCCAGAGCTCTGAATGCTGAACTGCACATAGAACCACTGCCTACAGAAGGTCAAGCAGAACTTTCAGTCTACACCTAACTGGGTTGATGGCCTGATAAAATCAAGCCAACAGAAAACTTGACAGTTTCCAGATACTGATAACAATAGCCCATACTATACAGTGTCCCAAATACGATCTAAATTTGTTGGGATATACCAGGAAAGTGGGATCAATCCTCGAAGCAAAAAATAAGCAACATACGTTGCTCTGAGATGACCCAGATGTAGAAATTCTCAGGCAGAAATTTTAAAGCCGTGAGTCTAACTGAGATCCATGAGGCCAAGGTGAAAAATACTTGCAATGAATGGAGAGAAAGTTCTCTGCAGAGAAGCAGAAACTACAAAAGAACCAACTGGGAATTGCAGAACTGTTTTGAGGAATTTTTTCAGCACAATATCTCAACATTTAAGAACTCATTGGATGAGCTCATCAGCAGAGTAGAAATGATAGGGGAAAATAAAGAGTCTATCAACTTGAAGCTGGATCAATAAAAATGGTCCAAACTGAAGCATAGAGAGGGGAAGAAGAAATATAAACAGAGCCTCAGGGACCTGTAGAACAATATCGAAAGGTCTAAAGTATGTCATTGGAATTCCAGAAAGGGAAGAATAACAGATGGAGGTCAAAAACTTCCACAATTGGAGAAAGACATGCATTTATAGATTCATGAAGCTCAGTGGGCTCCAAGCAGGATAAATGGAAAGAAAGCCCACTTGACATCATAACGAAACTGCTGAAAACCAAAGATTAAACAAACAAACAAACAACCTTGTAAGCTGCTAGGGAACATGGCCCGTGACATACAAGGGAATAGTGCTGCAGAGGGCTCTGAACATCTTATCAGAAGTTTTAGGGCCAGAGGACAGGGCATCCGTGTCTATAAAGTACTGAGTGGGCCTGGCCATGCTGGTGCACAGGTAGTGCACCTGCTTAGGAGCTGAAAGTCACTTGAGAGGCCTGGGTTCGGCTCCCTGGCCAACCCACACATACTGGGTGCGGTTGTCAGAGCCTGCAGTCCTGGCTCATTGGGAGGCTGGGGCAGGAGGATTGCAACCTGGCAAGATGCTGTCAAACATCATTGCCTCTGCCCCTAACACTCTCTCTCCCTCTCTCTCTCTCCCCTTCCCACTTCATATCTCTTTTAAAAAGAAAAAGAAATATGTGGAAAGACCAAGAAGGCAGGGCTTATATCTGAGGGAGATTAGAGTGTAAGTGGATTACTAAATATGGATTCAGGCTCAGGAAATGGGACAGAAATCTTGAGGTTGCTGTGGAGATCTGAAACAAAACAAGGCCTGGTTGGCCATCAAAGCTGGACAGACAGCTTGAATATCGGGCACACACACACACATGCACACATACACACACATATGCATGCATGCACATACATACACACAGGTCCAAGTGACCATCATGAAGCTGGGAACAGGGGATAAATAGGCACAGCTGAAGGAGAGAAGAGCTCCTGGAGCTGCCTGACTCTTAAACATTAGCTGTTTTCTCCACAATGTGTCTCCCCTTTGTCCACACGATTCCCTCTGCCTCCGTCACCTACTCACTCAACTCAATATGATAAATTCCTACTTAGCCTCAGTGACTAGGTTACATGGTGCCCATTGATTCTGTAGCAAAAACTTCCTGAACACAAACCAGGAGCTGAACCTCTTCATAAAGACTTCCCAGTTCTAACTGAAAGCCATGTTCTTCTCTGAATTTTCAGATTAATTTGTTGCATTCATTTTATACTTTGCATTTGAGTTGGCTATACCTGTACCCTGTAAGTCTCTTGAGGACAGAAGCTGGGTGCCACTTTGTATTACCAAGAGGGTATCTTGGTAACTTAAAAGTACTCTTTGTTTGGTATTTCCAATGAACACAAGGAGAAGAAACGTTTCTCCTCCTGAACCAACCATCAAGAGCAGTGTGAATCGTTTACAGTTTTGACATACTGCATGGTAATACAATTGACTTTACTATACTTAGTGGATTATGCAAAACTTGAAAGATGAAAAAACTGTGATATTTCTTAGAATTATTTCTCATACTTCTTTGGCCATTACCCACGCTCAGAAGAATCCCAGACGAGGGGTAGCTTGGGAGAGAACTTAAAAACGAAAGATCAAGTCTTTATTTTACAAAGTAGAACATTGTGAGGTTAAGAGGCTGCCCTAGACTTTGTACTAATTGAACTGGACTCAAGTCCGGTCTTCTTAATTGCCCATCTAAGGTTTATGCTTCCTTTAATTCAGTACTACAAAGCACTGGTTCACTGAAAGAAAAGAAGACTAGGGTCTGGTTGAGTGAGATGGGATGGCTGGTTATCGTCATTACAGAGACTGGTCCTCTCCTTCCGCAGATTAAAGAGCTGCCATGAACGTCATCCCATGTCCAGCTTGCTCTTCCTGGGTGTCCACTGCTGAATACGACAGTCACTCCTGTTCTTCTACTCCGTGTTTATAACCCTGTCACTTCAAGGACCAGAGGGTTCAGAGGGACCCAGTTATGAAACAAGAGGAAAAGCATAGTTGGAAAGAAAATGTCTGTATCTGATCTTCATTCTGCCGGAAGTCAAGTTGAGGGCACTACAAATCCCCTTGTTGCTGCGGGTGCCTCAGTTTCCCCACCTGTGAAGCGATGTCAAAGAAGCCTTTCACTCTGGATACAGCAATGAAATGCAGACCCTCTCTACGTCAAGTAAGACAGATGTGGGGTAAACAGAAACAAGACTGAGGGCAGTAGAGGCAGCTGAGTTTTAAGTATAAAAGAAAAAGAACTCAAAAAAGAAAACCCTTTTAAGAAGTTCATTTTTCCCCTCAGTCGTTCTCAAAGTAAGAAGGCCAGATGATACTGCCGATGCCGAACTCTAAAATAGATGAAAGGTTAAAAAGAAAGAAAGAAAAAAAGAAGAAGGCAGCAGCAGCTCTATCAGGGGAAAAAGTCCTGAAATAACCCGTCAGTGATGTTCGAAAGTCATAAGGTCATCATTCATCTTTATAAAAAGAGACAGGGAACAAAGACAAACAAGGGTAGGACTGACTTTTACATAACGCCGGGACAGATATGAGAAACAGCTCAATCCTCAGGCCTGGAGCATGACAGAGACACTGCAAGCTTTAGGAAACAGCCTATGGAATGGTATATTTCTGGTTTCCACCAATTCTTGGAGACGTCATAGAAGTCTTCTAGCTATGGAGAGAAAGTTTTGTTCACCATGTCTTTTAGATTCTTTAAAAGTATGCATTTATTTTTTTCAAAATCCTATAGCCTAGAATCTATGTGACCTAAGATCAGAAAGGGACAAGCCAATGACAATTTGTGAAGCTTATGTCTAATTTTATGTTTTCAGAGAGAGATTTTTCCTATAGGGCACGTGTGCTTGCCAGAGAGACAGAAAGAAAGAGAGAAATCATACACACACACACACACACACACACATGCCCAGGGAGGATGGCCATGCTGGGATCCCTTCTACTCCGTTCTCCTCTCAGGATCTTGGGCATGCACACAAATGCACCTAGTGTGAGTTTTAAGCTGCTGGGTCTGGGATCGCGGTTGACTACATGGAAGTCCAGTGATGTAACCTTTGTCAGCCATCTGTGATCTCAGCGTATGTCTAATTTTACTACCTTAGACTTTGATAGTTATCATCTTCAACACAGAACAACACGTGGCTCTAACAATAGTTAACATTACCCATTCCACATGTTTTCCAGTTGGTGCTTGGATATGATATGATGTAGTGTTCTCTTGTTCATCTAGAAGTGTCCATAAATGTTAAATGTACATCATTAAAAATACAGGTATATTTTAATATTAAAGCAACATTTTCTCCATAATTTCTTAGTAGAATGGCACCCTCCAGTATAGTAAAACAGAAAAAAACCCCACACTTTTGGTCCAGTCTTCTGGCTATTTTAAGGCAAAGTTATTTTGTTTTTTTCTTTTGAATTATTCACATCTCCATGCCTGTTAAGCACTGCAATTTGTGCAAGTGTAGTGCTAAGAAACTTCCTAACTTTTTATTAACGTGTGGATTTTTCTGGGGGCAGAAATGCCATTTAAATGCTCCTTAAGGTGGAACTAAGAAAGAGGGATATTTTCTTTTGAATTTTCCATGGTAGCTTATGGTGAATAGGAAAATCAGTTCTCACTTAGAGCTACATGGCTATTTGTGAGCAGAAAATAGTTCTAATTATTCTGCCTATGCAACCAAGATTTTCTGGGATGATCCCAATTTCATTCTTTTCAATAAAGCAAATTTCTATTGCTCTTGGAGGAATCGTCCAACACATATACTCACATAGATAATTAGAGTCCACTTCAGAAGGCTGTTCAGTGCAACATGAATGGTGGAGGTAAACAACTAGAAACAAACTAAATGCCCATAGTAAGGAATTAGTTTAAGAAATTTTGATGTATTTGTGTAATGTAAGACCAAGCAGAATCAGGTAGATATATATTACTTGTATGGAAAAATATCCAAGATATACTGTTTGTTGAGAAAGATCAAGGAGCCAGTGACATAGCCTTATGGTTAAGACAACGGGATCCCATGTGACCCACTGTGCAGTTTGATTCCCAGACCTGGTGTCTTGAGAAACATGCTGGATGCATGTGTGTATGTGCCTAAAATCCTGAAAGGAGAGAGAGATGGAGGAGAAGGGATTACAGTGTGACTACTACCATGGAGGGTGCTTTCTCCTCTCCCTCTGCCTCTGTCTGGTGTGTGCATGCCCCTTCTAGCAAAGAAGAAAGGAAAAAAGTAAGAGAGAGAGAGAGAAGGAAGGGAGAAAAGAAAAAGAAAACTATCAAATTACAGAACAGATGCTCAGTATACTCTCATGTGTCACAAACACACAAATTCTATCATATATATGTGTATAGGGTTGCAGAATTTTTGGCAAGAAATACAACAAACAAACAAATGATCTCCGGGACTCTAATGGAGGGTTAGGAAGCGATGGGGACTTGTATTTGTCACTTCTATCTCCTAATTCCCAGTATTTCTATGTCACCTCTGTGAATTAAACTCTTTAAAAAAAATATAGTTTCTGACCTGTCTGAGATCCTACACTGTTGTAACTTAGGCCATTCTGGCTGCAAGATAGGAGTTTTCCTGAGACTGACAAGAGATGGTTGAAAAAAATAAAGGTATCTGTTCACAGAAGTAGGCCAGCTATGGGGTTCATTGCTAATGACTGGAGCTGATAAGCCAATGAGTAGTGTCTAGATGGGTGAGGTCGTCCAGTCACCCCCACCAACAGAAAGTCCTGATTGGTGGGGAGCACAGGACCCGCCAGGTGGAGGTGACAAGAGAAGTCAAACACGCAGGAACACCATCATTCCAAGCCATCCAACTCTCTGTAAACTTGGTTCTGGGTGGACACACCTACTGCAGCATTACCTGATAGCTATTATTTTCTCTTCCTTGTAACAGAAGCCAGACTTTACTTGAGGGGACAAAAGACCCGGTTAGAAACGTAGGCTTCCTCAGACTCCCTTGATATTGGAGGTGGTCATGTCATTTAGCATCGAGAACGAAAGTCGTTTGGGTGACGCTTACTGAAAATGATTCTTCTCTTGATGAACTACAAAGGACAGACATAGCTAACGTACGCCCTCAGCCCTTCATCATCTTTCAACCCGTCTGGAAATAGATTTGGGGCCTGGGAGTGGAAAAGTCATGTAACCACAAAATCACACCAGATGGCAGAGCAGGAAACTAAGAGGAGCCTGGGTCCTTGATGAACTCCTAGGGTGGTTCCAGAAATCCTGGACAGATGTTCCCTTGGAGTTCCTATTACATGAGAAAAACGGCCTGCTTGGCTAGGCTTCTGTAATCAGCCTGCTCCAGTCAAAACTGATGGGGCCAGCAGATGGGTAGCAGTTACGTCTCTGGCCTCCCATATGCTCAACTGCAGTCTGAGTCCTGGACCCAGAGGCTTGAAACTCATGCTGGGTGCATGTGTGTGTGCCCAAGATCCTGGGAGGAAAATGGAGGAGAAGGGACTGCAGCGTGGCCATCCCCCCTGTAGGGTGCGGGGGGAGGGTGTCTGACTTTCCCTCTCACTGTCTCTGTCTCTCTCTCTCTCTGGTGAATATGCATGCCTTAAGGCAAAAACCTCTTTTAAAAAAAAGCTAATCATGACCAATTCTGAATCCTCTGACAAAGGTTTAGGGAAAAGGAAACCAAGAACTGTCGAGGTTCTAGAGGGCCGATGAGGACTTTGAACCAGATGGCTCTGACCCTAGAAAGGAGGGAAGGGGTCTGGGCAATGGAGAGGCAGGCAAACACCTGGCTCACTTGGTGTGTACTCAGGTATCAGTCTGGTGTAGACCGAAGCCTCACAGGAGACAGAAGTCAGGGCGCCTTCTGCCTGGTGAGTAAAACGGGGCTGCTCCACGCTCAAAAAAAAACCCACTTTCAGTTCCTTACCCTACATGAGGGGTCTTCAGAACATTCCTAGAAAATATGTATTGTGAAAAAATGTATGCGTGGTCTTTGAAAATTGCACCCAAATCAGCCCATCCTTATTTTTCCCTGAATGTTTTGAAGTTCCCTCATAGGATGATCCTGCTTTTCAAGTGCTCTGCTAGGTAGTGGTGAAGAAACCCAGGTACCACCTCTTGCATTTTCTCTGCTGGAAGCTTCAGGCTTTATTTGCACCCACCTGCCCTTCAGTGGCAGTCCCTGTTCACTTAGTGGAGTCCATAGCCCACGGCTGGGAGAAGAGGGATAGAGGGAAGATCCGTCCTTTGGTCAGTGTGCTTCTAAATCGCCTTCTCGTGCTCATTTTATTACCTTAAAAGAAAAGTCTTCATAGTCATGGGAAGGTGAGTACAAAGGGTAAATAAATAAATATCAACTGGAAGGGTTTTATTTATTTATTTTTTTAAGTTCCTTGGAAGAAGGCTTTATCTGTTAGTAAGTAGTGTAAGTAATTATCTTTTGAGTGGAATGGGTGTATTTTCGGCAACCCCACTGAAATGGCGTAAACAACATTTCCTGTGTCAAAAGCAGAGATCCAAGTCTGTTTTAGAATGGTCCTAATCTCCATCTCTTATAATTTCCACCAATAACTTGTCTTTTTATATATGCTGGCATCTGTGTGAAAGACTGCATCCCACATTGACCAAGTCTCCATCTGGTGACAGACGGGGGAACAGGAACGTAGACTGTCACTTTATGCAGATGGATTTCTATTAATACAAACAAGTGACCCTAAAAGAGAAATTGGCTAGCTCTAGCATAACTTTAAGAAGATTGTTCTGAATTTCCTGAAAACAGGTTATTTCTAAATGCATGGTTTCGCCTCTTAAACACAGATGAGAGATTTTATCCTTCTCAGCCTGGTTTTCCCAAGTGGGGCTTGCTGTTTAAACCCCTTTGCACGGAAGAAAATGGAGAGAGATAGGAAGTGTTTGCAAGGAGAATAAGAAATGTCGTGTGGGACAAAACCTGCATTTTCCTGTCACTCTTTCAGGATCCAGGTGTTAGGAATCCTGACAGGGCAGGGCATGGGGGTGAGGAGAACTGAGGGGTAGGGAAGTGGTTTAAGCCATCATGGCTCTCTGCCACTCCTCTTTTCTCCTGACTCGCATGAGAATATATGAGTTTTAAATTCCATGTGCCCTCCTACCCACTCTCTGTGATCTCAGTTACCTGTACTTGGCCCTAGTCGGAAAACAGTAAGTGGAAAATTCCAGAAATAAACAATTCATAAGTTTTAAATTGCACACCATTCTGAGTAGCATGATGAAAACTTGCTCTATCCTGTTCTATCACTCTGGACATGAACGATCCCTCCTTCCAACAGATTCATGCTATCTACACTACCTGCCCATTAACACTTAGCAGCCTTAGTTATCAGGTTGAAAAACCGTAGTGTATAGTATAGACAGCGCTCCGTGCTATCTGTGGTCTCAAGCATCCATGGAGGGTCTTGGGACATATGCCCCCTGGATAAGAGAAGACTATACTCGGGCATAACCATCATGCAAACTTACATTTTGAACTTACATAACTAATCTCTTAGAGGATTGCTAGAAAGACTTGAACTGGGTCCTTCTCTGTCCTTGAGGACAAGCTGTAGGCAGCCATGGCAAGGAGGGTTCAACTAGGCTATGGAGACTCATCAAAGTTAATTTGTTGCTGTAAACAACCCAACTGCCCATCCATGGAGATGGGATGATGGAAGATCCACGCAACAAAACACTGTGCTGTCATTAAAGATCATAGTTTGTGTTTGTATTTTTGTTTTCTTATTTTGCCAGAGGGCACTTGCACTTGCCAGAGAGAGACAGAAAGAGAAAGAGAGAGGGAGAAGTTACCCCCCTCCCCAATGGGACACTATCGTGCTGTAGTCCTTTCTCCATTTCTCCATCTAGTTGGGATTTGGGGCATGCACACACTCCGTGTGTATTTCAAGTGACTAGGCTGGGATTCAAACCCCAGTCAGTCATGTGGGATCCAGTTCCCTCAAGCACTAAGCCACTGGACTATCTTAACAATCTTTTTCAAGCTACCATTATTTTACTAGCTCATCGGGGTTTTTGTCCTGCCTGCGTTTAACCCTCCTCTTACCTACTTAATTTGGCTTCTTTAAATTGTCTCCATTTTAAAAATACATAGTCCCATTTTATCCTTATTTAAGCAATATCTATAACATCATGAATTTGATGGACTAATTATATTTTCAGTACACATTAACACAAACAAAAACTATATTATTAAAAAAAATTCAACTAAGTACCAGCTAAAATCATCCTGGGCATCCCCAGTGGTACACTTTCAAGCCTTTGGAGAAACTTTGCTTGAGAAGAGTGTTCAGTGTCCCTGGAGAAAGACTGTGCTGTTACCCTGAAAAAAATAGCAAGCACAAAACACAATTTGATCACAGTTTTGTGGAAATAGTACGTATATGAGTGTATATGTGTGTATGGAAACACTATGGACATGTATACCCCAAAATGTTGATAGTACTTAGCCCTATGTCATATGGTCTCCTATGATTTTTTAAAAAATAAGTAGCATCTTAATTTTAAAATGATGAGTAACTCCTGTTTTTGTAAATAGCAGCTTTAGTGAAATATAATTCACATTCTAGAGAATTTTTTTAGTATATTTATAAAGTTGTACACCATGAACAGTATCTAATTTTAGAACATTTTCATCACTCCAAAAAGAAAACCCGCTGTATCTTTTATCAGATATTCTCCATGACTCCCTCCCTCTAGCTCCTGGAAATCACTAATCTACTTACTCCATCAATGGGTTTATTTATTCTGAGAATTTTATATAAATGGAATCATACATTATGTGGTTTTTGTAACTGGTTTCTTTCATTGAACATAATATTGTCAAGATTCATCTACATTGTCATGTTTTAGTACTTTAATCCTTTTTATTGTAGAATAACATTTCACTCCCTGGATATACTACATTTCATCCATTTGCCAGTTAATAGACATTTTTGCTATTCTATTTTTAGTTATTATAAAGTATCCTACTATTTGTGTGCAAGTATAATGTAGACACTTATTTTCAGTTTCCTTGGGTATGTACTCAGGAGTGGAATTGCTGAACTATATGATAACTGTACGTTTAAAAGTTTAAGAAACTGGGGGCCAGCAGGTGGCATGGTGGTTAAGGTGCTGGACACTCCCACATGACTGAACACAGTTCAAGTCCCAGACCTGGTGTCTTGCTTTCTCACTTTTCCTCTCTCTCTTTCTTGCTCTGTGTCTCTCTGGTCAAATTAAAATAAATGAATGACTAAAATAAAATAACAGTTTAAGAAACTGACAAACTGTTTTCCAAAGTGGCTATACCATTTTACAATCTCACCATCAGTGTATTAAACTTCCAGCTTCTCCACATCCTCCTCATCATTTGTTTTTGTCTAACATTTAGATTTTAGTCACCCTAATGGATATGAAGTGGCTTCTCATTGTGGTTTTAATTTACATTTCTCAGATAACTAATAAACACATTCACATATTTATTAGTCATTTATGTATCTCCTTAGAACAAATGTTCTAAGATCCTTTGCCTATCTTCTATTGGGTTGAGTTTTTATTTTTGAGATATAAGAGCTTTTTATATATTCTGGATACATGCTTCTTATAGATACATTATTTGCAAATATTTTATTTCATTCCATGAGTTGTCTTCTTCACTTTCTGGTTAATGTCCTTTGAAACACAAAAAGGTTTTGATATTGGCCAACCATGGTGGCACAGTAGCAGTATGCCACTTGTGATGCTGGATCTATATAGAAGATCAGGCGTTCAGTTCCCAGAAAGGCTTGTACAGGTAGGACACAACAGGTTCCCATGATCCTAACTGACTGGGAGAGCTTGGGGAGGATCATGGTATGAGACCTTGTTGAGGATGGCTTTCTTTTTCTATCTGCCCAGCTCTATTACTCTTATGAAATAAATACACAAATAAAAATTTCAAAAAGTTTCAAAATTCTGGGCTGGCAGATAGCATGGTGGTTGAGGCACTGGACTCCCACATGAGAGATGACAGTTTGAGTCCTGGACCTGGCAGCTTGCTTTCATATACACACACTCGCTCTCTTTCTCTGATCAAATTAAAAAATAAAAACAAATAAAGAAATTTTCTTCTTTTTTTCTTTTGGAAAAGTTTTTGCTACAGGGCGCATGTGCTTGCCAGAAATACAGAGAGAGGCAGAGAGACAGAAAGTGAGAAATCACCCCCCAGGGAGGTTGGCCACACCACAGTCCTTTCTCCTCCATTCTCCTCTCTGGATCTTGGGCACGCACGCACACGCACCCAGCATGAGTTTAAGCTACTGGGTTTGGGACTCGAACCACAGTCGACTACATGGGAGTCCAGCGACATAGCCATTATGCCAACTGCTGGTTCCCATATAAAAGAAACTTTCTAAATAAAATTTTAAAATTTGATTAAATCCAGTTGTATTTTCTTCTGTTGCTTTTGATTTGAGTGTCACATATAAGAATTCACTGTCTAATCAAAGGTCACAAAGACTTATGCTTTTGTTTTCTTCAAGGAGTTTTAAAGTTTTTTCCCTTGTATTTAAGTCTATGGGCCACTTTAAGTTAATTTTTGTATATGATGTGAGGTAAGAGCTCAATTTCATCTCTTTCATGGGGTTATTCAGTTGCATAAGCACTATTTGTTAAAAAGGTTTTCCTTTCTCTATTGAATAATCTCAGCACCCTTGTCAAAAATCAACTGATATAAATGCAAGGATTTAATTTTGTGCTCCCAGTTCTGTTCCATTGTTCTATATGTCCAGACTTATGCTAGTACTTCACTGTCTATATTATTATAGCTCATAGTAAGTTTTAAAATCAGGAAGTATGAATTCTCTAACTTTGTTCTTTTCTCTCAAGATTGTCTTGACTATTCTGAGTCCCCCAAATTTCCATATGAATTTTAGAGTCAGCTTATCAGTTTCTACCCCAAAAAAGGCAGCTGGTATTCTCACACAGATTGCATTGAGTCTGTACATCAGTCTGGAGAGTATTACCATTTTTTTCAAGAGAGACTTTTTTTGATATAGGGTGCATGTGTTCGTTGGAGAAATGGATAAAGAGACTGAGAGAAAGTGAGAAATCACCCCGCCCAGGGGGAATGGCTACTCTGTAATCCCATCTCCTTCATTCTCCTCTTGGGATTTTGGCCATGCACGCTCATGTGTCTGGCATGTATTTCACGTTGATGGGTCTGACACTTAACTATGGTTGGCCATGTGGGAGTTCAGCACCTTAACCACTACATCACCTGCTGGCCCCTATATTACCCATCTTAATTCACGTTGATGGGTCTGACACTTAACTATGGTTGGCCATGTGGGAGTTCAGCACCTTAACCACTACATCACCTGCTGGCCCCTAATATTACCATCTTAATAATACTGTCCTCTGATCTATAAACATAGGTGTCTTTTCATTCAGTTAAATCTCTAATTTATTTTTACAAAGTTTTATAGTTTTTAGTACATAAATCCTTCACTTCTTTTGTTAAATTTACTCCTAAGTTTTTTTTTTTTTTCTTTTTGTGTTATTGTACATGAATTCAGACTAAGTTTTCTTTTGGTAGAGGTTTTTCCTATAAGGCGTGTGTGCTCGCCAGAAAGACAGAAAGAGACAGAGAGACAGAAAGCAAGAAATCACCTCCTGGGGGGATGGCCACGCTGCAATCCCTTCTCCTCCATTCTTTTCTCGGGATCTTGAGCACGCACACACACACGACGGCATGAGTTTAGGCCACCAGATCGGGGACTTGAACTGCAGTCGACTACATGGGAGTCCAATGACATAGCCATGAAACTAACTGCTGGTCACCAGACTAAGTTTTACTTTCTTCTTTAACCTTTTCTAAATTTCTAGCCTATTTACAATAAAGATATAATAATCTTATAACCAGAAAGAATATGAAAAATAACCATTCAGTCTCATGAAGATTTGCAGATCTTAGAAATGGATTTTCTGAGAATGTTTTTCAGTCAGATTTTAACTTCTAGTTTGATTTGAATAATTCAAGGTGCCTTTGATATAATTTGAGAAGTTTTTTTTTTTTGAGAGAGATTTTTTGCTACAGGACATGAGCACTCACTAGAGACAGAGAGAGAGACAGGAGACAGAAAGTGAGAAATTACCGCCCCCCCCCCACCCCCCAGGGGTGTTGGCCACACCGCAATCCCTTCTCCTCCATCTCCTCTCAGGATCTCGTGCATGTATGCATTCACGCCCAGCCTGTGTTTTAAGATCCCAGGTCTGGGACTCTTACTGTGGTCGCTACATGGGAGTCCAGCGACGTAACCATTATGCCATCTGCTGGTCCCATGTTGGGTTCATGCTTAATGGTAGGTTTAGCATAGTTTAAAGTACAAATGTATTATTATGAACATCAGAAAATTTTAGGCTTATTGTTTAACCAGTTGAAGGATGCTGCTGGGCATAAGACCAATAAATGCTCCCCTGATAGTCTTGAGCCCATGAAGCAAGTAAAACAGCACTTCAAGGTTCTGTGGAATAGGGGGAAGGGAATGACAGTGAAAAGGGAGAAATGCCTGTTTTTGTGATTCAAATTTTGAAGTAGTTGGCCTGACAGAGAGGTTAGCCAATCAAAAGACTTGCCCCACCTCAGTCCAGGCTGTCTCCTTTCCTTTGCGGGTCTGTTACATCCCAGTTTTTAACCACCAGAATCACCAGACCTCATGGGGATCCACTGGAAACCTCAGTCCAGGATTTCAGTTTATAACTAAAACCTGCCCTTTACAGGGTTATTTGCTTGATTAATTATTGATTTTAAATCAAACAGAACTTGCCACATGAGTGGCACGGCCCATCTGTTATCAGCTCTTGGCCGTGTCCATGAAGCTAGGACTTGCTTGTGTCCATGAAGATAGGACTTGCTTGTGTTCATGAAGCTAGGACTTGCTTGTGTCCATGAAGATAGGACTTGCTTGTGTCTGTGAAGATAGGACTTGCTTGTGTCTGTGAAGATAGGACTTGCTTGTGTCTGTGAAGATAGGACTTGCTTGTGTCTGTGAAGATAGGACTTGCTTGTGAAGCTAGGACTTGCTTGTGTCCGTGAAGATAGGACTTGCTTGGCTGCTAGCTCCAGTCAGGTCATTTGTAATGGATCTAAAAGATCCTTCTGATCCCAGAGAGAGTCCCTGGGGAAGGTTAATACTGCTACATCTAAAATTAAACTACCTGATAAAAAAAACTACAGGCAAAATAATAATAACAATCCCCAAAAGAGAACAAAGACTCTATGCAATGGTCACTCTGATGAATTCTTAGAAAAATATTGTTATCATAACCTCAGATGATCAGCACTTACCTGAAGAAATACACAAACATCCAACACACACACACACACACAATTTTCTGACATTATCCATTCAGCCAGTAAGCCAAGTCATGGGTTGAGAAAGAAGTATATGATAATTCCTGCCTAGAAAGCACTTACCCATTTTACTTAATTTTGGGAAAACAATCTGTAGTCCTCAGTCTTGGAGAAGCAATGGAAGACAGTTCACCATTTTATTAGGGTCCCTTCAACAACCGCCAGCCTTTAAAATAAAAACTGGAGTAAACTCCATCTTTTTTTCCAAAATCCAGACCTCTAAATTTGTCTCGTAC
>NW_006203787.1:1666392-1667349 GCF_000334495.1 Tupaia belangeri chinensis
TTCCTCACACCCTCTGTCACCATGAAAAGCAGCAAGAAATTAGCTAGGAATGTCAAGACCAGGTAGATGAGGCTTCCTGAGGGCACTCCTCTTTACAGAGACACCCAACCTCCTTTCACAACCAGAACTTGGTCAGAATTCTGCAGCCCTCTTAGAATCAGAGAATTCACATTCAAATAAGGCTCAGCTTGCCACCAAACAGAGAAAATGAAGTCAGTGAGCCCAGGTAGGAAAGAGGGTAAAGACTAGTGTGTGTCTCCGTGAGCAAGAAGGAGAGGCGGTAGCAGAGCCCGAACAAAAGGGTCAAGGCTGTAGCCAAGCTTCTCCTCCTGAGGTAGACTCTCATGTGATAATGTTGTCGGCAGTAGACACTCCAAGGCAAATTGTTCATCTGCTATTTGTCCCCAGGAAGCTTGGCCCTAACCCTCAGCCAATCTCTTTCTCAGCAGTCACAGGGCACTACCCTGCTCTCTACATCTGCCTCCTCCTCCCATGCACCGCCAGGCCCCTGTCCTCCCCTGTGCTGCTGTGCTTGGCCCTGATAACATGGCCCTGACCAACCGCAGGTCAGTAACGGTAGAGTCACTTTAGGTCAAGTTCTCCAAGAGGAACACTACTTATTTTTTTTTCCCCTGACACTGAATGTTTCTAAGAATGTGTCTTCTGGTGACAGCTCATCTTTTCCTTAAGTGAGGCAAAGTGGGAGAGCAAAGACAAGCATTCTGACTCTAATGTTTCCCTTAGACCTTAACATCATCCATTTACAGAAAGCCTGGTAGCTCAGAAAATGCTTCCTTATCTGAATTGTCAGTTCCTCTTTTTACTCTTCCCAAGCTTCAAGGCAGAAGAATTCTAGTGGCAGCAAAGGCTCAGGTTACATTGATTTTTACTATCATTAGGGGGTCAGCTTGTGGAATATCAAGTGAACATGATACATTTCATTCAGAGAGCAGGAAT
>NW_006203787.1:1667380-1691006 GCF_000334495.1 Tupaia belangeri chinensis
GAATGTGCTCTTCCTAATTCTTGTCCGGCTTCCTGAGGGGATCAGTCTGGTCTGTCATTAGATGGGAATCCTACCTACTAATAGGCACACAGAGTCCTCTAATGAATGGAATCACTTTGACAGTTTCCAGCATGTGTTAGCTTACTGAACACTTGCAGGGAAATGGAATGACAGGTTTGGCAATGATTCTGCTAAAACTTTACCTCCAAAAAAATAAGAACAGTGAAAATCTGTTTCTATTGGTCATTTTACCAGAGCAGTCTACCTGAATCAGCAGGACTAAATGACTCATTGGTGGCATTTTGGGTAAGTTTATTATGACCTTTGCTCATCTATCCTGATCAAAGAGAGATATCACTTCCTCTGAAGTAGTCTTCATGTTAGCTTTTCTCCATTCTTGATCAAATATTTTAATCTACTTTGAAAAATTCTAAACCCTTAAACCTATCCTGACCAATAACAAGTATTAATTTATCAATGTTTATTAAGTGAATTAAAGGTGAATGAATGAATTTGTGGAATGAAAATGGAAACATCCTCATGGTATAGTGCTAGCTCAAAATGCAGAATTTTAAAGTATGGCTATGATTTAGTAATTTTACAATATATGAATATACTAGAACATACTAGATTGTACCCAATAAGTATATACAATGAATTTTTTTAAAGGTTTTTGCCACAGGGCATGTACGCTAGCCAAGGAGACAGTGACAGTAAAAGGGAAAGTGAGAAATCACCCCCAGGGGAAGGGCCATATTGTAATACCTCCTACTCCATTCTCCTTCCTGGGATTGTGGGCATGCATGCACACACACCTGGCATGAGTTTTCAGACTGAGACTTGAGCTATGGTCAGCGTATGTGGGAGTCCAGTGCCTTAACCGCTAATGCCACCTGCTGGCCCTTATACAATAAAATTTGTAAATAAAATTGTAGCTATAATATTGGGTTGTCCAAAAAGTCATGACGTATTTTTCTGGTTTTCTATGCAAAATACATCATGACTTTATTGACAACCCAATATTTACATCTTTGTTTTGTTTTGAGAGAGATTTTTGCTGTAAGGCACTTGCCCTTGCTGGAGCAACAGAGAGAGACAGAGAGACAGAAAGTGAGAAATCATACCACAGAGGATATGGCCATGCTGCAATCCCTTCTCTGTTCTCCTCTTGGGATTTTGGGCATGCACGCACACATGCCTGGCATGAGTTTTAAGCCACTGGGTCTGGGATTCGAATCACAGTCAACTACGTGGGAGTCCAGTAATGTAACCATTACACCATCTGCTGGTCCCAATGACCCAGTATTTCTACAAAGGTATGAAAAATAATGCACATACTGGCAGCCTTAAACTAGAATATGGACAAATGAAAACACTGGTTTTGTTATGAAATCATATTGAAGGAATTTTTCATCTGTTCCATTTTACATGTATATTATAAAAAAATGACTCTCTAGAAATGAATGACTCTGATCATACATGAAGCCAGAAGTATAGGATTATAAGATAAGGAAGCTAATAACAGAAAAGAGATGATCAAAAGATTTGAGATCTCTCTCAAGGTATTTACAGCCAACCTTTTCTAAAAATGGTAGCACAACTAAAGTCTTTTTTGACCATCTTCTTTGGATAAGGAGGCCACCCTATGTTTTAATTGCATAAATACTTTTACTAGGAAAAGTAAAAGAAAAAACTGTCACTGCTAAAACAAAACACATGCTTTTACAAACTAGACTGATAGGCCTCAAGACTAAACATAAAATTAACTTTTAGAGTTGATGATAAAGGAAGATGTGGCTAGATCTGGCTTGACTTCTGTAAATAAGGCACTGGAAGTTCCAGACTTTTTTTGGAAACGTTACAAATTCTCTTGACTTCAAATCTCCCACGATCTCCTCATGTTTAGTAGATTCCTGTTTTGACTCTGGGAAAAAAAAAAAAAAAGATACTTATCTTAAGCATCTGCTCCATCTTTAAAGCTGAAGAAACATCCAGAAGTATAGTCAGAAGTGTTGTAATCTCTTCTTAATTGGGTCATCCTCCATGTGGTGACCTTGAGAATTTTAAGGAATGATATTGCCACAACTTCCTCTTTCCATCCTTTTTGGCTTGCTTTTCTTGGAATTTTATTGAGATAGTTGTAGGTTCTCATGAGCTGCAAGAAAGGATACAGAGAGACTCTTTGTGCACTACTTTGCTCAGAGTCCCTAGTAGTAACGTTTTACAAAAACTATAGTATAAGAGTACCATCAGGATATTGACTTTAATACAATCCACCAATCTTAGGAGATTTCCTGTTTTACTTGTATTCGCACATGTGTGTGTGTGTGTGTGTGTGTGTGTGTGTGTGTGTGTAAGTTCTACACTATTTTATTGGTGGGTTCCACTTTTCACTCAATTATTTCTCCTCAGATGAAGTTCATTCAGGGTACTTAAAAAGTGCAATACCCACATGTCCCTGGGAACATTATGCCTCTGCCTCAAATTAGAGACTCATTGATTTACTATTCTTCCCTTTGATAGTTGACATCAGCTTTCTTCTCAACATTATGAAAGACAAAGTTTCTTGGACTTACATGAACATGACTCATCTCTGGGTTAATCTGTTCCATCTGGGTAAAGATTCCAGATTTGTCATGGTTTATTCATTCAGAAAACATTTTCAGTTGGTTACTGAGCCTTGCAAGTAGTAACCTAGGAGCTGTGTGTACAGTGGGAAACAACAAACACGATCTCTGCTCGCAAGAGACTTCCCATCTCCCGGACACCCAAGATGGTGCCAAAAATAAAGGCAAGTTGAGTAGATAAATACAGACTCCTGACAGATTTGTGGAAAGGGCAATCAGACTTTGAAGAAGTTCAATGCAATTTCTTTACTCATCTTAACAAATAAATGGCCTCATTTAGCTTCCTTAGGAAACCATCCACCTGAAGAATAAAGTAAAATATATTACAAATGGAACTCAGAGAAGAGCATAAGAGTAATGGCTCCCAACATTCAAAGGGTCATGTAGCCCAGTATAAGGCAGACAATCTAACCTACTATCTTTTAAATTTTTATTTCTCCTCCTTCTTCTTCTTCAATTTGACTAGAGAGATAGAGAGACAGAAAGAGAGGGAGAGTAAGAAAGCAAGCCACCAGGTCCAGGAACTAGAACTGCAGTCAGCCATCGTTAAGGGAATCCAGTGCCCTTAACCACCATACCACCAGCCGGCCCCGTAACCTATTATCCAAATTCTTCATTGTGCCTTTAGCATAGCAGCAGCCAAGCTGGAAGGACCTAGTTCACCGAGTTCTTCTAAGTGGAGAGGAGATTACATTCTAACCAGGCCAGTAATTTTGTGGTGTGCTTAACATGTCCACTAGGCTTGTCCATGTTACCTTGAATAACTGGATTTCATCATTTTTCATGACTGACTAGTATCCCATCACACACACACACACACACACACACACACACACACCAACATTTCTTTCTTCATTCATCTTTTGAGGGACACTTAGGTTGTTTCCATATCTTGGTTTTTATGATTATGTTAAGTAAAGTAACCCAGGCACAGAAAAAGAAATACTGCATGTTCTTATTCCTATGTAGAAACTAAAAAGTAGCCTCTGGAACATACTAGGGACTACTGGAATATGGGAGGTCTAAGGCTGTAGAAAGGGGAGGGTAGAGAGATGTTGAGAACAGATAAAAATCTACAGTGAAATAAGAGGAGTAAGTTCCAGTGTTTATAGCATAATAAGATAAATGCCTTCAACAGTAACGTACGGTATGCTCCACATTAGCTAAAAGAGAAGAGTTTGAATGTTCTCAACACAAAGCGAGGACTAATGTTCCAGGTGATGGATGTGCTGATGACTCAGATTTGGCCATTACACTTCGTACTCCTCTACTAGAAAAAAAAAGTCTCTCTGTGGGCCAGGTAGGGTGCAGTGGTGACACAGGTGGGCCCGCATAGGAAAGGTCTTGGGCTCACAGGTAGGGGCCTTCTTAAGTATTCCGGGTGAAACTGAGAATGGACAGGAAATGAAGACCTTGTTAGGGCCACTTGTTCCTTTGTCTCATGGAAGGGAAAAAAAAAAACCTTTTTTAAAAAAATATATTTTTGTCATAGGGTATATACGCTTGCCAGAGAGACTCAATGAGAAGGAAAGTGAAAAATTATACCCTGGGGTAATGGCCACACAGCAATACCCTTTCCCTCATTCTCCTCCAGGGATTTTGGGCACTCATGCAAATGCACCTGGTGTGATTTTTCAGGTTGCCAGGTCCAAGACTTGAAGTGGGTCAGCCATAGGGTAGTCCAGCACCTAAACACATCCTGCCACCTGCTGGCCCTGAAAGAAATAAACTTGAAAAAACTCATGCTGTACCCCACAAATATGGTCAATGATTATGCATTCATTTGAAAAATAAATTTGTAAAAAGCTTTCTGGTACATGGGGGAAATATCAGAAAAACCATTCCAAAGAGTTGAATTTATATCACACATCCACATTCCAGTGCAAATGAAATTTACCATCCGGCTAATGCACATTAACTGAACAAAAACTATAATCATTACACATGCTCTCCAAAGTGACAATGGACAAACCTTTAGCTTCAGAATCCTGGAATATATTTTGCAGCTAACACCGTTCTTTTTTTTTTTTTTTTTTTTAAGAGAGATTTTCACTATAGGGCACATGTGCTTGCTAGAGAGACAGAGAAACAGAAAGCAAGAAATCACCTCCCAAGGGGAGGGCCATGCCACTGCAATCCCTTCTCCTCCATTCTCTTCTTGGTATCTTGGGCACACATGCACACGTGCCCGGCGTGTGTTTTAAAGCGCCAGGTCCAGGACTTGAACTGCGGTCAACTATGTGGGAGTCCAGTGACATAACCATAACACCATCTGCTGGTTCCCTACCCTTCTTAAAAACTACTCTTCAACCCAGACTATGCTCTGGTTAAGTTATGGTTGAAACTACCAAACTGTCCCACCTGCCCTTTTTTCAGTCTAAAGCTCTCATCCAATCTTCAGACAAGGTTTCACCAAATTCTTGTTGAAATACCTCAATCAATTCAGAGCTCTTTTCCAGTAAAACCTAGCTTTGCAAAGAGACTCTGTGACTTCCATTTTTTTCCGTTCTCAAACGGATATTTTAAATTGGGTAGAAAGACGTTAGTTCCCCCTTAAACCTACCCTGCTGTGCACAAACAGGGTAGCCCCATCTGGGGAGCAGGCGAGTCAGGATACTCTGTTTGCGCAGCAGAATGTGGGTTTCGCTTTCTGCACACCTGGTATGGAAAGCATATGGCTCTGTCTTTAATCAACAACACACAACACAGGCTTTGCAGGCTCTCCTCGGAGATTCCAGGCCTGCCTCTGATCCAGCCCTTGGCAAAAACTCACTTGAAACATCTGATTGTTGAAGGAGAAACTATAAGAGACGCTAACCACCCGTTCCTTTAGGTACCTAAGTTAAGCTGTTTCCCTCTGAAGTGTAAATATTTCAAAAACAGCTATCTGGATGCTTGAGCCTCCACAGAGGGTCTCCTGCTAAGACGCTTTATGCTGGAACTAAGTGCTTGTTTACTTGTAATTTTCTTTTGTTTTTGTTTTTGTTTTTTGGCATCATTGGCAATTCTATTTCTGATGGTCATATGTGAAAATTAGAGAAAGGTGGGTAGAAAACGTCCCTTGGGAGTTTTTGGAGTCACTCTATATCCCTCCAAAGCCTATCTCTGAACTTATTTTCTAACAGAAATAACTCTCGGAAGTATTCAAATCGCTATTATTTTGAGATATATTTCTTTTGAAGTTTCTATGCAATGAGATTGAGTCCTGACCAATAGCCATCCTGATGGTCTGTCTTCTTCTTAAAATTTATGCTTTTTATTTCATCCATATGAGAGAGATAGAGACAGGTACCTTGGACAGGACTTGCCACACTGCAGTCTTCCCCCCAAGCCTCCCTCCAGCCAGGTGGATGCAGGAGGCAACTGCGTACTCAGGTCAACCCAGGATCTGACTCAGGCCTCCCACGTGGCTCTGAGATCACAACAGCGTCCCACCACCTGCACCACAGCAGCTGGGCCAGCCATGAAATCACTATCTTGCTATTACTGGATAAAACAAACCATTTTTACCACTTAAAATATGGTGGCCATGGGGACCAGCAGATGGCATAATGGTTATGTCACTGGACTCTCATGTAGTTGACCACAGTCCAAGTCTCAGACCTGGTGGCTTAAACTTCACCCTGGGCGCATGTGCGTGCGTGCTCAAAATCTGGAGAGGAGAATGGAGGAGAAGGGATTGTGCAGTGGCCATTACCCCTAGGGGGGTGATTTCTTGCTTTCTGTATCTTGGTCTCTGTCTCTCCGGCAAGTGCACATGATCTATGGCAAAAACCTCTCAAAAAACATATATGGTAGGCACATTGCTGAGTAAAAGGAAATGGATAAAATATGGTTCCTGTGCTGAAGCAACCAGTAAAAACATAATGTAAACCATATATATATTTAAATTTTCTAGTAGCCACATTTAAAAAAGAAGCAAAAGTAACTGGTGAAATGGATCTTAATTACATATTTTATTAGTTCGACATACAAAACCTATTACCATTAAACAAATATGAAAATATATAAATATAAAAATACAGTGTTGAGATATTTTGCACCTTTTTTCAAATAGGTCTTCAAAATTCCATGTGTGTTTTATAGTTCCAGCCCGTTTCAGTAAGGACTGGTCTGATTTCAGGGCTTGAATGACATGGCTCATTACTGGTTCCCTATTACTGTGTGTAGTATCAGACGACACAGGGCTAGGTGAGTACGTGTGCATGCACATGTGCGCACACATGTGTGTGTGTGCCTGCATGCACATAGACAATCCACCTGTGAACAGATAATAGCAATACACTGTGGCTAACACTACCACAGAGACATTTACCAGGTGATCTGAGTAGGAAAGAATGTACCCACCGAACGGGGAGGGGGGGAGGCATGACTCTTTGCTTCAGGACTCTGGGCATGCACACACGTGTACCCAGCATGCTTTTTAGGCTGCCAGCTCTGGAGGAGGGGGGAGGCATGATCACGCTGCAACCTCTTTGCTTCAGGACTCTGGGCATGCACACACGTGTACCCAGCATGCTTTTTAGGCTGCCAGCTCTGGAATTTGAACTGGGGCAGTACTGTAGGTTCCAGTTGCCAGTGCTCAGCATTTAACCAATGGGTTATGGAACTAGGGTTATTCATGTACTATTTTTGACTGTACAGTATAATGAGTCATGTTAAAGAGAAGTCTAGTCAAACTATCATCCAGGTCAGGAAATAAAACATTGTCATACCCCAGAGGTCCGCCATATGACACTTCTTGGTTGTATTCTTTCTCTCTCTCTTTCTCTCCCCAGAAGTAGCAATTTTCCCGAGCTGATCAGGGCATACTGTTTAAGTGGCTGACTATGAGATTCAAATCCAGACCCAGCAACTTGAGAAACACACTGGGCAGGTGGGTGTGCATACCCACAACTCCCAAAAGGAGAGAGAGAGATGGATGAGAAGCAATTGCAGCATGACCATGCCCCATGGGGTGGGGGTACTTTCCTCATATCCCCCACTCCCACCCCATCTCTGGCAAACACATACACCCTCTGGCAAATAAAGTCACAGTTATCCTAATTTCAGGATAATCACTTTCTTTTATTTCATTATAAATTTGCAATCCATATGTGGATCTCTAAATAGCTTACTTTTGCTTATTTTTGAATTTTTGCAAATGGAATGTAGCATGATTCCATTTGTGTTTTGTTCCTTTCATTAAGCATTCTGTTTTTTAAGATGTTATACACTCCTGTGTAGCTTCTGTTTATTCCTTTTCATTTGTGTATATATTTTACTGCTCACTCATTCTACTTCTTTTAAAGTTTATTACTTATTTGTTCCCTAAGTGAGAGACAACAAGAGACAGTGAGAAAGACAGGCACCCCTTGGGCTAAAAGATAAATAATTTTCACTTTCTATCAGAAATTAGGAGCATAATTTTATGCTCAGTTTAAGCACTAATTTAGCTTCTATGTCTCACTGAACTACTTTTTAAATTTCAGAGTAGCTTTTAATATGATTTGTTCATTTTTAAAGTAATGTTTTATGTATTTTTATTGCCAGAGGACACATGTCTTGCCTGAGAAAGAAAGGGGGAGAGAGAGAGAGAGAGAGAGAGAGAGAGAGAGAGCATTCCCCCAAAGGAACATGGTCACACTGCAAGCCTTTTTACTCCGTTTCTCTTTCCTGTTAAAATTTTAGGCATGCACTCACACACACCCAGTGTGTTTTTCAAGTTGTCAGTGCTGGGATTCAAACTGCAGTTGGCTGTGTAGGATTTGGTTTCCTTATCTGCTATGCTACAGGGCTGGCCCTGTGCATTTTAAAAATATTTAAACCTTGTCAATCATTTGAAAATAAATAGAAAAAATAATAAATAACATAATAAATTATAAGGTAAGTTGCTTAATAAAATCGATACTAGTTTTAAATATTTCTGTTAGAACAGTGATTATTTGACAACTCATTCAAAAAATACATTAAATGATTCTATTTGTGTGAATTTGGGCAATTGTGATATAATTTTAAATTTAATTTTCATTTTATTCTCAGTTCCACTACTCTTCACTTGTGAGTTCTACTCACCTGAGGAGACAATAAAGTTCAACTTACCTATTTTTTTTACAATAAGCTTATATTAATACTCATAATTTTTAAATGTAACGATATATTCTTGGTTTTTATGGAGATTAAAATTTAAGCTCTCTATTCTCTCCCTTACATACATACACACACACACACACACATATATATATATATGTATATATACACACACACACACACACACACACACACACACACACACAATACTTCCTCTTCTTTCATACTTCCATTATTATTAATGATTATTTCAAATTGTTCCAACTGAGATACGAAATGTAATACATGTATATTAGCTTTCTTGAACAACTTTTATTTCTAGAGTTTACAGTTGCCTTGTTGTTTTTATATACTATTCGATGTATCATGGCTTTTCCCCCTCATGTTTTCACATGAGCAAACCATAAAGAATTGTATCCATTCTGTTTTGCTCATCAGTATTTCTCCTGGAACTCCTAAACTTCCTGACTTAGTGTGATTCTGCATCTCTGGGCCTGCTAGGTAGATTTTACCCTGGGCCTTCTCTCTCTTTTTTTTTTTTTGGAGAGGTTTTCGCTATAGGGCTCGTGTGCTCGCCAGACAGACAAAGAGAGACATAGAGACAGAAAGCGAGAAATCACCCCCCAGGGGGGATAGTCACGCCGCAATCCCTTCTCCGCCATTCTCCTCTCAGGATCTTGGGCACGCACGCACACGCGCCTGGCATGAGTTTTAAGCCACTGGGTCCGGGATGTGAACCGCGGTCGACTACGTGGGAGTCCAGCGACATAGCCATTACGCTAACTGCTGGTTCCCACCCTGGGCCTTCTCTTTATTCTAACACTAAGAGAGCCTATGTTGATCTTTAGTCCTATTCTGATCTCCTTTTACTCGGATCTACTGTCGTTCCTTTTATTGCTTTATTCACTTGCTTAAGTAGAACACATCCTTTGGTAACTTCATGAGAAAGAATATATGAAAAGTAGACTCTTTTTTTTTTTTTTTAGAGAGAGGAATTTTTGTTATACGCATGTGTGCTTGCCAGAGAGACAGAGAGACTAAAAGCAAGAAATCACCCCCTAGGATTGGATGGCCACAGTGCAATGTCTTCTCCATTCTCCTCTCGAGATCTTGAACATACGTGCACACACACCCTGTGTGAGTTTCAAGCCTCCGGGTCCTGGACTCAAACCGTGGTTCACAATGTGGGAGTCCAGTGTCATAATCATTATGCCATATGCTGGCCCCCAAAATAGACTTTTGATAACATTTTTTTTTTTAAGAGAGAAGTTTTTGGTATAGGGTGCATGTACTCGCTGGAAAGACAGAGACAAAAAGCAAGAAATCACTCCCAAGGGGGGATGGTCACGCTACAATCCTTTCTCTTTCATTCTCCTCTTAGGATTTTGAGCATGCACACACGTGTGCCTGGTGTGAGTTTTAAGCCTTTGGGTCTAAGACTCAAACCACAGCCAACTACACGGGAGGCCAGTGACATAACCATTATGCTATCTGCTAGTCCCACTTTTAACAGCTTTTATACCCCCAAATGTCTTCATTTTCTTTTGATACTGGATTAATAATCTCTTAATTATATAGAAATTCTAGGTTGGACAACCTTTTACTCATAATTTTCAAAGTATCATTTTACTGTCATATAGCTTTCAATTTTGCTATTTGAAAATCCAGCTCCATGTAATTACTGCTCATTGGTCTTTGATCTTCTCTTGTCCCTAGGAGCTTTAAAGTTTACTCCTTATTTCAGTTTCTAAAATTTTAAAATTCTTTGATTTAATGTGAGTTTTTTCTTCATGCATTTCAGTGAATACTTTCAATCTGAAAATGCATGTTTTTCAGGACTAGAAATTTTTCTTATATAATTTATGTGATACAGCACACTTTAAAATTTTTCTCTCTTACTATAACTTTTATTAATGGATATATTTAGACCCTTTAATTTTTCCTCTTCTGTTTTTTATATCTATGCCTTTTCCTTATACATAGATTTCCTTTCAAGACTTCAATTAAATACTTTATTCCTATCATTGCACATTACCATTTTCAAAAAGTCTTACTGATTAAAGTCTACAAATATCTGTGGAGTATTTATTGTATGCAATTTACTGTATTGGAGCTGGCTGTGGAGAGAAAAATCACTATAAAAAACTCTCAATTCAAAAAGTCACTATAAAAAACTATAAAAATCACTGTAAAAATCACTATAAAAAACTCTCAATTCAAAAAGTTTATAATCTACCAATCTACAAACAAGTATGTATAAAGCAAAAGCTACATTGATTTGTATCAACAAATCTGAAAATAGATGAGGAACTGTCATCAGTATTATTCTAATTTCTAAACAGAAATGCTACTGAAGAGAAGATCAGCAAGTTAATTTTTAAAGTTATTAGTGATCGTATTAAGAAAGCCCATCAATTTCCCATTCAGATTGACTCTACTCAAGACAAAACTTTGATTGACATTAGTTCAGCAATTCTGATTTATGTCTCAGAGCCCATGATAGCTATAATGAGCATACAGTCAAATTCTGGAGAAAATATATTCCATCCTGTTACAGAATATTTTAAGATCAAATAATAGTGCTCTTTAAAAAGTATGTAGGATGTTAACTACTGGCACACCCTACATGAAGAAATTGTTCGATTGGTTTTTGTCCTGGTTAAAAAAAGAATCTTCTAACCAAGGTCACATATGGGATTATTCACAAGTTTTAAATCTAGTAATAGAATGTATAATGGGAAAGCAAGAAGGGATATTTCACAGTTTTGACTCAAAATGTCTGAGTAGCATTTATAATAGAGCAACATGAAAGAATTCCTATTTGACACAAACAGCAGGAGACTCCAATGTACTTTCCTGGTATTATGGAAGCAAGGCAGGGTTCTAGAAAAATAATTTGGAAGACAGGGCTATTTGGTGCTGAAAAAATCTACCCAAGTAAACAGTGGCTTTTCATGCTCACGGTCCAGAGTGGGAACTAGCTGAAATTGTTGGGTGGATGGCAACACTGTTTTGTCTACCTCTATAAAGAGGCTCCCCGATGAGATGTGCTCACATTTGACATCACTAAAGAAAGCCTCACTGTTCTGGGACCACTATTCTTACCTGGAGTTTCCAATTTGAAGGACCCCTCATCACCAGGCCCAATCTTGGCAGCAGCTTTGAGAAAAGAGTGCAGCCCCTAAGCTTTTGTGAGCTTTTGTGGTTGTGAGCCACAGTGTGTCCGCATTCCAGCAAATCCAGGTTCTGTCAGGGAGTCATCCTGAACTGAGGCTGTCAACAGAAAAAGGAAGAGTGTTTCTGTAAGGAAAGGGCCGACCACGCGAGAAATAGAAATGTAGAGTGGGTGAGGTTCTCTGGTCTGACAGAGAGAGAGGGTCAGAGAAGTAGTACCTAGCAAAGGGTTTAGCGATTTTTATAAGGGTATAGGGAGGGGGAGTGTCTCAGAGGTAGAAACGGTCCCCACACGGTAATGGTTTAGGGAGAGAGCAGACTACTGTGACATGCAGGGTCTGGCGCTGAGTACCCTGTGCTACATCCGGGTTAGATCCCAGTGCAGCACAGGTCTGATGACAGACTAGATCCGGGTTGCATTGGCCAACTGGGACGTGGCATCCAACCCCTACATCCAAGCTGCCCAGGCCTCCGGCCTAATAGTTTCTACATGTTTAAAAGAAAAGGAGTAGAATGAAAACGCAATTAGAGGGAGATAAGAGGAACAATCTGCAGTGCTATAAACTACAGTAGGGTGAGTAGGGTTGACAGTAATGTACTGTGTCTCTCCAAGTAACTGAAAAAGAGGATTTTGAATGCTCCTGACAAAAATAATGCTTGAGATGATGAGTATACTAATTCCCCTGATTGAATCACTACACATTGTATTCTTATACTGGAAAATCACAATGTACCTCAAAAATATTATATGTTAATGGAAAAATTTTTTAAATAATAAAATAAATGTTTTAATAGCAACTCATTCTATTGACTTAATGGAATCAGACCTTTGTAGGCTGATCCATTCGGCTGTGTGGCATTAGGCTGCATGAATTCAGGCAATGAAAACAGAGGGGCTTTCAGCTTTAATAGTTTTTGTTGTTCAAAACTTTATTTTTGTATATGAAAAGCCTAACACAGTCTCAGGCATAGTGTAGGTACTTCATAAACATTTGTGAAGAAAACAAGCTCTGAAAAATCAAATGAAGCAATTTAGTTCTGTCCAGGCTAACTGCTGTGCTAAAGACTCTCTTTGGCTGAAATCATACAACACACACGAGACCTTTCTTGTTTTTGTATTGCATTTCATCAGTTCCTATTTGCTTTCCAGAAAAGAGCTTGAACTAGTTCTCCAGCAACTACTTTTAGAATACCTGCTGTATTCTAGACAATCTTGACCCTACAATGGCTTATTGCTTCAAAGAAGTGAAAAAGTATATGCCCAGGGACCAGCAGTTAGCTTAATAGCTATGTCGCTGGACTCCCATGTAGTCGACCGTGGTTCGCGTCCCGGACCCGGTGGCTTAAACTCACGCCGGGTGCATGTGCGTGCATGCCCAAGATCCTGAGAGGAGAATGGAGGAGAAGGGATTGCAGCGTGGCCATCCCCCCTGGGGGTTGATTTTTCGTTTTCTATCTCTCTGTCTCTCTCTGTCTTTCTGGCGAGCGCACGCACCCTATAACAAAAAACCTCTCCAAAAAAAAAGTATATGCCCCCAAATATGCCCAGAATTACTGATCTCCCATATGCAATTGGTATATACCAAATATTATATATGGGGTGAAATTAGCTCGCCCTTTATTTATTACTTAATGTTGTTTTTATTAAAATGACTCTAGGCCACCCTTGGCCATGAGTAATAGTCTTTTCCAGAATTCTCTGTTATTTCCAGAAAAATCTCTGAAGTTGCTATGGCCTGTCCTCCATTTGCCCCTCTTGCAATGCATTCCCTTCCTCCATCTGCCTACTCAGAGCCTCAGGAGGTTGGCCCTTCCCCACCTCACTGACTGCATTATCACTCAGTCTCCAGGGTTCACTAGATTCTTATTGGGTTGGTCCAATGGAGGACAATGGCAGGAGATGGAGAGAGAGCAGAGAGAAAAGATGGGGTGTTTATTCACTCCTATTCCTCCCTGCCTGGGAAGTGTCCTCATAGCAGCTGCATCCCTCTGGACTAGAAATCCTATCTTGAGACCCACCACTCAGCTTAAACTAACCTCAGGTAACATCATTCATCTCTTATCCCTCCTGATGGTTTGTTCTGTGTCAACTTGATGGGGCCACATGATGCCTAGATGTTTGGCCCAGCATTATTCTGGGTGTGCCTGTAAGGGTGTTTCTTAATGGGATTAGCATATAAATCAACTGAGTTAAATACATTGCTCTTTTTATTATGAATGGGCATAATTCAATCAATTGAAGATGAATAGAACAAAAAGCTGAGGAACAAGAAGCTCTCCTGTTTGACAGTGTGAGCTGGGGCATCAGCTTCTGCCTTTGCAGGTGACCTTTGGCAGGAACCATACCATCAGCTCTCCTTATAATGGGTGTTCTTCCCCTCATCTTTTCCAGGCTATTTCCTACCTAAGATATGGCAGACTCTACTGAAGTTGATCAGCTACCTGTGAAATTACTTGACAATTCTGTGCTAAAGTCTTCTTTCTCTTCCCATGGCTTACAAACTGCCTTTAACCAATCTAACTAAAAGTTTTTACTTTCCAAAGCCTTTTCTATGATCATAAGAATCACAATATGAGGGATCCGCAAAATGTTTATGGAAATGTTTATTATGAAGCAAATACATGGGTTTCAAAGTTTTCTGTACCAAGTCAGTTCATACTTTAGTTCCATTTTTCCAGCACAAACACAGAGGGAGGGAGAAGAGGAAGGAGGTCCATGGGGAATGGTTGCACTGCAATCCCTGCTCCTTCACCTCTCCTTCCTTTTGAGAGGTTGAGCACACACGTGCATGCACTCAGCATGTTTCTCAAGCCACCAGGTCCAGGACTTGAACCACACAGTTGGCTATAACTCTAGGCCACCCTTGGCCAGGTCTGCCCTCTATTTCATGTTTGAAGTCCCCTCATACATTTCTTCTATTCTTCAAGTTGGCATGTTTGCACACGAGTATGAATGGTTGTTGTACTGCAGTGGAATGATTTTTGTCTGTCTTTGGCCTCACTCTGATTATTTATTATATAGCAAATTGATGACTCAATGATGAAGTTCGGAATTTGAAGCCCCAGGCAAAACTTCAAAACGTTCTCCTTATTCCTTACAATGCAAAATTACTTTTACAGTAGCCTTCTCATGGAAGAAGAAGATGGGAGCATCTTCTTTCCTAATTTTTGTGTTTTCTCCAAGAAGTATAAGAATTGTTAATTCTGAAAAAAATCTCTATATTAGAGATCTTAAAAAGTTCATATATTTTATTTTTAAAAAGAAGTATTTATTTAATTATATTGATTCTTATTTTTAAATTTCAATTTATTTATTTGCATTGAATAAAATGTATTATTAAGAAGATTATGAAGTTTTAAAAAATGTTTCACACCAAAATAAATTCATACTTTGCTTCCATTTTCCCACAAACTTTCTGAAACCTCATACTTTTGCTACTCCTTTGGCTTATAGAGTTTAATGGAAGTAGGTTTTATCTGCAGTAGTAGGTGGAGACAGAATTTTAATTCTCTGAACCTATTCTTTTTATTTTGTTTTGTTTTTCTTTTTTAGGGATTTTGGCCATAAGGCACTTGTACTTGCTGAAAAGAGAGAGACAGAGAGAGAAAAAGTAAGAAATCACCCTCTGGGGGATGGCCACTCTGCAATCCCTTCTCCATTCTCCTCCCAGGATTTTGAGTCTGATTTTCAAGTTGTCAGGTCCTGGCCTTGAACTGTGGTTGGCCATGTGGGAATCTTGACTATCGTCCCACCTGCTTGTCCTGAACCTATACTTTTTGAATCGGAAATATTTTAAATTATCAGTAGCCATAAGTTAATTATAAAATATCAGTGGCTTAGCCAAATAGGAATTTATTTCTACTTACTTAATAGTTCAATAAAGAATTTACCCTGGTGAGTGGGCAGATTTCCTCCAGTGATGATTCAGGGACCCAGACTCCTTCCATATTGTGGCCCTTCTTCTGCTAGAATCTCAGAAACCAGAAGCCCACTGGAAGAGAGTGTGAGAGGTCCTAGCTGAGTGGTCTGAACACACTTCACCATGGAGAACTCAGTCATCGAGCAGCATCTAAATCCAAGGAGATTGGCTGGGCAGCTATTTTTCAGGGACAGTCATACATAGAGGAAGAACACAAATGTTTTTGCGAGCAGCTAGCCATCTCAAACATGGGAGACATGGGGGCAGGGGTATGTTAAACAGAATTCTTCTGTGACTTAGAGTGAGAGAAGAGGCAGAAATTGAGTCTGAAACTAGGAATTATGGATTATCTTCAGCACTTTGGCCCATCAGTGTGGACAAGTTCTGGTGTTGAGGCTGTTACCTCTCACTCAAGTGGGAAGCTCAGATGTTCCTCCTCCCACAGTGTGGAAGGGCTGTATTGGACATTAGTCATTTTTTCCCTCCCTATTCTTCCTTCTTAGAGAACTGTCCATTCCTCTTCCTAATAAAGTCTGATGATACAGATCCAGTCAAGCAGGAATTGACTTCATGTCTTGCTCCTTCCATTCCAGTAACAACTGAATACAACAGGGTTAGACATGAGCCCAAGGTAAGCCAATCACATACTCTCTCCTAGGAATTGGGAATTGGAAATCAAAGATATTGTACTTAGTTATTGTTACATACTTAAACGCCCAGGTGAGGTAAAACTTGGACTGGCTATCTGTGCTTCAATCTGTGTAGTAGATGGTCAGAAAGTTGATCTGGCAGAAAATAAGGGCATATAAAGAAATCAAGAGACCAAGAGTGAGTAGCATTAAGTTATGACATTATAATTCCTAATTCTGTCTTCCAGGAGGCTTAGAAGTTTCATAAGATACTTTTGCTTCTTTCCAAAGATATCTTCCTGATTTGAAGCTTGTTTGGTTGAGTTAATTTTTTGTAGTCAGCTAGTCCCTAAAATTAATTTCTATTTGGTTGCAGAGACTTACCCACCCAAGTATAATAATCACAATAATGGAAGCTAACTGTAAAGTAAAGTCCACTCATGGCTTTTACTTCTAAATACTAGCAATACGACTTACTTTTTATATTTAAAACTAGTTTCTTGAGTACAACACATAGTTGGGTCTCACTTTGTGATCCAGTCTGACAGTCTCTGTCATTTAATTGGAATGTTTAGACCATTTAAATTTAATGCAAGTTTTATTTTATTGAGTTTAAATCTATCATCCTAGTAGTTTCTCTTTGTCCCATATGTTTTGGGTTTCTTAAGAAAATTTTCCTGCCTTCTTTTGGATTGAGTGTTTTTCAGGATTCCATTTCATCTTTAATGCTGTTACTCTTCTTTGTTTTATTTTTCACACTACTTCAAGGTATTTGAAATACATTTTGTTTATTATCAGAGGGTGTATATGCTCACTATAGAGGTGAGGGGATAAAGAAAGAAAAACATACCTTAACAGGACATAATCATGCTTCAGTTCCTTTTCCTCCATTTATCCTTCCCATCGAGATTTTGGTCATGTACTTGAGGTTGGTGTGTTTTTCAAGCTACTGGGGCTGGGATTCAAACCATAGTCAGCAAAGTGGGATCTGCTGATCTCCTAATGTACAACACTTTACCACTGTACTAATGAGACCATCCCTTAAGAAAGACATTTTTTATTGATCATAATTCATTTTCAAATAATTTACCACCTCATGTAAAATTTATGATCTTCACAATAATATACTTTCACTTCCACTCTCCTGTCTTTTATACTATAGTTATCATACATTTTATTCTACATATGCTATACCTGAGAATATATTTCTATTAATTTTTATTTAAGCAATTAATTATCTTTTAGAGCAATGTAAAAATAAAATATTGTCTTTTCCACTCACACACATATTTATCATTTCTGACATTCTTCATTTCTTCATTTTTGTGTATAGATCCAAGTTTTCATCTAATACTTGTTTCTTCTGCTTACAAAAACTTGTAAATTCTTTAAAATTCTTATAGTGCATTTTTCTGCACTATATGAAGTCTCTTAGTTTTTATTTTCCTAAAAAAGTCTATTTTTCCTTTAGTTTGAAAGATATTTTGTAGAATACAGAATTCTAGGTTGACCGCTTTTTCTTTCAGTACTTTAAAGATGTTGCTCCACTTTCATCTACCTTGCATTATTTCTAGCAGAAAGTCTTATGTCATCCTTATCTTTGTTCTTCTGCATATAATGTGTTTTCTCCCCCTCTGACTGCTTTTAGGATTTTTTCTTTGTAACCAATTTTAAGCAATTTGCTTATAATGTACCCTGGTGTGGTTTTTCTCATGTGTCTTTTTGGATTCACTGAGCTTCTTGGATCTGTAAGTTTATACTTTTGTCAAGTTTAAGAAAGATTTAGCCAACATTCTTCAAATATTCTTCTTTTTTCTTCTTCTTTGAGGCTCCAACTACATGTATGTCAAGCTTCTTGATATTCTCCCTACAGGTAACTCTGACCACTTTTTTTTCAGGCTTTTATAACAATCTTGTTTTATTTTTAGAAGTTTCTATTGCTATGTTTCTAAGTTCACTGCAGTTTCTGATCTGCTGTTTATCTAATTCAGTATAATTTTCACTTAAAGTATAGATTTTCGTTTATAAAAGTTCCATCTATTTCTTTTTTAATCTTTCACTTCTCTCCTCATTTTTATGTTTTCCTTAATATTTTCAACCTATTAATGATATATCTATAGCAGCTGCTTTAAAGTCTTTGTTAATTTTAAGATCTTTGTTATTTATGGTTTTGTCCTATTGACTAATTTTTTTCTTCTTGTCATGGGTCATGTTTCCCTGCTACTTTTCATGAAGAAGGTGGGATTTGGGCTTTTCACTGATTATTTGTCATAATTTCTTTTCTTCTTTCTTTTTCTTTTGGTCTTTCCTTTTCTTTCTTTCTCTTTTCTTCTTTTCTTTTAGAAAGCCCCAAGCAAACACTAAAACCATCCCACCAGGACTACCTCTTGATAGGTAAAAGGGATAGAGTTTAAAAACAAACCAAACACACACACACACACACACACACACACACACACACACACACACAACCCCCCCCATAATCTTCTCTATCAATATAGCCTGTCTTTCTAGAGTCACGTATCACAAATAGAAATATTAATTCTGTTTCTTTATTGCATTTCAGTTATGACATTTTTATCCTTCTCTTCACTTTCTCTAGACCAAGCCAAAGACAAATTCAAAAGAGAAGTACACTTGTATGTTTCAAAGTACTACTCTCTTACATGTGATTTCTAGACTTTGATTTTAACTGTCTTTAGTTTTAAATGTATTTCTGGAGGACAGTATTCTTTGGATGTTCTTTTGAAAGTTTCTAGAATTTTCTATGAGGGAGTTTGTCCTTGGCATACTTGATACCCTAGCCTTACTTCTACTAATATTAAACTTTCTATTTCCATAGGGCTTCTTGGTATTATGACCTTATAGTATTTTAATTGTTATAAAATTTGTATTAATTGTGATTTGTAAAGTGTATGTCATGGTCTTGAACCTGGTAGGCTAGTATTTCCAAAGGATTCATGGGATATTAAGAGTTGTTCATGGCAACCGGGGATTGGACAGAGGCACAGCAGTAATTAATACTCAGAGACACTGACCTAAATGGGTTGGTTCTGGGTCTGGTGCTGGTGATCTCCATAAACACATGAACCAATAATTTGGGCTGACTGAGTGGGATCATGGCCGGAAGACCCTTTTGGGAGTATCGGCTCTCTGGCTCTCTGTCTCTCTCACTCATGGAAGAGAAAAATAAACTTAAAAAAAAAACTTTTAGGAAGGAGGTCTACCTACCATTAAATACATTTAGGAAATTTGAGATGAATTAAAAATTAAATTGGAGCCTGCCAGTGATATTGTGTTTAAGGCAACTGGATGATCCCACATGGTTGAATCCATGGTGCCAGTTCAGAACCTGGTAGCTTGAAAAACATGCTGGGCTCAGATGCATGTGTGCCCAAAACCCCGAGAGGAGAATGGAGAAAGGACTGTGGCATGACCATCCTCCTTAGGGAGTGATTTCTCACTTCCTCTCTTTCTCTCTCTCTCTCTCTCTCTTTCTCTCTCTCTCTCTCTCTCTCCAGCAAGCACACATGCACTATGGCAAAACTGAAAAAACACTTTTTTTAAATGTTAAATGGGCTATATTCACTACTGTAAGAATCTTAATTATATTCATGAATTTTATGCTCCAAAAGTGGAAAGTATACACAATACCGATTTTATTTACCCACAGAAAATCCCCTTTCCAAAACACCTTTAATGAAGCAATTTTTCTATAGAAAAGTATTTTTTAAATGTTTTGTTGATATTTAAATCTTTTGCACCTCTCTTTATATGAATATTATTAGATAAAAGCATCTATTGTTGTCTGTGCTAAATATTTCCTGGTGGCTTTTAAGGTTCCCCTTCTACCTCTCTCTACTCTGTTCAGTGATTCAGAGGCTGTTCTTTATGGATTTCAACTGGGTTCTCTTGTTCTCACAGTTTCAGTTGGGTTCAGCCAATGGGAGGCTCTGGCAGGAGATGGGAATGTGAGGAAAGAGAGCCTAATGCATGGCCCCGCCTGCTTGGCCATAAGTTGGCAGTGTTGTATTCTCTCGAAGGCAGCAGCTTCTGATAGGGAGCCTCTTCTTCAATTATTGCTTCAGCTACAGTTCATTGTAGGTCCCAGGAACTTCTTTCCCTTTCTTCTCCAAGTCTTGGCGCTAGTAAGAGAACAGCTTCCTGGTGGTACCACCCTAGGGTGTTTCACCATCTCTTGCTTGTTTATCATAACCCTGTATGAAGGTTCTACCATAGTTTCTTCATTAAACTCGCCTCCCCTCACCACCCAGTATGAGGGACGTATTTCCCCTCAGTACTCTGATTCATAGGATCCCTCTACATGAGATAATAAAATTCGCATGCAGTTTCTCATCCCCTTCCCCTGCCAATCTCAATTGTTACTAGTTAATATGTATTTTTATGTAGTCATTTCATAATTTTAAATCATTATTAATATTATCATTATTATTTTATGTTCAGGATTTTGTCTTTTAGAAATGTTAATAACAATTGCATTCCATTTCTTCAATCATACTTATAAATATTATTAAAATAACACTAAGTGGTTTTAAAACTCACAGTTAATACTTTTTCATGAGAGAGTAAGAGCTTGCTTGGTTGGGGGGAAGGAGAGAGAGATCTTTTTGACCAAGTGCCTCCATGTCACTATCCTCCTCCCTGGGCCTCCCCGTCAGCTGGGGCCACAGACATGAGTCGTTGTGACCAGCCTTTTTAGGTTGGGCCAGAATCCCAGCCAGGACTCAGGAGGCCTCAGCCACGTACACTGGTGCCCTCCCACCTTTATACCAGTGGGAGGTATACATTCTACATCCCTGAGTGCTCTGCTTCGGTCCTTCACTCACTTACCTAGAGTAGCTGTCAAAAAGACTATATGAGTTGCATATTTCCTAAGTCATGGTGTAGCTTAAAAATATCTTTCTGTTCCCTTTCAGAACAATGATTGGCTTGATATAGAACTCGTGGATCACCATCCTCTCAAAATCTTTTAGATGTTGTTTCCAATGTACTCTGTATTTTAAGATGATGGAAAACTAGTCTGGGGCCAACCTATTTTTTTTTTTTTTTTTTTTTTTTTTTGTTGAGACCGAATATGACCACCTACTTCCTATTATTGCCAGACAACATTCCTTGCCAGGGAAGTATTTCTGTATTTCAGAAATGCTTCCTCCTTCCCTTGCATGCTCTCTCTCTTACACACACACACACACACACACACACACTTTGAAACCATGTAAAGACCTGTAACACTATGTAAATATCCTTTTCTTTAAAACTTCCTACAAGGCTTAGCATTTAGGAATCTTTCGCGCCTGCCTCAGTCTTTACCATGAGGCCTGCAAAATGATAGTTTTCTCATTTCTTTCTTTTTTTTTTTAAAGGTTTTTGACATAGGTACATGTGCTCACCAGAGAGAGAAAAGAGAGAGACAGTGAAAGGAAAAGCCAGAAATCATCCCCCAGGGGAGATGGCTACACCATGATCCCCTCTTCCTCTCTTCTCCTCTGATTTGGGGCACACACGCACATGCACCCCGTATGATTGTCAAGCTGCCAGGTCTGGGACTTGAACCACAGTCAGCTATATGGGAGTCCAGTGCTATAACCACTATGCCATCTGCTGGCCCTGGTTTTCCAATTTCTACCAGTTGGTCTGTAAGCAAGAGCTTTCTCCTCTTTTCTCCCTCTGTTTCTCTGAGCACAGACACCTTCTGGCATAAACTTAAGCAGTGACAACTAAAACAGACCAAGCCTAAGGCTTGCAAGTGGTTGGTTCCAAAATGGGTGACCTTTGGCTGACTTGATGTCAGGTACCAGCAGAAGGCTCTGGCTTCCAGCTCAGTGGCCCAGGACCTTGGATAGCTCCCCCAGCAAGTCCGCTTTAGTCAAACTGAGGCTCGTTACCTTCTGAACATTTTGATTCCCTGCTCTGAAATTCGCAAGAGTCTTGAAAAGCTTTGAGCGCCCTCATGTCCCTGCCTGCCTCTGTCGAGTCATGTCACCCTTTCCATTCTCCTAAGAGTTTTCATGATATTTTATATTTTAGAGGTGGTTCCAAACCCAGAGGAAGGACCCTGGGATAAAACAACAAACCAAATGGAGTAGCCGTGACGGGTTAGGGCTGAGGGTGCCTCTCAGGACCCCTCCCTGCGCCTGTGTGCAGCGCGTGGATGCCGCACAAGGTCGTGTGCAACCGCACACAGGCTGGTTTTTAACCCGCTCCCGCCGTTCAGCGCGCACCAGGGACAGCACCCAGAGTTCCAGGCTCGCCCTCCCCAGGAGGCTGCCGCCTGTCAGCCAGAGCTGCGGTTCTTTCTTGCACATTTGCATAATCAGTTTCTATTCTGTCGTGTTCTCTCACACATGGTGCTCTGAGACTATTCTGGAAAACAGAGACTATTTTTCAGTTCGGGTGAGTAGCATGATTCTATGTTGTAGTCAGCCTGTTGGGTAAATGAAGTCAATTACTCACGCCTCTGTCAGATGAGAAAGACAGGCCTGCCTGTGAGCTGCTCAGGATCCAGAGACCACCCCTTCGCCTCTAGCGCACCAAGTACAGTCTGCAGAGTGACCCTGAGAGCCCCTGTTCACATGCAGATTTCTTTCTTTCTTTTTTTAAATTGCCAGAGGGCATGGGAGCTTGCCACAGAAACAGAGGGAGAGAGAGAAAGAGAGAGAGAGAGAGAGAGAGCACACTCACCTCTCAATGAGACAGGCTCACACTGCTAGCCCTCTTCTACCCTCTCCCTGTTTCTCCATCATGTTGGGAGTCGGGGCGTTCACACACGTGCTTGGCATTTTTCAAGCCACTGACTGGGATTCAAACTGCAGTTGCCATGTGGGTTCTGGCTCCCAAAACCACTAGGCGGCCAGGCTGGCCTTGCATTCAGATTTCTAATTGTAAAAATCTACTTCCTGGGTGCCTGAAATCACTCCTAAATGTTTCCCCCTTTTCCAGTGCATTCTCCATTCTACGAGCCACTCCCTGATGAAACTCCTGAAAGTACCACATATACTTGGCTTAGGGGTCCAGTTCTGTTGTCGATGGGTAACCCTATCTGGCAAAAAAATCCCAATTTCTTTGAGCCTCAACTTCCCGAAAAAGTAACAATGGGATAATAACATGGTATCTTCCTTAAGGGATTCTTAGGAAGACTGGCTGGAGAATGGCATGGAAGGGCTTTGTAAAGTGTGAACTCTCAGCA
>NW_006203787.1:1691020-1707662 GCF_000334495.1 Tupaia belangeri chinensis
AGCAGGAATTCATGATGTTTTCATAGCCATTATCTAGTCCCTCATGACCTAAGTTCAGACTCTACCCTGGCACTTAAGCAACTCCTAGGCCAAAGTTGCCCACACTCATTTTTGTTATTTTTCCTTGTTACTACTCCCCACTGTGAACCTCTTTTTCCAGCTGACTCCATGGACCTGCATTCTCACTGGGTGTGGCTGATGGGAAATTCTCTTTAAAATAATTATTCATTTAATTTAATTTATTATTATTATTATTATTATTATGACCAGAGAGAGACAGAGAGAGGGAAAGTCAGAAAGCAAGTTGCCAGGTCCAGAACTCAAACTGTGGTCAGCCAGGTGGGAGTTCAGTGCCTTCACCACCACGCCACCTGCTGGTCCCAGCTGATGTGGAATTCTAAATCCTTAAAAATGCAGGACAAGGAGAAAAATGAGGCAGGGGCACCAGATGCCTTGGCACAACCTACATTTCAATAAATATTTTAAACATGGGTTTTTCACCCAACTCAGAAGGGTCAAGTGCACCCACTGAGCACCTTATCTTGGGGAAAATGATCATGATTTGAGTTCTGCCTGATATTCTCCAGGTATGTGACCTTAGGGAAGTCACTTAATAACAACTTACCATTTCTTTTCTTTCCCTGGTATAATGTTTGAACCTGGCCCAGCCTCCATGCACGTGTGGTAGTACATGGATCTCCAGGGTTAGAAGTCAATGGCTGACTGTGGGGTCAGATCTAGAAACACATTGGGCGTATGCACACCCAAGATCCTAGTTGCCTAGAGACTGGGGGAAGGGATCTTGGTGCGATAAGACCCTGCCACAGGTGCCTGTCTCCCTCCCTCTCTCTCCCTCCTCTCCCTCCTCTCTGTCTCTCTCTCACACACATGTGCTCACACACTCTCTTTTGCTCTCTTTCCCATGAAAGGAAATTTTGAAATAAACCTAAAAAAAAAGTTTAAACCTTACTAGTTGAAAGAAGTTAATGGGACCATGAATATAAAAATTAAGCCCTTGATGTCAGAAATTGAAGATTAGAAGGTATCGTAGCAGGAAAGGCACCAAAGATACAGAAAAAGTAAAGGAGGGGGTGGGTCACAGGGGGAGAGAGGGAGACGATGGCGGAAAGAAAGAGACATCAAACAAACAAAAGTAAAAAGTTCCCTGTTGATGATCATGTACACAGTAATACCTATGACCTAACTACCATGCACTGTATTCACCCTGGTAGAAACCATTTTGCACACTATAAAGATGCACCATGATGAAATATACATAAAAAGTAATTACTAAAAACAGAACAAGAGCTGTCAAATGTTAAAGGCCCGTGCAGATGTTGGATTGCCCGTATTGAGTCATCGTGAAAACTGGAGAATTCATACACGTGAAAGACACAGAACAGTTCTTCGATCCCCCAAGTCTTCGCATAACCTCGATAGCAGAGGGTGCTATTATTCCTCCAATGAATCTCTTCTCAAATTTCATACACAGTGCCATTCTCAGGGCAGAGGAGAAGTATATAATCTAAAAATACCGTTCCTCACTTATTTCCTCTAAATTCGGAGAAACATACTCTCTGTGAAAGCAGTAGCCTCACATTAGAGCACTCAAGGATGAGTCAACCCTCTTCCCATCTACCGCCAGCCTTGATCACTCAGGGACGGCTGACTCAGTTTGGGACTCTGTTCTGCTTCCTCTTCCTGCCCACTGCCTCTTTCTCCACCATCCACTACCCATTAGCACACCTCCCCGTGGGAGGAGCAGGAAAGGAGACATTGATTAACGCGAGTCAGTCGATACCAGTTCTTCTCAACGACTGATGCTGGCGAGCTAGCCAGCTGGCTGGGTAAACTGTGCTCGCCATCACTCTGTGAATCTCATTCACTGGAGCCTGCCCTTTCCCCTTCCACGTTCCTACAAATAATGTCCCAAAGCCCCTCTATCGCAAATTCGGTTTCTGGCAAAGAGCCACAAAACAGCTTTGATGGGTAGGCTTCTTTTTTTCCCTTAACAAATCATGAAATGCTGCACATCTGTTTAGAACTGCTTTTTGGACCTTGAGAGCACCCAGGCCAGGTCACAACAGCCACTGAGAGGAGACAGCTCTGGATGAAGGTCTTTGAAACAGATGCGGGTGGGACCCCAGGTAAAGGGGCAATACCCTGCCACCTACCTAATCCTACTGGAGACAGCGCGTCCTTTACCTGAATTGTGTGCAGGAAGCATACTTCAAGGCGCATTCGCTCCCCTGAAAACGAGCTGCCGGAACATCTGTGGGGAGACAAAGGAAAACATGGGGACGGAACCCAGAGATGAATATTTCAGCAGAAACGTGGGAAGAAGTACACTGCAACTTGCAAACAGCCTTCTGTACCACATGCCATAAATTAACACAATATAAATTTATACATATTTACACCACATAGTCTCTAACTATATAAATCCTCAATACTCAGACTTGTGGAGTAGGTGTAAGAGAACAGCCCATATGTTTATTCATGTTCTGTGAGCTCTAGGGAACTTGGTGATTTTACACACACTCATTCTCTCTCTCCCTCTCTCTCTATATATATACACACACACACATACATATGTACATACATACATACATATGCACATATATACATACTTATGCATATATACATATATACACACACACATATATATACATATATGCATGTATAATTAAAGGTAATGCTAGATGTTTAAATCAAATTAATGCCTAAAAGCAAAACTCTATTTTAGGAAATGTTGCCATTTTTTCAAAGCGATTCACAGCCAAAAAGAATTTACATTCCACTTGACTGAGCACTTACCTAGTTGTCTTAGGTATTCGAAAACTTCAGTAACTAGGTCATGTTCTAGACATGACCACCGTGTTGAGTAAACTCTTTTTGCTGATGGAAAAGACAACGCAAAGGACATCGCCCCAGCTCCTTCATCCATATGAAAGAAAGCAGGATTAAAATACGAGATTTCACAGTTGCTACTTGGAGGCTTCTTAGCTGGTGAGAGACATTGGACTGGGCGTGGAGGAGGGCTGAAATCGCAGGCTGGATAGTTGGGTTCTGTTGAGCTGCCATGTACTTTCTCCCTTGGGAAAAGCCCCTTACCCCTTACCCTCTCAGATGCCAACCTTGGAAAACGGAAGACAGTGTCACTGAGTTGACATGAAAGTCTTCGGCAACTGCACCGTCTTTATATGCATTGTCAAGTCCTTGTTATGGCTCTTTTATAATTTGCTAAGCAAACAAAATGCATTCAGCCTCTTTTACAGCTTTCTTGGAAGAAATCTACAGCTGAGTTGCTGTTGACACTCTTTGTTTCTGAAGAATGCCATGCAGGATGGTCAGAGCAGCACATCACCATGCTGGGTGCCAGCTTGCTTTGGCACATCCCTGTGTGTGGGCAGGGATCGTCAGTGTGTCTTGGACCTGCCCCAACACTCAGTGGGCATTTATTAAACATGGAACAACAAGAAGTATTTTGGGGGACAATTGCTGTCTGACACAAATAGGACAATTCTCCCACATGTCAGTCCTGAAAGGTATAGTGACTATAAAGTGAGCAGAGCCTTTCTGGCCATGACAGCGCCAATAAATTAGGACTACATGAATCACCATAAAATAAGACTACACTTATTCGAGCCAAAGAAACAACCGCCACACAATGGGAAATAGAAGCTTCATCTTTGCTTTGCTTTGTGTGGACAGCAAAGAGAATCCCCTTTCGATAATACCTTGTCTCTATTTCAGCATGAATTGTTTCTCTCCCTGTGTGTAGGAGACGATGTGAGCAATGTATCATTTGAGGGCTGGAGAAGATAAGCCCTGCCTTCTGCCTTCTTCTGCCCACATCTTTATAAGCCTGGCAAAAGGCTAACACATCATAGAGATGCTCTTGAATGTCACGGGATGGCCGCAATCACATACGATAATTGAGCGATGCTAGGTCCAGACTGACACCGCTGTTTACATCACCACCATTGGCATTGCCACCACCCCCAGAAGGGAGGGGGTGGCAGAGTCACCTCCCCAGGCTTGGGGAAATCAATGGCAGCTGGGGCTCTCTTCTGAGTAGATTTTGGCATGCGTAAGAAAGCATGAAAAGGACACACGGGGACACGTCTTAGAGCAAAGCCCCACCCAGTTTCATCCTTAGGAGTGGGGAAGGACCGTTCATGAAGGAATTAAAGTCTTTCTTTCAGTGCACGTCTTTCTTCTGAGAGAGACAGTGCAATAGCACCCTCCATGGGATTTTTGACACTGATTCTCCCCCAGCCTCGGCCAGCCCCAGATTGTGGCCACACATGTTCCCTTTTACTCAGGGAAGTCTCTGGATGCAAACCTGGAACCTTCCCATGAGAGTTGGCCTCACGGACTATCACGTTTTACCATTTCACTATCATCTAGCTCCTTAAAGCATGTTAAACTTTCTCTTTCTCTTTCTTTTACCTCACCCACAGTCAGCTGAGGATAAAGATGTGAAGTTGGGAATGCCTGATCAAGACTAACGTCTTCAGTTTTCGGATCGTGGATCACTTTGCTAGTTTAATGAAATGTATGAGCTCTTTTCCCAGAAAAAAGCACACAACACAGATTATAAATACAATTTTAGGAGGCTGATTGCCATTCTACCCCAATTTAAGAGCTTTGCACTGAAGACTCAAGGGAAAGACAACAAGGAGTGATTAGACTCGTTCTTTCTAGAGGACTAAAAAATGGGGAAGGGGTGTGTATTAGTTCCCATTGGTGCTGTAACAAACCACCATAGCCACTGTGCCTTAAAGCAATACAAATGAACTCTTACAGCTTTAGAGGCCAAAAACTTAAAATAGTTCAGTAAGACTGTGTTCCTTCTGGAGGCTTTAGGAGGACATCTGCTTCCTTGCCCATTCCAGCTTCTTTCTAGAAGCTCTTTAGATTCCTTGACTCACAGTCTGACATTGTTCTGACCTTTGTTTTCATCATTATATCTCCTGATCCTGGTCCCCTGACCCCCTCTAAGGACCCATGGGATGACGTTGGAGATGCATGGATAAACTAAGATAATCTCCTCATCTCAAAATGCTTAACTGAATCACATCTGTAAAGTTCCTTTGCCCTGGAAATGAACATACTCCAGGTTCTGACATGGAGAATGTGCACATTTTAGGGGCCATTATTCAGCCTACCACAGAGTGCTTTGAGGTCTTCACTTTGAGGAGCTTAGGCTAACAGTGCAATTGGTCACATACCAGACTATGGAGCTGGAAGACACATACCAACCACGTTTTGAGTCCTCAGCCTCATTCACCCCAAAACAAGCCAGGCACATGCCCACGATGGATTCTGGCAGGCTGAAGAACTGGAGGAAAGGGGTCATAGCATGACTAAGCCCTGTGAAGGGAGTTTTTCTCTCTCATACATGTGCATGCAACTAACATGATTTTTTTTTAAGAGAGAACAGGGATTCAGAGTAAAAGAGCTGGTCCCAAATTAAAAGTGTGTATTTGATTGGCATGACCTCCAAACTTTAACATCTTCAGCAGAGTTATCAAATGGGGAACAAATCTGGTGCTGGGAATAAATGATATCTCCATGCATGACAAAAGTATGACATTCTCTCAATCCAGGACTCCAGGGAGAGGTTACATGGGTTCATTATATCTAAATGGAACTATGCAAACTAAGAAATCAATAACTTCAAATGGTAACAGCAGAAAAAGAAAAGGAAGTATTAAAGAGATAATCAAACCGAGTTTATATACTAGTCAAAATAATGCATATCATTCTCCCTTAACCTTCTGGATATCTTAAAGCCATTTTTACTTAGATTTCTAAATCGGCTATAATCTTCTCAACCATCCTCTTCATTTTACCTAGTTAGACAGGACAATGTCCAAACTAGGATCTTAACTTACAGAATAAAGATAATAATCTTGCGTCATAAGATGTTAAGATTTTACAATTACCTGGAGACACATTTGCAGATTCCCTATAACACTAAGAGATGCTATTCTTAGCAAAATTCACACTCGGAATGCTCAGTTTCAATATGAACTCAATATTTGAGGAAAAGGAAATTAAATCAGTACTTGGCTTCTTGTTTTCTTTTTTGCTCTACACCAGACTGGTGTGTCTGGATCCTGTGATCAAGATAGGATATCATTATCCTGGTTTTTGTCTGTGACCTGTCAGAGCGGACGATTGGGTTTGAACTGAAAGACAGCACATATGCTTGTAAAAGGCTTAATTGTAGCAACACAGCAACATGGAATAAACTTCATGTTGAAAATGTTGTCAGTTCTCTTCCTAAGCTCTTCAGTGTTAAAACTGGGCAAAAAATAGACGGTCGAGCAAGGGCTGTTGTTTCCCTGATGTTCTCAGAAGCCAGTTCCCAGTTCTCAACTGAGCCTTGCTGCAGAGTTTGAATGGAGGCTGGGGAGTAGATGAATGCCGTGCATCTCCTGCAATGGAAATCAACCGTGGGCTCTCCATCTTTCCAGAGCACCGCACCCGAGCACTGCTCATCCGCGTTCTCGCTTTAAGTGGAAAACACTCCAGGGAAGTTTTGTGTACGTGAAACAAGATCTCTGTAGGATCAGATAATAGGGTCTATGTGGATGTAATACAAAATAGAGGGGGTGCAGGGAGCGGCGGCGTGCTAATGCAGATTGGAAATTATTCAGCTGAGACTCTCGCTTACTAAGGCACATCATGTAAAAAATGCCACTATCTCAACTGTCACTTCCTTATGATTTCTCCACAGATTTGGAGGAGATTATTTTTAAAACAGAGCTGATTTAACTCTCAAAAGTCAGGTCCAGAAACAATATGTGGTTCCCACAAATACTCGTCTGCACTCTGAGTATTTTTACAACCACACATGCTTTGAAGGTAATGCTTGAAATAGAGAATAGTAGATATAATTATCACTAATTTCACTTGGATAAATACAGAATACAGAATAACTCATTGGAAAGAGGGTTCTTTTTTTTTTTTTTTTTAAAGAGAAATAGAAAATGTTTAGGTATCTCAACTTAATGATCCAAAGGAGAAATGTCTGATACACAGAGGACAATGCATAGAGAGGGTTGCCATACTCCGTGTTGTGGTAGTCAGATGAGACCGTGTCATGATCTCACACAGGGTAAGGACATTCCTGACACGTGCCTGCTGTATTAATCGGGGTTCTACAGAGAAACAGAACCCATAGGATAGATACGCACGTACAAAGAGAAAGCTATCATGCATATGAGAAATTACATATAAATATGTAAAAATGATATATCTTATACATATTATGAATTTCATATATTCGTGCCAGCTGGTTTGCTGGAGAGAACTGGGGAAAGAGAAGGGAAGCCTTGGAAATTTGTGGACTTAAACGATCGCGTGTAGTCAGGGAACTAGACGGTTAAAGAGAGCCCTTCCACTCTACAAAATCCACTGTCATCCCTAGGTGCTGCAGGCCTACCCAAGGCTGCACTCCCTGAAAAATCACACCAGAGGCTTACAATGAAGGTGTGGGGTGGGAAAAACCGAATTCACTAAAAGCACATGGAGAGCCTAGTGGGGCTTAGGGGACAGGGCATTATCTGTAGTTGCCACTACGCACATACACATGCATAGAACATACATATGCATGCATATACGGAAATTTATTGTAAAGTACTGGCTTATGCAATTATGGAGACTGATAAAAATTCCCAAATCTGCAATCAGCTCGCTGGAGACCTGAAAGAGCCAATAATGTAACTCCAGTCTGAAGGCTGGTAGTCTCAAGACTCAGGAAGGAACGTTTCAGTTCAAATCCAATACAGGAAAAAGGAAAAAGAGTGATTCTTTGCTTGAAGACAGACAGGCAGGAGGAGTTCACTCTTACCTATGGAAGGGCAACCTTTTTTGTTTTACTCAGGTCTTCAGCTGATGCATTGTCCTCCCCATTAGGAGGGGCAATCTGCTTTACTCAGTCTGTTGATTCAAATGTTGGTCTCATCCAGAAACGCCCTCACAGACACATGCAGAACGTTTGCCCCAATGTCTGGGCACCCCATGGCACCAATAAGTTGGCACACAAAATTAGTCCACCCATTCAAGCATTCATTTGCTCAGTCTACATTATGAACACCTACTCTGTGCCCAATTCTGGACTAGACGTTAGGGACACCAAAATGAACAAGATGGGTTCCACCTCTGGCATGGCAGCTTCAGAAACTCTGTAGACCTGCTACCCAGTGAAACTGGTTAAAATTATTTTCAAAAATAAAGCAACTATTTAGAGTCTCCAGAAATGGTTCTAAGGACATGCAGAAAAATGGAGCAGTATTCAGAAAAAGCTACTAAAACCAAGTGAAAACAGCAAGAGTCTGCAGTATTTGAACCAATATCCACTCCCTCCTTCTCAGTTCCAAGCTCAGTGAGTTGGATCCTACCTTCCAGACAGGTGCAGCCAAGTACTGAAGGTCCTTCTTGATCCAGGTCTGGTCAGAGGAGAATGCCAGCACTTCTCATCCTGTTCCAAGATCTTTGTTGTTGATCCTAGCTGATTAGAGTTAAGAAGTGGGGCTCCCTTGCTCTGTCTGGCCCACACACGTGGGGTGGATGCTCCTGTCTGATGTAGTGCTGTTGACCACACTGCAGCCCTGATTACTCTCCTTCAAGCGCACAGGATGATGGGTCTCTGCCAGGTGCTGGGAGAGGCAAATAGGAAAGCCGAGGCTACTGAACCCTTCCTGCTCCACAAACAAAAATGAGATGTCACTCAGAAAGAAGCATACTATGGTCCTCATTTCCAGCCTCAGATCAGTGGTTCAGAGATTTTACCCAAGTAGAAATGCAGACCGTAAAGCAGAATTCCAAGCTTATTCTCAAAAAAACAACTTAATTTATAAGAAAGTGGGGAGAAGTTTGAGCCTAGGGCATTCTCAAAAACAGTGGATTTGTGGTAAAAGACAGCTGAGAGTTAATTAGTGTGTTTATTAGAAATGTAAGTTAAAATACAGCCCAGATAACTTGTGAGAGGGAGCCAGGGAAAGTGAAAATGGGAGATCCCTGGAAATTCATGAGGTCTAACATCTGGGAGTAGCTGGGGAAACCTGGGGCCTATTCTGTAGCTGGTAGTTAAAGGAATCAGATTCCACATGGTGACTACAGTTCAAATACTGATCCTGGTGACTTGAAAAAACACACCAGGTGTGTGTGTGTGTGTGTGTGTGTGTATGCTCCAAATCCTGACAAGCTGGAGAAATGGAGGAGTGATCACATCCTATTGGAGGGTGTTTTCTCTCCTCCCCCCCTCCCCACCTCTGTCAAATGCATGCAACCTTTGAGAATTAAAAAAGAGAGGGGCAAGCAGGTGGCATGGTGATTGAGGTGCTGGACTCCCACATGGCTGATCATGGTTCAACTCCCGAACTTGGTGGCTTACTTTCTCACTCTCTCTTTCTCTCTGTCTCTCTCATTTGTCAAAACTGAAGAATAGTGATACTAAATAAAATTAAAAATAAATAAATCTTTAAAAGAGAGAGAGAGAGACAGAACGTGTGAACTTCAACTCTGCCAAAACCATTGTCCTTCCAGGGGACTGCAGGCCTAGCCAAGGTTGTACCTACTGAAGAACAAGATACATCAGAGATCTAACACTGCATGGGGAGGGAAGGTGGAGAGAACAGAACTCACTAAAATAATTCTACGGTCACCAAGTAAGTGAGCAACAAAAAGTCTGGTAGGGGAGGGTAATACCCAGAGTTTCTACAGTATATTATCTAAAGTGTCCACTTTTACCTGTAGTCCCAGCCGGGAAGCTGAGATAGGAGGATTGTGAAAAGGTGAGACTCTATTTTTAAATAGAAAACAAGAAAGGGGAAAAAATACTGAAGGAATAGTGGCCTAGAACTCCCCATATTTATCTAAGAAACATTCATCTTTCTGCTCAGGAAACTCCATGAACTCCAAGTAGAATACATGCAAAGAGAACCACAACACATTATAGTAAAAATCCTGAAAGCCAAAAGCAAAGAGAAAATCTTGAAAGCCAGAGACAAATACCCTGTCCCTTACAAAAGAACCCCCGACTATTAATAGCTTAATAGCTGACTGCTCATCCAAAACAATGGCGGCCAGAAGTTAGTGAGATAACATATTCGAAGCACTAAAAGAAAAATACTGCCAAGCAAAAATCCTATATCCAATAATGCTCTCTTTCAAAATATAATGTGGGTCCATCCAGTGGTGTAGCAGTAATGCAGCACTCTGTGATCCTGGACATGCAAGGAGTGGTCCCAGGTTCACATCCTGAGGCCTCTGTATGCACCCCAGATGCAGGTACATGTGCCTGTGACCTGGCTGGGGTTGAGTATGAGGATCATGTTACAAAGACACTGATAAAGGTGCCCGTCTCACTGTTTTGCTGTCTCTCTGTCTCCTTGTCTCTCTCTTTTTCTCTCTCATGGGAAAGTAAACTAGTGTGAAATGAAAAAAAAAATCCAAATAAAGAAATACTGAAAGAATGTTTTACTAAAAGACAGAATACTAAAGGAAGTACAAAGACCCTGATAAAGGTGCCCGTCTCTCTGTCTCCTTGTCTCTCTCTTTTTCTCTCTCATGGGAAAGTAAACTAGTGTGAAATGAAAAAAAAAATCCAAATAAAGAAATACTGAAAGAATGTTTTACTAAAAGACAGAATACTAAAGGAAGTTCAGCATTAACTTCATGTTAAAGGTAAAAATACTAAAGGAAATTCTTTGGGCTGAAAGTAAGTGACACAAGATGATAATTCGCATCCACACAAATAAACAGACCAGGCAGAGGTAATTATGTAATGACAAAAATAGTATAAATGCAAATTTTTCTCCTTTCTTCTCTCTACTGATTTAAGAAGCAATTGTATAAAACAATATGTATGTACTGTATTGTTGGGTCTACAACATATAGAAATGTAATATCTTTGCCAATAACAGCAAAAAGAATGTGGGTGGGAGCAAAACTGTATTGGGCTAAGGAAGTGACTCCAGATGGCAACTTGAATCCACAAGAACAAATGAAGAGAATCAGAAATGATAAATAAGAAGACTAATATTTAAAAAGCTATAACTCTATAATTGCTAACATATTTTCTTGGCTTTGTTAAAAGACAAAAACTATATAAAGTAATCATTGGAACAATGCATTGTCGGGTTTGTAACATTTACAGATGGAATTTGTATAACAATAATACCACAGAAGTGGAGAGGGAATAAAGCTATATGTATAGAGGTAATATTTCTCCATCTCACTGGTATTAAGTTAGTGCAAATCTGAAGCTGGTTCTGATAAATTAAGATGTATAAAATGTGCCCTAGGGAAACCAGAGGAAAATAATTCAAAAAGTATAGTGAAAAAAAATTAATGAAACTACAATGCCACATTAAAAAATGTTTACTTAATATTGGGAACCAGCAGTTAGCGTAATGTTTACTTAATATTAAAGAAAGCATGAAAAGAGGAATAGAGAAACAAGATTTGAGAAATATAGAAAATAAGTAAAAGTGTAAGTGATGACATTTAAAGTGAAGGAATTGAAAATAAATCCTATCTGGGACCAGCAGGTGGTGTGGTGGTTAAGGCATTGGATTCCCGCATGGCCAATGGTGGTTTCAGTCCTGGACCTGGCAACTTGAAACTCATGCTAGGTGTGTGTGCATCCGTGCCCAAAATCCCAAGAGGAAAATGGAGGAGAGGGGATTGTGGCATGACCAGCACCCCAGGGGAGATTTCTAGTTTTCTTTCTCTTTTTCTTTCTCAGTTTTTCTGGAGAGCACACATCCCTTATAGCAAAAAATTCTTAAAAAAATAAATAAATAAAAAAAAGAAAGAAAATGAAAAATCCAATCCAAAAACATGTACCATAAGACTGAATAGCAGGTACAAATTTCAGTTATATGCAGCTTACAGGAAATACACTTTAACTTCAAATACATAGAGAGCTATCTATTGGCATGGCAGGTATATGTGATGCTCTGTGATGTAGCATTCACAGGGAGCCTCCCTGAGTTCACTGGACATTCACCATGACCTGAGGTTGGCCGAGGCTTGAGTGAATTACAATTTTGAGATTGTTTAGGGTGCTATTTCTGTGTCTCTCATGGCAGAAACAATTTTTTAAGAGCTATTTTATTTAATTTTATTTATTCATTCATTTTATTTTAATATGACCAGAGATAGACAGAGAGAGAGAGAGAGAGAGAGTGAGTCTGGGACTCGACTGTGGTCAGCCATGTGGAAGTGTTCAGTGCCTTAACCACCACATCACCTGCTGGTCCCCAAAACAAATTTTTAAAAAAACTTTGCATTCAAAGATGTAAATAGATTAAAAATGTTAGAAAAGATTAGGAAAAGATATGCCACATAAGTAAAAGATGAAAAGAGAACTTAGCTGGCTACACTAATATCAAACAAAGTAGACTTTCAGTTAAAAACCATTACAAGAGACAAAGAATGATATTTCATATTAGTAAAAGTTCAATCCATCAAAAAGATATAATTATAAACACATACATACTTCAAAACAGAGCCCCAAATTATATGAAACAAACACTGGGAAGTGTGAAGGAAGAAATGCACAATTCTACAATAACAGTTGGAAACTTTAATACTACACATTCAATAATAGGTAGAATGACTACATAGAAGATTAATAAGGAGAATAAGGAGATAAAGAGCTAGAGCCACACTATAAACCAACAAGCCCCAACAGACATATACAGAACATTACACCAAAAGGGCAGGATACACATTTTTTTCAAATGCGTATGGAACATTCTACAGTATATACCACAAAACAAGTCTCAATAAGTTTTAAAATATTGAAATGTTTATTGTTATATTATCCACAATTGCTAAGACCTGGAACTAACCCAAATATCCATGAACCATGAATGAGTTGAAAAAATGTGGCAGATATACACTATGGAATACTACTCAGCCATTAAAAAATGACACCCTGGCATCTGATAGAAAGTGGATGAATATAGAAGATTTACTGCTAAGTAAAGCAAGCCAGACTATGAAAGAAAGACATTGTGTGCCCCTACTCAATATATACTGAATGTCTGTACTCTGTGGAAGAAACTGGAATATTGGTTGGTATGAAGAGCAACTGTGGATACCAGAGACAGTGTGAGAGGAGGGTGGGAAATGGCAGAGGGTGAAAGGGAGGGAGTCAAGGGGGCAAAAATGAAGCAAAATATTTAAGAACCACAAAGTAGAAAAGTATCTGTTGATGATAATATGTTTGGCAATATCTTTTACTTAGCAAATATACAGCATATTCTGGGTGGGAAAATTTATTTTATATGTTGTAATGATACAGAGATTGATTATAAAATTAAAAAAAAAAGATTGAAATGATACTGTGTATCTACTTCAACCACAGTGGATAAAGCCAGAAAGCAATAACAGAAGAAACATTTTCAACTATGAGGAAATTAAAGAACACCCTTCTAAATAATAACTGAAGCAAAAAAGAAATCAAAACATAGATTAGAAAATGGCTTGAGACAAATAAAGATGAAGACACACCATATTGAAACTTATGGTTTACAGTTAAAGCAATTCTTTATCTGTAAATGTCTATATTTAAAAAGAATAGATGTCTTGAATAAACAACCTAATATTCCAACTTAATACACTATAAAAGAGCAAAAGAACAAACCAAACCCAAAGTAAGCGAAAGGATGGAAGTAATAGGCATTAGAGCAGAAACTGATGCAATAGAGGACAGAGAAACTTTAGAGAAAAATCAATGAACACAAAAGCTGTATTTTTGAAAAGATAAACAGAATTGACAAATTTTTAGGTATATTTACCAAGAGAGAAGACAAATTACCAGAACCAGAAATGAAAAGGGGACATTACTACAAACACTACAGAATTTTTTTATAAAAGATCATGAAAGAATTACTACAGACTGTATGGCAACAAATCACCTAACTTGTATGAAATAAATGAAAACCAAGAAAGACATAAACTATTAACACTGATTCAAGAAAAAAATAGATAACCTAAAAAGAACTATAGCAAGTAAAGTGATTTGAATTAATAATAATAATAAGGAAACTATCTATGAAGAAAAGCTCAGACCCAGATGTCTTCACTGGTTCATTCTACAAACACTTAAAAATAAATTAATACCAGTTCTTCATGAACGTTTCCATAAAGTAAAAGAGTAGGGAATACTTTCCCACTTATTCTATGAGGGTAGTATTATCCTGATGTCAAAACCACATAAAAATCACAAGAAAAGAAAACAACAAACCAATATTTCTTACTACTATGAAAAAAAAAAAAACCTCAACCAAATATTAGCAAACCAAATCCTGCAATATTAGAATTACATGGCCGTCCTTGGTAGTGTAGTGATATGGAAAGCTCCATGATGCTGAAGCCACATGGGAGTCCCTGGATTCATGAACTGAAGTCTTCCTGTAGATACTAAGTACACATGTATGGCCATGATCTTGGCTTGCTGAGGCTCAGAGTGGATCATGACATGAAAATCCAGTTGGGAGTCTCTCTCTTTTCTCATGGAAAAAAAACAAATAAACTTTAAGAAATAAACACATCAAAACAAAGAAAGAATTACTCCAGGAATGCAAGGTTGGTTTCACTTCAAAAAAAAAAAATCAATCAATGTAACAGGCCATATCAAAAGAAAAAAATAATCACATAATAATCTAAATTAATTCAGGAAATGCACTTGACAAAAATCCAGTATTTTTTCACAATAGTAAAAAAAACATACTCAGCAGGACTTGTAGTTTCTAGTCTGGAATGTAAGGAGTTTTGATACCATCACTCTGTCCTAAAAACAAACAATAATCTGGAAAAAATGAAAAATCAGTAACTCTTAAATTTGCCAGAGAACTGAGGACACAGGGAAAACTACTGTCCCCTAAATTGGAGAGACAGACAGGTGTATATATAGAGAGAATCAAAGATTACTAGAACTGGAATCAGTACTGGAGTAAAAAAATAATAGTAATAATAAAAAGAATAAAAACAAAAAACTTAACTAGGAATGTTAGATGCTCAATGTGGAGAAATCCAGGAGAAAAACAAAAACAGATGAACGAAAACAAATGAACAAACCTCTTTCAGAAGGGCTGACAGGAGGTTTATACATTTTACTTTCAGGAGTTATTCTAAGTTCTCAAGCCTCAGTGAGGCTGACCACATTAGATGGCTCCTGGTTTGTGTCCAGAGACCTCCTTGAGAATGCCAGGCACACTCATGATCCAGGATTGGCTGTGGCTGGGGGTGGATTTGACATGAAGACTTTTTTACGGTGCTCTCTCTTACTTTTGCTCTTTCTCTCTCTCTCTTATGGAAATAAACACATAAATAAACTCTAAAATTTTAAAATAAAAATAGTATTTCAAAATAAACTTTGAAAGATATAAGAATATTACTGGGAATATTACTTTTGGTTATGGGGTTGATTAGGATAATTAACACTAACTGCAGCAACAGACAAATCCTCGTATCTCAGAGACTGAATACATCAAAGGCTTATTTTCTGCATACATAACATCTGGTATAATATTTTCTTGAAGCTATGTCATCTGGAGTGTATGTCCTCTAATGAAAGAGAGGGCTAGAAGAAACACCAAGTTTTTAAAACTTTAGTTCAAAAGTTTCATTTATTGTGCCAGCTGGTGGTGTGGTGGTTAAGGTAGTTAGATCATAAATGGCCAACTATACAGTTTGAATCCCAGACCTGACAACTTGAAGAACATACTGGGAGCATATGTGTGTATACCGAGAGGAGATGGAGAAGGGATTGCAGTCCCTCAAGGAGTAGTTTCTCATTCTCTCTCTCTTTGGAGAGCAGAAACACCCTATAGCAAAACTACAAATAAAGAAGTAAATAAACAAAACCCATAAAATTTCACCTATCATTTCTGTTCCAAGGTCATGTCTATGGTCTGAATGTTGGTGTCCTCCAAAGCTCATATTTTGAAACTTAATTCCCAGTGAATACAACAGATCTCCAAAGGATATTAATCCCAAAGAGACACAAGATGACTTTGCTGACAAAACTAGAGCTTCTTATCCTACTACAGGACTCCTCTAGGTCCAATCACCTTCTGAGTTTCCTCTTCTCTTCAAAAAGTACAGTACATCAGAATTGGAAATGATAGCAGCGTTGGAAAGCCAGGCTGAGGAAGAGAAAAAAAATGAAAGAGCTGCTATTGTCAACTCCACCTCATTCTGCCAATTCTGTCTCCATCTTCATAAATGGGATTAGTGCCCTTATAAAATTGGGCTGAGGTACTAATTCACTCCTTCCACCCTGTGAGAGCACATAGACAGCCATTCATGAGGAATGGATTTATACCAGACACTGAATCTGTCAGCACCTTGATCTTGGACTTCCCAGCCTCCAGAACTGTGAGAAGTTCTGTTTGTTTATAAATTGCCCAGTCTAAGGTTGTAGCAGCCTGAATGGACTAAGATATCATTGGACAGAACTAGTTATGTGGCCCCAGCATAACCCAAAGGAGGCTGAGAATACATGGGAATGCATGGACGATTCAGTAAGTATTCATTGTTCTTGATACATTACGAAATGAAGAGCAAGAGGCTATGAGACACAGCCTTGGATTGGCAGTGGAAGAGC
>NW_006203787.1:1707693-1711963 GCF_000334495.1 Tupaia belangeri chinensis
CAGACCAGGAGAGTGAATCAGGGGTGACAGGAGGAAGGGCATAAACAAGAAAAGCCAAGACAGCTGGCTGACCATTTTAGCACTAAATATCTAACTTGGGAATTATCTAGGCCATTCAATTTCTTCCTCCTCTCTCTAGCCTTTGAACCTGCTTACTAGAGAATGGGCTCAGTAAGATAAAGAGATAAAAGTTTAAAAAGAGAAGAGACATTTTCTGTTTGTCAAAGATCCAGTAGAGGAGATAGAAACTACTAACAAAAGTAAAGGCAGAATTCATTCTGTCACTCTTACTTCTATTGTTGATCACACTTGTAAATACATGAAGAAATAAATGCATTATTTTTATATACATGTGCATCATTTCTGCCCTATACTTCACTGCAAATGTCCAACTGATTTTCCTTCAAGGAGAAAACATAAAGTCAAAAGAGAAGGGCATCTATATAGACTTAGTATGTTGGATGTCCATGATGACATTGAATACTGTATATAAGATGACTTTATTGAGGTATCTGACCCTCCCCTCATCCATCAGGACACTCTGAAGTCCTCTTACCACCTGAGCTTTCTCCTCTGCCCTTCAGAAAGCACAGTACATCACAACTGGCGATAATAACAGCGTTGGAAAGCCAGGCCAGGAAAAAGGAAAACTGAAAGTGCTGTCACCGCCAATTCTGCCTCCTTTCAGAGCACAAGCTGTCTCCAATGATTTAGCAGGACCAAAAACAGTCCTTAGGCCACCGTCTCTGCCCAGCCAGTGGCTAATGCTTAATAATAGCCAGCAACTTGTTTCCTGTGGCTTCAATAAAACCCGAGTGAACTGAGAGGTTTATCTTCCTGGTCATGAACCAGATGTAACATTTGGTGGTAATGTCCTCTTCCCTGAACTTCACTGCAATGTTAGTTTCTTTTGAAAGCTTTAAAACAACCCCCCAGCAATGTTAATGGGATCATTAGCTATAATTCACAACTGTTCTCTTTTTCCCCAAAGGATCAGATGAGAGACTGTCAAGAGTGACAGAAGGATAGCTGGCCCACGGGATCCTTTTCACAACTGAGACACGTACTTTCTCAATCTCGATGTGCAGGAAATAGCTTTCTGCTTTTGATCCTGCAATAGCCTGTCTCTTCCATAAGACTGTGTGTGCCTCAAGAATAATGAATGACTCTGTCTTCTACAACTTCGTACCTTCAGTATCTGTCACTGTGGGAAGCACAGTGGAAGGAGGAGGACAGAGCAGATTACACCTTTAGTCTCGAGCCGTCAAATATACCACACATTCTGTTAAATGAATGAATAAATGGTGTCAGATTGAAAATCTAAAATGTAGTACCTGCACGCTAGGAGATTAAAATGTCAGTGAGACAAGACTGCCACACAACAAACAATGACATAGGAGACTGTAACTCTTAGGTCATCAGGAAAGTCATGACATATTTTTCTATACAAAAATGCATCATGACTTTTCCAATGACTCAATATATACTTCACATGTGATTAAGTATTAAGACACATAAAATGAATTAAGCTGCCTATGGGCTGGAGTGATTGAGGAAAGTTGTATGGATGACATGAAATGTAACTAGAAGGTGGGTAGTACCCAGGGGAAAAAGAAGCCTAATATCCCAGGTGTCTGAGTTCCTTATTGAAGTGCTAACAGTAATACCTGAGACTGTGTGATTTATAAAGACTAGAGGTTTATTTGACTCACGATTCTGATGGCTGGGAAGTCCAAAGTTGTAGAGCTGGCATAAGGCCAGCTACGTCACAACATGGCTGACAGCAGAGGATGGTAGGCTTATGCAAAGAAAGCATGGTTTGTGTTCTATTTCAGTCTCTCTCTCATTTTCTCTCCTTATAAACTCACCAGGATTCAATCACAGGATCTCACCCTAACCATCCAAACACTAAACTTCTCCCCCAAGCCCTGCCCTTTCACCTAATAGTTGAATCTAGTTTCCCCCCACTTAATCTCATTACAATGGCTCAACACGTGAATGAGGAAGAGGCATATTCAACCTGTATCACAAGGAGAAGAAATAGCATGGAGGGTGGAGGGAGGAAGAGAGAAATGAGATAGAAATTCACATGAGGGAAGTAGGAGGAAGTAGGAGTGGTAAGAAATAGGGTTGGAGGGGTAAAGTTGGATCTAAACACAGAAGACTTTGAAATATATTACAGAAAGGAAGTGCTTTTTCAGATGATGAAACATGAGACATATAGAAAGTTAAGTATTAAAAGTCTTTGAAAGGGTCAGCCCATGGCTGGTGGTTAAGGCAACAGGATCTCACATGGCTGACTGTGCAGCTCCAGTCTTGAACCAGGCAGCTTAAAAAACATGTTGGGTGGGGGAACTGGCAGGTGGCCTGGTGGTTAAGCCACTGGATTCCCACATGGCTGACCATGGTTCGAGTCCCAGACCTGGTGGCTTGCTTTCTTTTTTCCCCCCTTCTGTCTCTCTGGTCAAGTTAAAAATAATAATAATACTTCTGTCTCTCTGGTCAAGTTAATAATAATAATAATAAATAAAATTAACAAATAATTATTTTAAAAAATATGCTAGGAGTGTATATGTGCCCAAAGTCACAAAAAGAGGAAGAAATGGAGAAAAAGGTATTGTGATATGGCCATTCCCCATGGGGGATGTTTTCTTGTTTCCCTTCTCTCTCTCCCTCTCTCTCTCTCTCTCTCTCTCCCCCCTCTATTTTTCTCTTTCTATCCCTCTCCAGTGAGTGTGTGTATCCTCTAGCAAGAATTCAAAAAATAATAATTTTTTTTAATAAGAGGAGGAGCAAAATGTAGGTTCCTCCCTCTATTTATAAGTCTATCAACAATTCCTTAACACATACATTATTATCGGGTGCTGGTAATTCTCTGTGCACACGGTACTATTTCTTACTTCTGTGCCATTCCTGAAACTAACCCCTGTGCCTCATAGGTTCCTTCTTACACACACATTCACACACACAAAGCATCCCCTCGCTTTCCTCTCCTACTTATCTGTTAAGGCTCTAGTAATTCACCCACTTGTCAATTCAATCAACAACTTTTCACTCATTGTCCCTGGGCATCAAATATTCTAAGAATAAGAATATGGTCCATACCCTGTATTTGCGGAACTGACCCTCTGGTGGAAGAAGCCAGTATAACAAGAGAGTATATCAATAGGCAGGATGGCAGCAGGTCTAGAATAAGTGTCGTAAAGGGGAAAAGCACGATGTGGTGCAGATTATTAGGAAACAGGGGTGTTACAGAATTCACACGGATGTGCTAGCAGGTCCTCGACCACCTCCTTCCTGTTTCCTGGGCACATAGCTAGTCTACATTTCCCAGCCTCTCCTTGCATCCACCAGCACAGTCTGGTGACCATTTCTGGAGCTCCCATAATAACTCAGGTCTACACCTATGATCACCCTTTTATCACCTTCTAATTATGTATGTGCTGGTTACCCTCTAGACAATGAGCTTTCTGAAAAAAATCATTCATTCATCTTTGAATCTCTAGCATGTATGCCAACCTGGGTGGTCGAGAAATGTTTTGCAAATAAATGGATGAAATAAACTGAAACATTGAAGATCGTCATGTGCAGTGGCTGAGACTAACATGGTGGTAGTTGTCCAAACAGGATTCTAGGAGACAACTCACCGCCATAAACACTGAGATTTTGATTTCACCAGTGTGATTTGACCTCTTTTCAATAAGTCCTTCCCTCCTCCCATCCACCCCTCCTTCAGGTTCTTTCTAAGGATGACCCATTTCTTACTAAGATTTCTTCCAGATAACAGGTTGTTGGGAGCCTTCATTAAAGAGGAAGGTTTCTCCTTCAATGAAAATGACTGAGAACTGTGAAAAGACACAGTTTGAAGCTGGAGAACCCCTGCCAATACAATGACCCAGTTAGGAGCCAAAACAAAGAACAGACAAATCAGGGGAATGAAAGTCTCCCCCTCCCCTCCCCTCCTCCATCTCCTACTCAGGGCCATGGTTTCTATGAAGTTTTAAACTTGATGAGCTCATTTCATTCTCCAGAATTGAAAAATGCCAGCCTCTATCTCAAAATTCCTTCCCTAAGAAATGGAGATATAATTTCATTCACCCTAATGATGTGAATTTTTATTTTTAACTTTCCTCCATTACCTCTCATCCCTCTTCATTCCTCTCTTCCCCATTCAGCTTGGAAAACACACCATGCCTGCTGGGCTCAAAAATTAAAACAACCCGGGGCTGGCAAGTGACATGGTGGTTTGGGTGCTGGACTCCCACATGGC
>NW_006203787.1:1711994-1713001 GCF_000334495.1 Tupaia belangeri chinensis
CAGCTGACCCTGAACCTGGCAGCTTGATTTCTCACTTTTCCTCTCTTTCTCTCTATGGTCAAATTAAAACAATAATAACAATAAATACAATTAAATAAATAATTCTTTTTTAAAAATTAAGACAACTTGGGGCTGGCAGGTGGTGTGGTGGGACTCCCACTTGGCTGACTGTGGTTTGAATCCCAGACCTGGCGGCTTGCTTTCTCACTTCCCTCTCTCTCCCACTATGTCCCTTTCTAGTCAAATTTTAAAAATAAACAAATTAATTAAAAATTAAGTTAAATAAACTAATTCTTTAAAAAAAAATTAAGAACAACTCAGCAATGACTCTCCACATATTATATTTCGGAGGGTGGGGAGTTGGGTGTTGGAAGGTGTGGCAGAGTGCCAGTGTAGTGGAGAAAAGGAACTTATATTTTTAAGAGAAGTGGTTTCTAAATATTTCCTTTGAATTGTTCCCTGATGGCAAAAGAGTAATAAAAGAATACCTCTTACGATCTGTGATTAGGTGCTAGTAGGTGGCATGGTGGTTCAAGCACTGGACTCCCCACATAGCGAATCCCCAACCTGGGGATTTTGAAAATCACACTGGGCAAGTGTACGTGTGTGCCCAAAATCCCAGGAGGAAAATGGAGAAGAGACTACAGTGTGGCCCACCCCCCCCCCAGGGGTGATTCCTCACTTTCTCTTTTAAATGATTTTATGTCTCCCTAGCAAGTATACATGCCCTATGGCAAACACCTTGGAGAAACAAAACAAAACAAAACATCTAAGATAAGAGCTTGAAGCAGGCAGAAGTGAGCATGATTTTCTTGAACTTCTTTTTTTCAATTGCCCAAATGGCTGCAAGTTTTTTTATCGCACACACACAAACCACTCCAGTTTATATTAAAATATTGAGAATATTCCATCTGTCAAATTTTTGAGGAAAATTGACAAGATAAACACCATCAAGTTTATCTTATGCCTTCGGGTTCTAATATCTCCCAAAGATCTTCATTTCCTGC
>NW_006203787.1:1713144-1713765 GCF_000334495.1 Tupaia belangeri chinensis
ATATGTAATTTTTTTTTTTTTTTTTTTTTTTTTTTTAAGGGAGAGATTTTTGTATAGGGCTTGTGGGCTAGCCTAAGAGACAGAGAGACAAAAAGCAAGAAATCATCCCACTGAGGGGATGGCCACACCACAATCCTTTCTCCTCCAGGGATCTTGGGCATGCACAGACATGTACCCAGTGTGAGTTTCAAGCCTCCGGGGCCAGGACTAGAACTACAGTCCAGTGACGTAACCATTGCACCATCTGCCGATCCTATCGATGCAGTCTTCACTGGTTATCTTTACAGAGCTGTCAGGAAAGATGCCACAGGTTGGAGAGGACAGAATTGTTATTGTTGTTGTTGTTATTATTATTATTATTTTAGGTTTGTGCCATAGGGAATGTGCACTTGCCAGAGAGAGATAGAAGGAGGGACCCTAGTGGAGAAAGAAGAATGAAAACAAGACTTTTTTTTTTTTTTTAAAGCTAAGAAGAGCGACATATTAAAAGAGAAGAGATAGGGGAAGTTGTAGTGAGGGTACATAGACCCAGTATGATGTTCTAATTTGTTGGCATCCACACCCTACTGGGAATTAAATATTTTAGAAACTATAGGGTGAGAATGGCTTTTCTTGACATGG
>NW_006203787.1:1713801-1716107 GCF_000334495.1 Tupaia belangeri chinensis
AAAGACGTTTCTCGTTCCCTTCTAATCTACTTCCCTAGTAAAGCTATAGGTCTCAGACATTAATCCTTCGGGTAATTTCTGCTCATTTTTGGAGGCCTTCACATCTAATTGAATGCTCTTATTTATAGTATTTTCCTTTTTTTTTTAAGAGAGATTTTTGCTATAATGCACATGCACTTCCCAGAGAGACAGGGAGAGACAGAGAGACAGAAAGAGAGAAATCATCCCCTTAGGGGAATGGCCATGCCACAATCCCTTCTCCATCCTCCTCTCAAGATTTTGGGCATGCACACATGCCTGGCATGAGTTGCAAGCCACCAGGCCTGGGACTTGAACCACGTTCAATTACATGGGAATCCAGTGACATAACCATTATGCCATCTGCTGATCCCCATTTACAGTATTTTTAAGCCACTAGAAAAATATTTCTCTGCAGGTATATTCAGCATTTTATCATTTTCTTTTTTCTTTTGAGTTTTTCCTTCCATTATTTCTACCTTGAGAACGGCCAACCTGCTCAATCTCAGTCAAGGCTTTTTCTTTCCTAAGAAACACCATGAAGGACCTCCCCTGTGGCCCATGTGGTTACGGGTGCTGGGGACAATGCTCCTGCCTGCTCGAGAAAAACCTTCTGTGTCATTAAAGAACAGCAAAGTGCTTTTCATCGCTCAGTAGGATCACATCAATTTTATTCTGAGATCTTCCACTCAGCAACTCGCTAAATATGGAAAGACAGAAGCTCCTAGTGGTTACAGGTTTTTAGTGAGCCAAGTAACACAACGATCAGTCCAACATCTTTCCCATGAGAAGGGTTTCCAAAATGCCTCACAGAATCCCCATCTTCCAAAAAAGCCTGCCCTATCTGGAGGGTGAAAAGGGAGAAGACAGAGTGGTACATGCAGGAAGGAATGGAGCATGAGATGTCACCCAGGTTTGCTGTAGAAATTCAGCTTCCCTGAGTGCTTCAGGAGATGTACTTCTTAAAAAGAAGTGAGCAAGGACCCAGCAGATGGCATAAAGGTTACGTTTCTAGACTCTCACATAGTTGGTTTGAGTCCCAGATCCGGCGACTTAAAACTCATGCTAGGCGCATGTGTGTGCGTGCCCAAAATCCCAAGAGGAGAATGGAGAAGGGATTGTGGCATGGCCATCCCCCCGGAGGTGGGTGGGTGGTAGTTTCTCTCTTTCCGTCTCTCTGTCTCTCTGATGAATGCAGAGACACGCTATAGCAAAAATCTCTCTCTCAAAAAAAAAAAAAAGTGAATTACATCAGAACAGCTGGGCCACTTGTTAGACACCTTGCCAGATGAATCAGAAGGGGGAGATTATTTCCAGCTGAGCAAGTGATGAGGGGTTTTAGAAAGAAGTGAAGCATCATTTTTTGAGTGCTTTCCTAATGCTGAGCACTTTCTGGATATTTTGCATGTGCTATCAATTTAGTACAGACAACAGTAAGAGCTATTATTCCCAGTTTACAGGTCTAGAAACTGAGGTGTAGAGGAGGGAGATAACGTGCCCAAGATTGCATAATGCATTAGGAATTCAAACGCAAATCTGTTCCATTCCAAAGTCATATTCTCCTTTTGCTTTTCAGTTTATTTTTATTATTACTTTATTTTTCTTTACTATTCATTTCTTTACTCTTTGTTTTATTTCGTATTTAAGGTTTATTTATTTAGTATTTAAGTTTATTTATTTTTATTTGCACCCTCAAAAGGGCCTTCCCAGACAGTTAGGATCACAGGCATATGTGTGCACACCCAGCATGTACAGGTTACCCCAGGAATTGAACCCTGACTTCCACATGGCTTTCAGCATTGCAGAGCTGCATGCAACCATTGAATTTTGGGGGGGCCCAGCAATCAGAGTTTACTTGTGGTCATTTAACTCCTGCAGAAGGTGTAGAGCAGAGAGGTTAAACATTTCTCCCCAGAAAACTCATAAGCAAAGACCCAGAAGCCCTAATATTAAGCTGAAACAAATCACAGGGCCCCTCTAAAGCACCCTAACCCTCAGAATCTCAGGGAGAGGAAAGAGTTAAAACTTTTCTGTTTATTTATTCTCAACTTTACTATTTCGAGCTTCAAGAAATGTTTTTAAGGAAGGAAAGATGAACAATTGGTCTGTGTTTACTTTCTTCATGCAAATTGTATTTCTCCCTGGCTTCATCTGTTAGACCAAAATATCCTGATCATGTTAATCAGGCTGCGTTAGGAGCATCAGGAGCACCGATTGCTCAGTCCCCATTCTCTTAGCCGTCAGCCCGTCTAGTTATACTGGACGTAGTAGAACCACCACTGATGTTA
>NW_006203787.1:1716122-1726842 GCF_000334495.1 Tupaia belangeri chinensis
CATGTCTTCATCTATTCCTGGTGCCTACGATAATGCCTGGCACAGTGCTTCCTCCAGTACTGCTGAATTGGATTAAATTGTGTGATGAAGCTGGAGAGCTGGAGACAATGCATAGATGATGTAACTCAACACACAAGGAAGCCAGGTGGATGTCCCTTGGATAGGCAGGTGACAGAGCTATAACTCTTGGGTGGTCGGACAAGTCATGTGCATTTTTTGCATAGAAACAGAAAAAATATGCCATGACTCTTCCAACAACCCAATGGAAGACCAGTCTGGTCATTGCTCTTTGCTACACGGCCTTAAGATTGATGAAGTCTCAATATTGATGCGGCCTCAATAGTACCCAATTGACTGTCTCTTAATAACTGAGCTCTTTTAGGATTTTCTTTGATCAGATATGATTTGTAGACTAGCTTCTAATGACAAAATGGCCCCCATGTGTTAAACTTGGCAATAGATAATATGTATCAAATAAAATACTTTCATCTACAAGTGATAGAAAATCCCAGGCAACTGGCTTAAACAGTAAGGATGGTTATTGGCTCAAGGCTTCAGGTAGGTCCAGTACCACCACTTTAGGTATGTGAGTTTTTGTAGCTCCTTGTCTATCTCCCTTTGATCCCATGGCTCTGTCTCTTCTTGTTCTACATTCTTAAACCAGCAATGAAGCACTGTGATATTATGAGACCCCAGTGAGCACTCTAAAGGCCCAGAGGAAATGAAGAGCATCTCTTCCTCAGCCTCTCTGCTAAGAGCAAGGAATAGGGCTGAATAGGGACATGAAACCACTCTGACCAGTGGCCCTGTCCATGCGTTGATTGGGCTAAGCCTGGTCCATGAGCCAGTCCCTGGCAAATAAAAATGGTGAGACTATGATTTACTTAGATGTTTTAGGGCTCATCCCTGGAGGAAGGCATCAATGTGCTGAATAATGGCAGAAGGATGATATGAATATTGAAGAGACAATCTTGCAAATCATTACAGGTACAAGGGGAGAAAATTTATGTTGCCAGTGTAGCGGTCTATAATGTAACATGCGTTTGTGGAGAAGAAATCGAGCACATTGAAGCAGAGGGTATTAGAGCTGGAATGAACTTCAGAGATCCAACTCTCATCTAATGTAAGGCATCCTGTTGCCAAGTTCAGGATAAATAGCCATCCATCATTATACCTGATGAAGATAAGTTTATGAACAGTGTCCTTGACCTGGCTCCTTGTTTCTGATTCTCTCCTCTCATATCCTCATCCCTCCATACCACTCCCTCCAATCCCAGGCTCTGCCCTGTCTTCACTGCCCAGGAATAACCATTGCTTGAGTGAAGAAACTTAAATCTGGGAAACAGCCTAGAGTTTAACATCACATCACCTTCAGTCCACTCTTGTCTTGTTCTTGTTTATTTTTAAAACCAAGTTTTTCAGGACCAGCAGATGGCATAATGGTTCTGTTGCTGGATTCCCACATGACCAACTGAGGTTCGAGTCCTGGACCAGAAAGCTTCAAACTCATGATGAGTGTGTGTGTATGTATGCCCCAAATCCTGACAGAACGAAGGAGAAGGGATTGCGTTGTGGCCATCCTCTTAGGGGAGGGATTTCTTCCCCCCTCTCTCTCTCCCTCTCTCTCTCTCTCCCTCTCTTTCTCTCTCTCTCTCTTTCTCTGTATGTCAAGGGCACGCATCCTATTGCAAAAATATCTCAATAAATAAATGAATAAATAAGTAAAAATAAAACCAAGTTTCTCACTTGATCCTAGCTCCCAACTTCCTGTTGTGCTGAACACTCTAGGACTATATTTTTCCCAGGACTGGGGCTCTTTGCTTCTTCCTTACCCAGGAGCAATAGCCATGATCATGAACTCCCTCCAGAGGCAGAAGGCTGCAAGCCTATTTCTTTCTGATGACCTTGTCCCAAGTCAGCTACTGGTCTCCTCTGCCCACATGCATCTCCTGCTCTGAATTCTGCACACTGAGTTAGCCAATCATGGAAATATATTGCCATCTTGTACTTTCTTCACTGTTACTTGCCTTGACAGTTTGTGTTCTAGTTTATTGATGTTGTTGCTGCTGCTAATAACAGAGCACCACAGACTAGGTAATTTACGCAGAATGAAGGCTTATTTCGCTCATAATTCTAGAGGTCAAAGTTCTAGAGGCTGCATCTGGAAAGGGCCATCTTGCTGGTAGGGGCTCTTTGGAGAGTCCCAAAGCAGCTCAGGGCATTACATGGCAAGAGGACAAGAATGTGTATCAGGTCTGGTCTTTCTCCTTCTTCCTTTAAAGTTCCCATAATTGAATCTTGGGGGCCCCAATTTGGTGACCTTCCATAATCCTAATTACCTATCTCTCTTTTTAAAAAAAATATTTTATTTAACTTTATTTATTTTTATTTTCATTTTTAAAATTTGACCAGAGAGGAAGAGTGAGAGAGAGAGAGAGTGAGAAAGCAAGTTGCCAGGTCTGAGATTCAAACCACGGTCACCCATGTGGGAGTTCAGCACCCCTAACCACCACGCCACATGCTGGCCCATAATTACCTGTCTCTTAATAGTATAGTCAGATGAACTTCCCACCTTCTGAATACCTCCCAGTACTAACCAATTCCAACACACAAATGTCTAAGAAACACATTCAGACCATAGCAGTGAGCCTTAATTTCCAGCCCCACACTCTGCCCCACACAGAGACCCCAGTGCTAATTCCTATTAATTTCCTAAAAGCTCTGTCATACATTTGTAAGGCGTCATGCCCTATTCCTATTAGGATCAATCTATTCCTAGTAAATTACCTCTAAAGACATACTGTGGCTAAGAAGAGTAAAATCATCTTCTTGGTCAGGACAAGGATCTTATAGACTCATAGAGCTCAGAAAGACCTTACAAGATGGCTTAGTTCAAATGTCTAAACTTCCATAGTTCTTAGTTTTATCATTCTGCACTCTGGTTTTGTGTGTGTGTATCTAGCTAACTAGCTAGCTATATCTATATCTATCTATCATCTATCTATCTATCTTCTCTCTCTGTTACAATCTAGTGACTTTAAATTTCAAGAGATTTGGGACTCTGACATAGGTGTCCTCTAACCAGAATGATGTCTTGAATATCTTGTTAAATGTTGATACACTGAATGAACCAGATGAAGTCCAAGATCAACAGAAGGTCAGCTATTCAGTGGTAGAGCATGAGCTGAAACTCAGGTTCATATATATATATATACATATATATATATATACACACACACACACACACACACATACACACACGTGTGTATATATGTGTACATATATATGTGTATACATATGTATATACACATAATATATAATTCAATATATATACAATGAACACATATTATATCATGTATATTATATATTATATAATATATTGTATATTGTATATAATATATTTTATATACTACATTATGCATAATGTATAATATATACACACATACATATATGCATGTATATATTTATATGTATATATATATGTCGATTAAAAAATTGTCTTTGAAATAGTTACATGTATTTTATAATACCTTCCCTCAAAGTATGTTGAAGTTTTTGAAGATGACTTCTTCTTTATCATTCACATTCCAGCGGAGAACAAAGTTGTTTGTTTTGTTTTAACAAAGGCACTTCTTTGGGAAAGACCATTGAAGTGAAGAATAATGAAGTCACCTCATCACGTGGCTACACTCTGTTTCAGACTCCTCTCCTTTGATTTCCAGACCAGTAGACTTCCTATTCCCACTCCGAGGCAAAGAAAATGCTTCTAACTTTGTCAACAGCAAATGAGACGTGGGTAACTCTTCTGCAGGCAGCTCATGTGTTATCTTTCAGCATCTATTATGAATCTATTATGAATCAAGCTATACTTGGCGTATCTGTGAAAGAGCGTGTGAAGCTTCCTTGCAGAACAGAAAACAATAACACCCATATTCATGGATTGTGATATTCTGGGATATCCATATGTGACTAGTGTGTCTCCAAAATATTGTATTCTGTTGACACATAAAAGGTTTGAAAATGTTGTTTTCTCGGCCTGTGATGTTCAAGGGGCTAAAGAACTGGTACCTTATTTTTTTTAATCATATGCAAAAATGACGCAAGTATCTAAAAGACCCACCTAACGTGTTACCGCATCTTCATAAGCAAAACGGTGTGCCCTGCTTTTTAGGGTCAAAAAGGCAAGGGTTGTTTTTGGCTTTGTTTTCATTTTTTAACAGAAAGTGGCTGTTAATAAATTATAAACCAAACGAGGCCTTACTGGTGCGCTGCTAGTGAGTGATTTTTACGGTAACATGGAATCAAATGGGGATCTTTTGTCTCTGAACCAGGGATGGCCTATCAGCATGAGGATACATTGTGCTCCAGAGAAGACACCCAGTTAATATTTATTCATTAATTTATAGCCTGTCTAGCTCCAGACAGGATTTAAGGTAGCTCATGTTCAGACATATATTAGGTAAAGAGAGATAAAACAGGTGAAATAAGTGAGAAAAGTAAAGCCAGTGAGGGTGGCATATAGAGTTTATATGGAATTCAAGACATAAAGTCTCAAAGCAGTGCTAGGGTTTGTCCCCTAGTGTAGATACCTGCTCCCTGGGGAATCAAACCTATAAAAATCCAACTTTTAAGCAAGAGAACTTCTGAGGCTGATGTTTACATTTCGAAAGTACTTTTCAGTTTACAAAGCAACTCATCATTTCTTTTAAACAGGGAGGCTTTCGTGTTTCAAATATATTCATGCTGTTATAGAGAAAACTTCAGAATCTCTGTATTATGGCACTTTAAATGCTTTCTGCTGTAAGACAGGCATAAATAAATCATTTCCACTGCATAAAATGTGAGTGTGCCATAACCATTGCAGGGTATAATGCCGACAACTACCTTGGGAATATTTCATCAAAAACATGAATGAGAGGGCATGAAGCCAATCAGAAGGCAGTGGTGACAGACTCCTCTCCAATTAAGTCGGGACTCTACATACCTGATTAACTTCAGGGATGCTCCCTGACTCGCTAGGCAAGGAGTTACACACCTGCAAGTTATTATCCTAGTTTTGTCCCTATCCCCAGTCTGTAAAACATTCTCATTAGACCATGCATTAAATTGTCACCTCCTTAATGAACAGGCCTATCTCACCTGATAGCACTTAGCTCAGTACCTTAGATCCAGGGAGGCCCCAAAAATCTTTTCTGAGGCCCAGCCATGGGCATGAGCAAAAAGGATCTGCTCTGTGATTGATGTTGGAGCCACAAGGAAGACCACACCTTGGATCAGTATGAAAAACATACACGGGCCCTGTTCAGCTGGAAGCCTAAGTGGGCAGGATAAGACCCTGTCCAGGGTGCTTGTTTCTCAAGAAATAAAATAAATAAATCTTAATATACTTTGTATGTGTGATCATGACATGTATGTCATTTAAAAAATAAAAATAAAAGTCTGTCCTGAATTTTGCAGAATGAACAAATTCCTTATTGACTTTGGAATCCCTCATTCTTACAGGTCATAGTAAGATTCAGAATTTTCCACATCTTTTAGCTCAGTAAAAGATCACTTGAGAGTCTCCTTTTGATGCTGCAGAACTTTTAACTCAGGAGTGACTTAAAAAGGACAGGAGTTAGAGTGGGAAGACAGTGAGATGGTATAAGAGGAAGAGATGGTAATGGGTGAGAAAAAGGTGACCTCACTGGCTCGGAAATAAACACGGTGTGAGGCTCAGAGACACACAATTAAGCCTTAGTAGCTACCTGGCATGGGTGGTCTCAAGGCAAAAAGGAGGACCTTTCCACATTTATTTATCTCCCAAGAATCAATATGCTTTCCTTTTCTTTCCCCTACAAGACTGCCTTTGACCTTAACTTCATCTTAAATGTTGGAGTTGTCGAAAAGTGACTAACCAATCCCTCCTGCAGAGGTTTGCAGGACAGCCTGGGATACTACAGTTTCCTGGAGGAAGCCTTGCCGATGTTCTCTTTGTCTTGCTCTCTCTTCCTCTCTTAAAAATCTATTGCAAGTTAAAGAAAGATTCCATTTTGCATTTTATTTTCCATTTTGCATTTTTGCAAAATCAAAATACATCCTAAATTTGAGTCATCTGTTTAAAACTGCTCTGTGTTATCTTCAAAATAGGTCTTACAATATAGTGAAAACAATGTGGTCGGAACCAGCAGATGGTATAATGGTTACATTGCTGGACTCTTACGTAGTTGACTGCAGTTCTAGTCCCAGACCAGGCGGCTTAAACTCATATTGGGCTTGTGTGTGTGCATACCCAGGATACCAAGAGGACAATGGAGGAGAAGGGATTGCAGCGTGGTCATCTGCAATGATGGGGGTGGGGATGATTTCTTGCTTTCTGTCTTTCTGTCTTTCTGTCTCTCTCTGTCTTTCTGGTGAGCACACATGCCCTATAGCAAAAATATCTCTTTAAGAAAAATAAGAAAAGAAAAGAGAAAGAAAACAATGTGGTCATGTTCAAAAGAGAATATGAAAGTTTTGCCTTTAAAATAACCAACGTAGTGTTGCTCTACTTCTTCATTTTCACAAAAAATCCTTGGACAGCTAAATCCTCCCCCAAATCTGTGCCTTTAAATTTTTCCCTGTTTAAAGTTTGCTTTTTGGTAATTTATTTTTGCATTTATTGTTGGTTAATGATGTACTACAGGAATATATAAAACACAAGCTGTCTCTTATTTTGTTTGGTGATAAATTGTTCAATTAAAAACAGGTTATGTTGCATGCCCTGGCACCCCAAGCTGATATCGCATTGTTCAGAATAGTACATGTCACCCCAAATAATTTCATATGCATCTGTTTTATTAGTAGGTGCTAATTAAACATGCATTTTGTGTAGTGACTTTACATGAAACCATTTTGCAGTTTCCTGTATTATTTATGTAACACTTAGGGAGCTGTGGGTCACAAATAGTAATATACACTTTTCTTCTTAAAATTATTAATGGAAAGTGAAACTCCTCTCTAATAGTGCTTTTCCAAACATGCTTAGGACAATATACAGTGTAAATTTAAAAATAACCAAAATGTATTATTAATATACACCATGTTATGTATTTTCCAGAAGCTGTACAAGCCAACACAAATGTTTACACAGAAATGAGAAATTAATGCCCTCCTTGGGACCAGCAGATGGCATAGTGGTTACATTGCTAGACTTCCCATGTAGTCGGCCACAGTTCAAGTCCTGAACCCCATGGCTTAAAACTCAGGCTGAGCATGAGTGTGTGTGTGCCTAAAATCCTGAGATGAGAATGAAGGAGAAGGAATTGCCGCATGCATCCCCCTGGGTGTGCACACATTCTGTCTCTCTGTCTCCGTCTCTATCCAGCAAGCACATACTCCCTGTAACAAAAATATCTCAAGAAAAGAACAGAAATTAATGTCCTCCTTTAAGTGGGGGTCCACACACTCCCCATGGAAGTCCATCCAGTTCACGGGAATGGTAGTCAACGTGAAGATGGCAGAGGGTGGGTTCTCTGGTGTCTTGAATCTGGGGCCTTGCCCGAGTGCTCTGTCTGACTCAGTAGGTTCACATACACTGATCTAGTTTGCTCGGCGTGGGGCTTCCTCCTGCTGTCCTCGTGGCTTCTTGTCAAATGCTACTCCGAAGCCTAAATCCGTATAATGAATTATTTCAGGAATAGCCACCATTTTTTGCTTCTATTTTCTAGGCAGTGCTCCAACCATGGGGATCCATCATTCTCATAAGTCATTCTACAGCTACTTGTGCATAGGAGTTTTGTAACTAGGCAAAGCCCTCGGCCATTCTGGGTCTCTCTCTCTCTTTTATCTCAATTTTTCCAAAGGGCATGTATGCTCACCAGAGAGGAGAAAGTGAGAAAGCATCGTCTATGGGGTATGATCACGGTTAAATCCCTTCTCCATTTTTCCTTTAGGGATTAGGGCACACAAGTACAGACACCCAGCGTTTTATGTTTTTTGGTTTTTGGTTTTTTTTGAGAAGTTTTGGCTATAGGGCGCGTGGGCTCACCAGACAGACAGAGAGAGACATAGAGCCAGAAAGCAAGAAATCACCCCTCAGGGGGGATGGTCATGCTGCAATCCCTTCTCCTCCATTCTCCTCTCGGGATCTTGGGCACGCATGCATACGCTCCTGGCATGAGTTTTAAGCCACCAGGTACGGGACGCGAAACATGGTCGACTACGTGAGAGTCCAGCGACATAGCCATTACGCTAACTGCTGGTTCCCAGCCAGTGTATTTTTCAAGCTTGTAGGTCCAGGACTCAAACAGTATGGTTTGCCACATGGGATCCTGTCGTCTTAACTGCCAGGCCACGAGATGACCCTATTTCTCGCTTTCTTTCCTGAAAAGAAAATGAATTGACATTTCTCAGAACACAATGTCCATGAAGTGAAAAATAAAAAAAAGATCTTAGTGGAAAAAGCAGGTGATTCCTAAAACGTATTAGCACATTAAAGTTTCTAGGAAAGCCTATCACAAACAAACTTGTTTAGCTTTGCTTAACTTGATGTCCCACAAATTATTTGATCTCAAAACATTTCTCCCAGTAATATGTTACCATTCTCAGAACGCAAAGGAAAACATTTAAAGAATGTCACATTAGATAGCCTTTAAAGGACCACGCTAATTCTAATGGCCCCTGTGATTCCCCTCTGTTGCTCTCTTCTTCACATAAAAGATTATTTTTTTTTTTGAGGGATTTTTAGGGCACATGCACTTACCAGAGAGACAGAGACAGAAAGCGAGAAATAACCCCCAGGGAGGATGGCCACACTGCAATTCCTTCTCCTCCTTTCTTCTCTTGGGATTTTGGACATGCATGCACATGCACCCAGTGTGAGTTTCAAACCATTCGGTCCAGGACTTCAACCATAATCGACTATGTGGCAGTCCAGCGATACTGACTATATGAGAGTCCAGCGACGTAACTATTACACCATCTGCTGGTCCCCACAAAAAAGATCTTAATGCTTAGGTCTCAGCTCAGTTAAGCTAAATGACTGCATGCACTCAATAAAGTAAAACGTTTCTTGAGGGCCTAGTAGGTGACGTGGTGGTTAAGGCATTGGACTCCCACGTGACCGACCACTGTTCAAGTTCCACACCTGGTGGCTTGAAAATCATGTATGGGAACCAGCAGTTAGTGTAAAGGCTTTGTCGCTGGACTCCCACGTAGTCAACCATGGTTTGAGTCCCAGACCCGGTGGCTTAAACTCACGCCGGGCGCGTGTGCGTGTGTGCCCAAGATCCCGAGAGGAGAACGGAGGAGAAGGGATTGTGGCATGGCCATCCCCCCTGGGGGGTGATTTCTCGCTTTCTATCTCTCTGTCTGTCTGGTGAGCACATGCACCCTATAGCAAAAAAAAAAAAAAAGAAAGAAAGAAAATCATGAATCACGTATATACATGCATACCCAAAATCCTGAGAGGAGAATGGAGAAGGGATCAGAGAGTGGTCAACCTCATGGGGGGAGGGCAGGGAGTTCTCACTTTCCCTGTCTCTCCTTCTCTCTGTCTCTCTTCTCCCCCTAGTGAGTACACACACCCTGTGGCAAAAACCTAAAAAAAAAAGAAAAAAAGAAAAAAAAGTGTGAATCTGGGTGATTGATCTGCCCACCAAGCACATAGTTCATGACATTTAGAATACTCACACACCAGAGTACAGTAAGCTAAAGCTTTTAAGGAGTGACTAATACTCCACTGTGATAGGACAGACGCTTGGGGCTTCAGCCAAATCTTGTAAATTTAGCAAAGAATATCAGAGCAACTCCTTCTGTTACCCTAAATGTCAGGGACTCTTACATTTTCATGAAGAACACACAGGTCTTGGTTTTTAAAGGTCTTACACGAGCACTTTCATTGAAAATAATGAGATTTGACTGCGTTGAGATGAGTACAGTTGGAAGCCTGTGCAAGTTGACCTGGTGTTCTGGCAGGTGTCTGATGCTCGAAGGTGTTCATTAGGTCACACCCCAGCACCCTAGGTTGGCTCCAATTAGCATATTTCTGGAACAGTATGACCTCTTTCTCCAGAAGCAATTTTTAACCAATATATGACATATCTTCTTGCTCTATTATCTGAAATTGAGTTAAGTAAACTGCATACAATTTGAGACCACAACAAGCATGCTGCATATACAGATTAGTCTTTGGAGCCAGCAGGTAGTGTGGTTAAGGAACTGAACTCCAACATGGCCAACTGCAGTTCAAGTCCCTGACTCAGAGGCTTGAAATTCATGCCAGGCACATGTCATGCCCAGAAGCCTTAAAGGAGGATGGAAGAGAAGAGATTGCGGCATGGCATCCCCCCAGGGAATGATTTCTCACTTCTTCTATCTCTGTCTCTGTCTTTTTAGCAAGCACATATGCCTTATAGCAAATATTTCTCTCTCTCGTGGGAGGGGAAGAGCATAGGAAAGGAAATTTGGGGGTGGAATAGAAAGGTAAAACATCTGTGGGACACAGATATGGCTTATTATTTGTTGAGGAGGACGTGTATAGTAGTCTCAACTGTGCTGGACTGAGGTGTATATCATGCTGGGTAAAGTATCTTTACAGTCTAAATGATGTATAGTAATTAAATGTATTGATAATAATTTAAATAAATAAATAATAAAAAGCTATATATTTTAAATATGTATGGTTGTTTGTATCTCAATTACACCTCAATAAAGTGGTTTAAAGAAAAATCTCTCTCTCTCTCTCTCAAAATGATTAGTC